>NW_022436946.1:27674659-27693934 GCF_009761245.1 Sapajus apella | reverse complement strand
AGAGGGAGAGAGAACGGGGGTGTTGCTTTATTGCCCGGGCTAGAATGCAGTCTAAAAATGGGTATGCCTATAATTGTGCTTAATAATAGAGACATGAAAAAAAAATTAGGGAAGAAAATAACAAACAAGCAGCCAACCAATATTTCATTGAAACCTGTAAATAGATGTGATGTGGTACTGATAAGAGTGTATATTTTGTGTATTTAAAGTGGAGAGTTCTATAAATGTGAATTAAGTTTACTTGTTCCGGATGTGAGTTCAAATCCTGAATATCCTTGTTAATTTTCTGTCTCATCAATCTGTCTAATATTGATTTGAAGTCTCCCACTATTATTGTGTGGGAGTCTAAGTCTCTTTACAAGTCTTATATAGCTGGGTATTCCTGTATTGGGTGCATATATATTTAGGATCTTTAGCTCTTCTTGTTGCATTGATCCTTTTATCTTTATATAATACCCTTCTTTGCCTCTTTTGATCTTTGTTGCTTTAAAACAACTCCTGCTTTTTATTTATTTATTTATTTTTGCTCTCCATTTGGTCGGTAAATCTTTCTCCATCCCTTTGTTTTGAGTCTGTGTATCCTTGAATGTGAGATGGGTCTGGATGCAGCATACCGATGGGTTTTGGCTTTTTTTGCCTGTCTGTGTCTTTGGATTGGGGGATTTAATCAATTTAAATTTAGAATTAATAATAATATGTCTGAGTTTAATACTGCCATTTAATGTTAGCTGGCTGTTTTGCCTATTAGTTGATGTAAATTCTTGATTATATTGATGTTCTTTACTTTTTGGTATTTTTTAGAAAGGCTGATACTGATTGTTCCTTTCTATGTGTAGTGGTTCTTTCAGAAGCTCTTGTAAAGCAGGCCTGGTGGTGATGAAATCTCTGAGTGCTTGCTTGTTAACAAAAGATTTTAGTTTTCCTTCGCTTACGAAGCTTAGTTTGGCTGGATGTAAAATTCTGGGTTGAAAGTTCTTTTCTTTAAGGATGTTGAATATTGGCCCCCACTCTCTTCTAGCTTGTAGGGTTTCTGCTGAGAGATCTGCTGTGAGTCTGATAGGCTTCCCTTTATGGGTAACCTGACCTTTCTCTCTGGCTGCCCTCAGTATTTTCTCCTTCATTTCAACCCTGGTGAATCTGGCGATTATGTGCCTTGAGGTTGGTCTTCTTGAGGAATATCTTTGTGGTGTTCTCTGTATTACCTGGAGTTGAATATTGTCCTGCCTTGCTAGGTTGGGAAAGTTTTCCTGAATGATATACTGAAGCGTATTTTCCAGCTTGGATTCGTTCTCTTCGTCACATTCAGGTACACCTATCAAGCGTAGATTAGGTCTTTTCACATGGTCCCATATTTCTTGGAGACTTTGCTCGTTCCTTTTTATCCTTTTTTCTCTAATCTTGTCTTCTCATTTTGTTTCATTATGTTGGTCTTCTACTTCTGATATCTTTTCTTCTGCTTGATCAATTCAGCTGTTAAAACTTGTGCATAGTTCGCGAAGTTCTCGTGTTGTGTTTTTCAGCTCCATTAATTCACTTATATTCCTCCCTAAATTGTGTATTCTTGTTAAGATTTCGTCAAACCTTTTTTCAAAGTTCTTAATTTCTTTGCATTGGGTTAGAACAAGGTATTTTAATTCACAGAAGTTTCTTATCATCCACCTTTTGAAGCCTGCTTCTGTTAATGGAACACACTCGTTCTCCATCAGGCCTTGTTCCGTTGCTGATGAGGAACTGTGATCCCCTGTAGAGGGAGAGGCGTTCTGATTTTGGGTATTCTCAGCCTTTTTAGGCTGTTTTCCTCCCTTCTTTATAGATTTATCCATCTGTGGTGTTTATAATTACTGTCTTTATAATTGGGTTTCTGAGTGGACGTCCAACTTGTTGATTCCCAGCTAAAATCTGAGCAACCCACTGCGCCGGCCAAAACAGTGGCGTTATGATTGATGGTGCTTTTCTGACTCTGCACCAAGAACTGCTGCACCAAGGCAGTGGTAAAACTGCCTCGCTGGCCACAAGAGTCACGCTGGCAACCTGTGGGGCTCCTCTGCTGGGAATCTCCTGGTGCGTGAGCAACAAAAATTCATCTGAAAGTGTGGCATCCTCTCATTCTCTGCGCTTTCACTGGGAACTACAATCCTGAGCTGCTAGTGGTCAGCCATCTTGGATCTCTCTCTCCGAGGTAAATATTATAAGATGATAGTGCTCTAAAGTAAATGAAAGCTCTTGCAAAAGTTCTTTAAATAAAATTAGTCTGACTAATACATGTAATCTGTATTCAAGTCAAGTTGTGGTCAGGGTATTGCAGGACCTTAAGTTTATAAGGATCATCCTAGAAGTAAGCCATGACAACGAGGAAGAAGGGTTATCCATTTTTTCAAATGAGCAGATACTATTAATAGACAATAAAGAAGAACAATTTAAAGTTTGCTGTCTACTGTTAATAAACAATAAACAAGAACAATTTAAAGATAGTATAGAAGGCATTGCATCTAGGTAACCAGAATGAAAGCAGGCAGAGTTTCATGAAAAATGTCATTGTAGTTAATAGCCACTCAAATGTGAAAGAATTATGGACTGATAGAGAAAAAAGTCAAAGTACTGAAGGAAATCAAACTACATCCCTGGATAATCTTTAAAACTTCAAAATCATTTTCTCACTAACAACATGGGATTTTCTTCCCTTTTTAGCATATCAGTCACACATTTTTCACGTTTGTCTTAGAGTGGTGGCAATATACATTTATAACTAATCCAAATCCATTTAAAATTACACTATATTATCTCACAGTTGTGTAAGTGGTGTGAGTACACTATAATAACAAAATAATCCTAATCTTTCCTTATCATCCTTGTATCATTGCTGTCATTTGTTTCACTTATGTATAAACATACACAAGAATGCATATAATGCATACCTAAGCATACCATAAAATACATTATTGCTATTATTATTTTAAATAAGCTGTTAGAAGATGTTTTTTTTTTTTTTTGAGACGGAGTTTCGCTCTTGTTGCCCAGGCTGGAGTGCAATGGCGCGATCTCACCTCACCGCAACCTCCGCCTCCTGGG
Organism: Sapajus apella; assembly: GCF_009761245.1. Taxonomy (NCBI): domain Eukaryota; kingdom Metazoa; phylum Chordata; class Mammalia; order Primates; family Cebidae; genus Sapajus; species Sapajus apella. The sequence goes on along the minus strand of NW_022436946.1, from coordinate 27,690,865 downwards.
TTCAGGCAATTCTCCTGCCTCAGCCTCCTGAGTAGCTGGGATTACAGGCATGCGCCACCATGCCCAGCTGATTTTTTGTATTTTTAGTAGAGACGGGGTTTCACCATGTTGACCAGGATGGTCTCGATCTCTTGACCTCGTGATCCACCCGCCTCGGCCTCCCAAAGTGCTGGGATTACAGGTGTGAGCCACCGCGCCCGGCCTAGAAGATGTTTTTATTTTCACTTATTCTTTCTTCAATGTTCTTCTTTTATTTATATATTTTTCTGATATTCTTTTTTTATATTATTTTCTTCCTAAGAATGTTTAAACTTCCTTGCAAGGCAGCTCAACTGATACTTAATTCCCTCAACTTTTATTTGTCTGAGAAAGTATTTTTCTCTTGAAGGATAATTTCACAAGGTACAGAATTCTAGGTTGGTATGGCTTTTTCTCTTTAAACACTTTAAATATTTTACTTCACTCTTTTTTTTTTTCTTTTCTTTTCTTTTTTGCTTGCACAGTTTCTGAGAAGTCAGATATAATTCTTATTTTTGCTCCTCTGTAGATAAGATAGTTTTTTTATCCACCTACCCGCAGCTTCTTTCTAGATTTTTTCTTTATCATTGATTTTCCTGAATTTTGAATGTGATATGCCTAGGCATCGTTTTTTTAATTTTTGATTTTGGGGCTTTGGGGGGCATTTATTCTGCTTGATCTTCTCTGAGCTTCTTGGATCTATTGTTCGTTGTCTGATATTAATTTCAGAATATTTTCAATTATTGTTTCAAATATTTCTCCTGTTTTTTTTTTCCTTCTCCATCTGGTATTCCTATTATGTATATGTTATACCTTTTGCAGCTAACCCACAGTTCTTTGATATCCTGGATATTTTTTAAGTCTTCGTTTTCTTTGACTTCCGTTTTGGAGGCTTCCATTGATATGCCCTCAAGCTCTGCGAGATTCTTTCCTCAGCCATGTACAGCCTATGAATCAGCTCATCAACGGTATTCTCAATTCTGTTTTAGGGCTTTTTATTCCTAACATTTGTTTTGGTTATTTCTTAGGATTTCCATCTTATGTTTACATTGCCCTTCTGTTCTTGTACGCTGCTTTATCTATTAGATCCCTTAGTATCTTAATCATAGTTGCTTTAAATTCCCAGTCTAATTTTAACATCCCTGCCATCTGGTTCTGTTGCTTGCCCTGTCTTTAAATCGTGTTTTTTTCCTTTTAGTATGCTTTTTTTTTTTTTTTTTTTGTGGGATGTCAGTGGGGATAGCCAGATGTGATGTACTGGGTAAAACGAATTGTTGTAACTAGGCCTTTAGTAATGTGTTGGTAAGGTATTGGGGGATGGGAAGCATTCTCTATTCTGATTTAGTCTTAGTCTTCTTACTGTGAACTTCATGAGTATTTCTCAGGTTTTCTTTCTTCTCTCCCCTCACTTTAGTTGGGTTAGGATGCTTAGATTGGCCTGGAGCTGGATATTTTCCCTCTCCAACATGGAAGGCTAGAATTGGATAGAACTGGGTATTTCTTATTCCTTTAGGTCCGGTAGGCTCTGATATCTCCAACAAGTTAGGCTATAGTTAACTAGTTTCTTCTGAGGGCAGGCCTAGTTAAGAACAGAGCACTCTGGTATATTTCAAAATGATCCCTTTTCCCATCTTCCTGAAAGAAGCACAAGGGGACTTTTCTCTAATATTCGCTGTCAGAATCTGGTGAAGTTCCTGAATTAAAACTCACAAAAGTGTGGGGGCCACACAAGGACTGGGTTCCACTGGAGTTTTTGACTCTCAAAATTGTCCACACTGAGCCATCGCAATTTATCAATTACCGTTCTGTTTTTCCTATGCCGACCCTGGTTCTCAGGTAACTTTCCTTAGTGAGTTTCTGCTCCAGAAAAATTGTGATTATCAGTAATTGCCTATTTTTCCCTCCTGTCTTGAGGGCAAGAGTTTGCTCTGTGATCTCAATTTCTTATGGATCAAAAAAAGTGGTTGATTTTTCAGTCTGTTCAGCTTTTTACATGTCATTAGGATAGAGGCACAACTTCCAAACCCTTACATGAAGAACCACAAAACAGAAGCCATACCTCCTCTTTTTATTAACAAAAAGAAAAAGGCAGAGAAGAAAGTATGAAATAACAGACAGCATTTCTTCAATTTAATTTCCTCTGATAAAGCTTCTAGAGATAAGTTAAAAAAAAAAAGAAGAGAGAGATGAACATAAAAAAGATGAAATGGAAATTTTTAAAAAGAAAGCTTTTTATACTCAAAAGTGACCATAAAGATATAGAATCTGACCAAGATCATCTTAAAAGAGGTTGAATGAGTCAACAACATGGTTGAAGGCAGTGTTGGGAAACCAATGAAAGCTTCATGGTGATTTAGCACAGTCAGACTTCAATAAACCAAATTCATAATGGCTTAAGTATGTAGACTATTTTGTAAAATATTTGATACTTATAAAAGCTGTTCTGATTTTGTATATGTAAATAGAAAATATATTGGACGGTTTTTTGGAAAAAAATTCAAGCAAACAGAAGCTGTAAAATGGGAATAGCTATCTCTAGAATGAATAAAATTCATTCTATAAATACGAATGCCAGTAAACTCCAAATGATACAATTGAATTTGAACTTAGGTGCTTTTAGGGGGTGAGAGGGAACATTTTGTTCTAAAATGCTTTTTACAAAAAGACTGTCTAAAGCCCAATTTAGATAGAAATGTTATAGAAAAAGTAGGAAACTAGCTTTAATAGAGCTTATGAGTCTACAGTAAACAGACATATTATCCCTAAGTTACATGAGAAAATAAAAAAGAGCAAAAGCTTATACTGAAATAAATTTTCTTCCTACATGGGAATGCCAAGCTGTAGCTTATTCCAGATTCAGTGAAATACCCATGCTTCCTTAATGAGATTAGCAAAATACTGGCTTTTATCATGCTGATACTTTATATAGAAAAGAATTTCAAAACTGCTTTTTTCTTCATGTCAATATTCCTAGAGTGTCTGTAAGGGTTATCTCGCAGCATACATAGCCACAGAATATCACTTAACCAAAGTTGTTTGTTCCAACAAACAGCCCACCCCAGCGCTAAAGCATTAAAAAAAAAATCAACCCTTAGAAATAGTTACAGAGTTAAATTGCTGTGCTTTAGATAAAGTTAGACATCAGAAAATGAATTAAATACTCAGGTTTTTATATAAGTAAGTGTGATTCACATTTTGAATCTACATCTTGATTTGTATTTGAGTGACATACTTGGAAATTAAATTTTAATATAATACAAGGATTTACAAGGATTTAATATAATTACAAATGAATCAAATACTCAGGTTCTTATATAAGTAAGTGATGATTCACATTTTGAATCTACATGATGACTTGAATTTAAATGTCATATTTAGAAATTAAATTTTAATATAATACAAAGATCTAGTCTGACTGCCTTCATTTAGCACATGAAGCAGTAAGAGACATGAATGTAAAATGTTCAAGCCAGTTAAGAATATGTGTCATTACCTCCTACTCTTGTCTTTTGTTACTTCTGTAACACATATTTTTTATTCTAAGTATTCATTCCAACTCAACATCATCCTCCCTATAGATGGGAAAATGTTTGGTATTAACTCGTCGTAAGATGAGAACACTCTGCACCAAGTTCTCACAGCAGCAGTCCAGGCCTCCTTGTTCTCCTCAAAGTGCCCTGAAATATTTTCAGTTGATTGTAAACACTTGCCAGCAATTTTTGAAGTGTTTTTTCAGCTTGTTGTTAAGAGCTTTCACACTACAACCCCAAACTTTAATTTCTTCCATTTAAGAAGAAATGGCCATCCAGTCATCTTTCAGCTTCTGAGGCCTGAAGAAGTTATCTTTCACTGCAGATAACCCTGAGTTCTGGCATGTTCTTCATTAATGAAATCAATCCCCAGGAATATAAAAATGAGATAGCTCAATGTGATCTGACAGATAGTGTCCAGAAACAAAAGCCAACTGCCATCTGAAAAGCCTTGAGGAATTAAAATGTATTCCATACATCTGTTTAGCTTCCTAATGCAGGTTTTTCCCCAAGATTTATATTATCTTTTAGTCTGCCTCATCTACAGCCTCTCTGTATTCAAAGAAAATAGAACTATATGGAATATGATGGCATAAAACATAATGCACTTAAAATCACAATACAATGACAGAAAGGATTTGAAATAAGAATCCAATGAATAAAATTTCCTATGTTTTTCCCAATCAATAAGACCTTTTGCAAGTGATGAATAACTTATTGATTTAAAATTCCATTATTATGGCACATAGGTTAAAGTTACAGTATGATTTACTAAAGAGACATATTTTAGGATGATAAAATTTCATGCCTATCAAGTTTCTGTGTTGCAGCTTGGGAAATGACATTTTAGCTCTTCACTGTATTGCAAGCTGATGTTATAACAAGGTTCTATAAACTCTATTGTCAAAGTTCCAACTCTCTTAGTTAAGTACAGTTTTAACACCTCAAAGTGACATTGGAAACTATTTGCGTAATGTTGGAAACTCAGGTACAATAAATTTTCTTTTTTACTTTCATTTTAAGTTCAGGGGTACAAATTTTGCCTTAGTAGTGCGTACTGCTCTGTCTTCATATTTATTATGTCATTTAATGATATATTTCAAATGGTAAAAATCTACACAAATGGCTAATTCTGCCCATTGTGACTGAGATAATTTGTGAAAGCATGAGATTCCAAAAAGATAAAACATTTCCAGGCGGATAATGTAAGATTATCCCATTCCTTCATACCAATTCCTCCATTCTAGGAGACAGAAAAGTTCCCTTGAAATTATTTCAGAGGCAAAAATGGGGTCTGCATGATGTCAGCAGGCCTCCTCCCCAGCAGTCTTTGTGTAACTTCAGTATGTCAAAGGAGATGAATTCATCTCCTTGTGTTACTGACAATTAGACAGGAAACAATGACTATGCCCTCTTTGGTTTTTCAAGCAGCTTGCCTTCCTAGCCTGCATTTCCAGGCTTAGCTCCAAGGAGACAAGATTTTCCTTTTCACAAGACAGCCTATCCAACATCAAGAACATCAGTTCAAATCTCTCCCTACAATGATTTTTTTTTCTAGTGACAACTTGTCTTTAATCCTGCATTATGAATCTTATCTATAGTACTAGTATTTGAATGTAAGTTTCATATGATTGTAATCAACTCCTCCATCAGTCTCGCCAAAATTCCATGAAGGAGGGTTTTCTGGAATTCCATCAGTTCATCACATTAAGTTTTCAAATTGTACCACCCCTCTTTTTCATAATGATATTGAGTTAAATCAGCACTCTTCTACACGCTGTACTTTGTGATGTTTATTTTAATCTCTGGAGAGGTTTCTTCCAGATTTTCAACGTGTTTATCATTTCCCATAACTTAAAAGTCCAACTTTGCTATTTTAGTCAAGAATGCTTAAAATTTTCCCTCCAAAGAGGTCGTGGAGTTATATAGTTTTTTTTTTCTGGAAATAATTTCCCAAAACAAACCCTTCATGTGGAATCCAGAGTTCTTGACAGTGTCATTTTCCTTCTAACCTAGCTGCTGTTTAGATGTTGTTATAGAAAAATAATTATTAATGCACCTGATACCAGTGCTGAAAGTGTCACTTCTGTGAATCATATCCTCTATCTGTACTTGCCTGATGAAAAGCTAAATGAAAAGTGGAAAATATACTGAAGATTTCAGATGCATGTCTATTGTTAGAACCAAAGTTTTAAATGTGATTTTAGAAAAACTGGGCTTCAATTTAGCTAACATAACTAGATGATAGGTTAGGAAATCAGTCTTCCACATGACAGCAATCCATTTTCTGAGTTTCTAAGACCAGAAAAAGGAACAAATTTGGAGAACAGGAGATTTGTCATTTTTCAGTAATGAATTAAGCCTCACTTTAAAAAAGGTAGACAATAAATATATAACAGTTTGATTCATTTTGATCACCTTTATGAGTTATAATTTGTTTAAAATATAGTTTAGCCACTTTAAATGTGCTATATGTTTTGAGATCTATATGTAGTTACATAACACCCACTACAGCTACAATATAGAAAACTTCCATTACCCTAAAAAGTTTTCTTGTACATTTTAAAGTTTATCTTCTTCCCCCCAACCATGGCTCCCAGAAACCACTGATTTGCTTTCTATCACTATTATTTTTCTAGATTTTTATATAAATGAAATAATACAGTTTGTATTCTTTTGTTTCTGGCATCTTTAATATAGTGCATTTGAAATTGATCCACGTTGTTGAAATTATCTGTAGTTTGTTCCATTTTTGCTGATTAGTATTCCATCAGTTCCTCACTTCCTAAATCAGGATTAATCTAATTCCAGAAGAGCTGATAGTGAGAATATGTTTTCCCATTGTGAAAACCCCACCCCTGCTCACAAGGATGGGAGCTGATGTCATGAACTCTTAGAGATGAAAACATGGTTGGCTTCAGATCCTTCCTGTGCTTTGGGCTGACCTCTGCAGGTGGTGCTTCCCTGGCTCCATGTCAATTGACTTCTGGCCAATGAGAGGCAAGGTACTGGAGGGCCAGGGGAAGGGAGTAACCCTGGTATTTCTCTCTCCATCCTTTGCTTTGGTCAGCTTTTTTGAAAAAGGCTATATTTCCTCTTTGGCTTCAGCTAGCAACAGACAAGCCTACCATGGTTCCAGTTTCCACTGAGTCAGACTAGCTTCTAGACTCCAACAACACCAGCTTATTTTCTTCCTTTGGCTTTCAAGCCTAATTAATGAACACTCCTGTGCTGTTAGTTTCTGGGTCCTCTTTTGTTTCTTGTTTGGCTCTCATCTCCACCATCACCTGTGTAACCAGTTCCCTGCATTAAATTTCTTCCGTTTTCCTAGTTAGCCCTGATTACATTTAACAAAGTTTAAGGTACCTGATATTATCCATGGTTACACAATAACTTGTAACACAAGGCTTATTTAATTCTCATGCTAATGCTGAAGCGTATAATTATTATTACCATTTATACATAAAGAAATGAGGCCTAGAAAAATTATGTATCTACCATACAGAAGGTCTCAGCACTAGTAAGTAATAGAGGTTAAGGTTTGAAAGGGCTGATAATGAGCATGGAGAAGTGCTGAGTATGCTGTATGGTTAACAGAAGGTAGGAGAGTTTACATCCTCTTGAATAAAAGTATAAAAGTATTCTGTAATCTGTTCCACATAAATGTAAACAATTTCTGATCCTCTTTTCTGATAAAATTCAATTTCCCAAATCAATAATCATAAACAATGTACCCAAGGTTATATTAACCTCCTCTAGCAACAACATCATATCTGGCACAACAGCTAAAATCGGGTTTCTTACTTGGTCGAGTTTGTGGTGGTCTGTTATCTTCCTCTAGGAACCATCAGCTTATTGAAAGGGCCGGACTGGTAAAGTAAATAGAAATATAATGGGAATTACCATCCCGCATTTTGCATGTCTTTAAGGGTGATTCTAATTGCTTCCATTCCTCTTCAGATTAAATGTAGTGATTGATTTACTATTTGGTCAAAGAATGGGTGGGAAGAGAGGAATGGGGGAATCGCACAGGATTAGATGTTTTCATTTAATATTTTCTACAACAATAGCTTTTATTCCCAAGGCCAAAAAGTCAATGTGGCTCACTTGTGCAAAGACTGGGGTGATGACCATTGGGTAGGTCTTTGATCCAGGCGTGAGCCCACTACGTTTCATTACCTGGCTCCTATACATCCCCACTCTAACAGAGCATCACGATGGCAACCTGGACCCTGGATCAAGCAGTTCTGAAAATGTTTGGGCATTCCCCCTTTCCTCATTTTATAGTCATCTGAGTAAATGTCAATAAAGAACCCTATGTGGAAAACATTGAGAACATATTACTGTCTACACTGTCATGACATTGCAAGGTATTTCCTCTTAAGGATTAGGTTTCTCTTTAGGCAGTGGAACCCACATGTGAAACTGGTTGAGGGCCAGAAATGAAAGCTAAAATCATGACTTTTAATTGGGGCAACTTACCTCAGCCTCCTAATAATTACCTGTAAAATTTTTGTGCAGGTCGAGTACTAAATCATAAGATAGCCATGTATTCTACTGCTAGAGATGCCATGTTTGATGGTCTCCATAGCTGTCTGCTGGTCAGGCCACCAGGTTTCCCCTTGAAGCTTGCCACTACTGTGATAATTACATATACTTGGCTCCTAATTCATAAATGCTGCCACCTGTTATTCATTTTTCAGTATGTTCCTCATCCACAGTGCTATTAGTTCTGGAATGGTATTTCCTACCATCAGCATTGGCCTGCCTCTGCAGGCCACCACTAAATCACTAAGTGATCCACTTGCCCCTCTCACAAGCATATTCCTGATGGTTTGGGTGAATAGTGTGTTCTGTGGGCCTTCCCATGGAACATAGTCCTTTACTGGGTATTCTGAGCTTGTGTTTTTTATTTGCTCTATCATGAGCCCTTCTCTGATTCTTTCAGAGTGCCGTGTATATTCTGGTGTTTCAACGTTACTTAGCACGGTCCAGAGGTCAGCAGATAATGCCTCACATCTTGAATCCAGCCTGTTATCTGTTTGTAAATAAAGTTTTATTGAAACACACACAGCCATTCTCATTAATATGTGTGCTATTCATGGAGGCTTTTCCACTGCAATGCCAGAGTTGATGAGTGGCAAGCAAGACCATGTGGCCTGCAAATCCTAAAATCTTTACTATTTGTCCCTGGCAACAAAAGTTGCCTTACTGCTCATGTAGGCCATTGCTTGTTCCTTGCTTCTAGAAACCATCCTACTAGAGGAGTATTGTCAGAGTGTTAAATTCTGTGTTCTGAGAATCTCAAATTGATAAGTTCTCCCTTATCCAACATTATTTTTCAGCCATTCTGATCAAGCACCCTCAGAAACCAGTCTCATGGGTAGTCTCCCAGTTTTTGTTAGTATATATTGGCTAGGTTCTCTTACTCTTTGGAAGTGTGTTCCCTTTCTCCATTGCAAAGGAGAAGCCTCTGCTTCATTTTCAAGCAAAGAGAGAGTGCTATCTTCTAGCAGAGAGGCCGGTTGTGCAAATTCAGAGGGTTTGGAGGAGCCATGCCCTTCAAAATTTTTAATAGTATCAACCCAGATCTCCCATCATCTTTGTCAGGATCCCATTATGTCCCAAGCAATGCTTAAATCTTGGCACAGCTTTACTTGGAAATTCAAATTCATTGGCACTCAACTACTCTGACAATTAAACCCCAGTCCTAGTCCTAAGTTTACACTTCCCTCTCATTGCAGGTGGTGGTTGTCTCTTTAGAAACTTCTAAGGTGCTTTTCAGGCTTTCTTATTGGCTTTTAATCATTAAGTAATTGCCCTCCACTCCATTTTATTTTTGTCTGGAAATCAATCACGTTTGTCATTACAGTTACTAATTCTATCATATTGCTAAATGCTTAATAGAATGTATTAGCGGATTAATTTTTTTCATCAGTATACATTGCACCAAGGCCTCACTGTTTCCTATCTACCACCAGCGATGGGATCCTTCTGGCTAATAAGATAAATTTCTTCTCCCAGAAACCTGGAAAAATGGAACACAAAGGGAGGATACTATATTAAACATCCTGGATTCATCTATTCAACTTTATTTGTAATTAACACGGGTGTCACTTAGAATTTCACTGGAATATTCACTATTTCCTTCCCACTGTATCTTTACCCAAGAGTGACCAGGTTTCTTGACTGGAATATAAAGTACTTCAGAACTCTGTAACAATTTTATTACTCATAGTAACAACAGGCTAATATCTATGAAATGCCAAAGTATAAAATTAATACTCAGTTGCAAGTATAACGCAATCTATAAGATCATCAGTAGAGCCACCTTGTGTTAAAAAGTGCATCTTTAAACTTCGAAAGATAATAACTAACATAATTTACATTGGATATTTAAAATTGTATTAATTTTTGCTTACCTTTTTTACAAATTTAACTTTTATTATAGGTTAAGGGGTACATTTGCAGATTTGTTACATGAGTATATTGAGTGATGCTGAGGTTTGGGGTACAAATTGTCTCATCACCCAGGTAGTGAGCATGGTACCCAAATGGTAGTTTCTTTCCCTGCCTACCTCCCCCATCTAGTACTCACCAGTGTCTATTGTTCTTATCTTTACGTCTATGTATATTGAATGTTTAGCTTCTACTTACAAGTGAGAAAATATGGTATTTGGTTTTTGTTCTTAAGTTAATTTGCTTACCACAATGGCCTCCAGTTACATCCATGTTGCTGCAAAGGACATGATTTCATTCTTTTTTATGGCTGCATGGTATTCCACGTATATATGTACCACATTTTTTTATACAGTCCACTGTTGATGGGCACCCAGCTTGATTCCATGTCTTTGCTATTGTGACTGGTACTGCAATAAACATGCAAGTACATGTGTCTTTTTGACAGAATGAATTGTTTTCCTTTAGGTAGTGAGATTGCTGGGTTGAACAGTAGTTCTGTTTTAAGTTCTTTGAGAAATCTCCAAATTGCTTTTCATGGTAGCTATACTTGTTTGCATTCCTACCAACAGTGTATAAGCATTCTTTTTTTTCACAGTTTCACAAGCATCTGTTATTTTTTGACTTTTTAATAATTTCCATTTTGACTGCTATGAGATGGTATCTCATTGTGATTTTGATTTGCATTTTTCTGATGATTAGTGATGTTCAGCATTTTTTCACATTTGTTGGCCATGTGTATATCTTCTTTTGAGAAATGTCTGTTCATGTCCTTTGCCCATTTCTTAATTGGGTTGTTTCTTGCTTTTGGATTTGTTTAAGTTTCTTGTAGATTCTGGATATTAGACCTTTGTCAGATGTATCATTTATGAACATTTTCTCCCATTCTATAGGCTGTCTGATTACTCTGTTGGTAATTTCTTTTGCTGTGCAGAGCTCTTTAGTTTACTTAGAGCCTGCTTGTCAACTTCTGTTTTTATTGAAATTGCTTTGGGGACATAGCCAAAAATTCTTTGCCAAAGCCAAAATTGAGAAGGCTGTTTCATAGGTTTTCTGCTACAATTTTTATAGTTTGAGGCCTTACATTTAAATCTGTAATCCATCTTGAGTTAATTTTGTATATGCTGAGAGGTAGGGGTCCAATTTCATTCTTCTGCATATGGCTAGCCAGTTATCCCAGCATCATTTATTGAATAGAAAGTCCTATATTCATTTTTGGGGGGGTTCAATTTTGTTGAAGATCAGATGGTTGCAGGTGTGTAGATTTTTTTCTGGATTCTCTATTCTATTCAGTTGGTCTATGTGTCTGTTTGTGTACAAGTATCAAGCTCTTCTGGTTACTGTAGTTTTACAGCATAGTTGAAGTTGGGTAATGTGGTGCCTCCAGCTTTGTTCCGTTTACTTACTATAGCTTTGGCTATTTGCGCTCTTGTTTTTGTTCCATATAAACTTTAAAATAGATTTTTTTAATTATGTGAAAATGACATTGGTATTTTGATAAGGATAGTATTGAATTTGTAATTTGCTTCGAGCAGTGTAATCTGAATGAAAGTTAATATACTGCTTAAATTTTTTCATGCATAAGGATTGTTCTTTGCTTTCACAACGTAACTGCTGCAATTTTCTTTCCTGTCTTGTTATATAAGAGTGCTAAGAAACATGAAGGTTAAAGAGAGCATTTAGTGAATGACTTCACTGTAGAAATATCATTATTAGGTACTGAAAATAATTAAGAAAAAGAAAACTGTGGTTTCACTGCAAAGTTTTTAACCTTCAATATTTAAGCTGTCTAATTCTGATCCAACAGAACTGAAAGAAAGACCAGTTTTATTCGCTCGAGCTTTCAAAGATATCATGGAAGAAAATAAAATATCAATAATCATATACTAACTATGGAATAATAGTTATCATACTATACATAGGATATCATAAGTGGGCAAGTAGTAACTTTCAACATTTTAAAACTTGAACTTGAAAGAATACAGCTATGTGAAAAAATGCTGATGATGGAAAAAATGGTATGTACAGTAGCAGAAAGAGGAAATGAGTTTTTTAAACAATAGGTGAGCAAATGCAGAAATTGGGTTATTTTAAAATGTGGGAAGCAGAGTGTGAGTGATTGCTAATTACAAAAAGAAAGCTGAAAGAAGCATCTGCAAGAAATGAGTGAGGCAAACATAGCAGGGGGAGTGATAGTAACGGCTAAAGAGTAAAAGTATGGGGCAGATAGAATTGGGCAGGAATATGGTTGTCGTGTTCCATCCACATAGAAACTACAATAGTTGAAGTAAAGAGGAGGACTGTGTACCCACTTTAATAGAGTATGTAATTAATTAAAATGTAAAGACATCATGCATGTTATTCATTTCCTTATAATCCATAACATTTTCTGTAGGTAGACATATAAGGGAGAAGAAATTACATGCTCATTTGCTCCTCTCCAAAGTCAGGAAAGTATTTTATTACAGCATTGTCTTAAATCTCAGTTTCTCTAACATACAACCAACTGGATCCAAACATGTATCTGACTTTGGAATTTCTTTGGATGTATATCAACGTGTGGAGATCTCTAAGCCCTAGATATTCTTAGTACTATGGGTAAACAAACAAAACACCAAACATATTTGAGTTATAAGTCTATTTATTTTGTAACCTTAGTGTAAGTAATAGAATCTCAAAAGTGAAAATGTGGATTCAGCCCAAACCAGACTCATTAGTTAAATAATAACTGTGGACCATTCCTTCTACTCCTAAACAGAATCAAAATTGCTTTTTATCTAAAAATTCTCCTCTTTCGAATTTGCTAGACCATGGAAACCAAATATTATTTAAGAAAAGAATATTTTTTATTGTTCAAATTAGTACTTAAAAAGTTAAAAGTATAAACAATATCATTCTAAAATATTTAAATTAAAAACATATACATGAAGATAATTAAAAATAGCAAATAAAATCTCAATTTTAAATCTGAAATGTAAAAGTTAATTCAATGCTTAGTATTAATGTCACTCAATTTTAAATCAAGTGACACTCATACCAGGCACTGAATTAACTTATTTGTGTGACTAGTATATAAATATCTAAGGGCATGGCCCAATAAAGTTCTAGATTATTAAAATTCCTTAAAATATTAACCAATTAATCATGTAATTGTTTATAAACAATTAGTGTACATAGCATATTAGGGTTCTCTAGAGGGACAGAACTAATAGGATATATGTATACTATATATGTATATATAGTATACATATATATATATGTATACTATATATATATATACACATGTATATATATATATATATACATGTATATATATATATATATATGTATCCTATATATGTATATATAGGATATATGTATATGAAAGGAAATTTATTAAGGAGAATTGATTCACATGATAGAATTCCCATGATAGACCATCTGAAAGTCAAGTAGCAAGGAAGACAGTAGTGGCTCAGCCTGAGTCCCAAAAACTCAAAAGTAGGGAAGGCAACACTGTAGCCTTCAGTCTATGGCCGAAGGCCCAAGAGCCATTGGTGTAAGTCCAAGAGTCCAAAAGCCAAAGAACTTGGAGTCTGATGTTCAAGGGCAGAAAGCATCCAGCACAGGAGAAAGATAAAGGCCTGAAGGCTCAGCAATTCAGCTCATTCCACCTTCTGCCTACTTTTTCTGGCTATTCTGGCACCCAACTGGATGCCAGACCCACCCAACCCAGATTGAGTGGGTCTGCCTCTCTCAGTTCACTGACTAAAGTATTAATTTCCTTTAGCAACACCCTTACAGACACACCCAGGAACAATACTCTGCATCCTTCAATCCAATCAAGTTGACACTTAACCATCACACATAGTAATCTGGTATTTAATATCATTATTTCCAAACTAGAAGACTAAACTTTACATCCCAAAAATAAAGAAGCGGCAGACCCCAGAAAACAAAAACTTTGTCAGGGCAGATAAGGGCTGGGGGAGACATGGTTGATTCATTGGAGTTTTTATAAGGGTCTGCAGCTAGCTTTTGTGCCTAGAAATAGGGGAAAATGTGATTTGCTTTTATGGTTGCATTTAGAAACCTAAATGATAATTAAAACGTTTTAAAACTGGAGACGCTAAGGTATAGATGAGGGATGGAAGTTAGATTACAGACTGGTCATTAGCCAAAAGTTGATGACACGCCCAACAACAGGAAAAAAAAAAAAATTTAAAATTTACCAGTAGCAACCATACAAAACAAGAAATCCATCTTTTTTTTTTTTTTTTTTTTTTTTTTTTTTTGAGACGGAGTTTCGCTCATTACCCAGTCTGGAGTGCAATGGCGCGATCTCGGCTCACCGCAACCTCCGCCTCCTGGGTTCAGGCAATTCTCCTGCCTCAGCCTCCTGAGTAGCTGGGATTACAGGCACGCGCCACCATGCCCAGCTAATGTTTTGTATTTTTAGTAGAGACGGGGTTTCACCATGTTGACCAGGATGGTCTTGATCTCTTGACCTCGTGATCCACCGGCCTCGGCCTCCCAAAGTGCTGGGATTACAGGCGTGAGCCACTGCGCCCGGCCGTCATTTCTTAAATTTTGAAAAATATTTGCCAAGGAACAACACAGGATCTCGGTAGGCAGAGCCAGGCCTTGGAAGTTGTATTAGAGGGAGGAAGAAAATAGAATTCTGACAAATCTCATTAATAGCACATATTGTGTAGAGACATAAGCAACTAGGAAAAAGTTGTGATGAAATATTAAGCAGTAGATGCCCAAATTATTAGATATTAGGACTTGGACTCTCTGCAAATGCAGCAAAATCTTTGGGGTTCACCATTTGACAGGGCTTCAACCTGAAAAAAAAAAAGACCTAAAACCCCAGAATATACTGCCACAGGACTAAGGGGATAACTCCACCTAGATGTAGGACAAAAATCTCAGATCAGAAAATAGAGGCCAGATCATCTAACATAGGCTGCATTCTGGTATTAACAAAATTGCCTCTCTCCTAGCCCCTTCCCATCAGAAGGCTCTGAAAAAGTAGCTAGAACTCACATACTATAGCTCTAAAATTCAGCTACTAAGGAGGGATGGTTCTCAGATATGGCAGTTAAAGGCAAATTGTAACCACCCACTCTCTAAATAAATTCCAATGGAAGGTCTGTTTAGAGCTGCTCCTTTTCAGCATAAGCTAAATGAAGTAACTACACACCCATACTACACCAAAAAAAGAAAAATGAAAGAAATAAATCAAAATTATCACAAGAGATTATAGCATGCAAAAACTCATGAAGAATTTATTATGGGAAAAATAATCAAACAAATTCAATGAAAAAACATCATTTCCCAGAAATACGTTATAAATGAATTTGATAAAAACATACATTCAACAATGTAAGAGTTCAACACTAAGATAATCAAATATAATTGAAAGAGAAGCTCCAGAGGCAGGGAAACAAAAAATCCAAAGGCTATTTTCAAACCAGTAAATAAATTATAAACATCAAGCCACAGGCATACAAAATGACATGAGATTATCATCTGTATGTGAAGGAAGTGGGCTAAAAGTTTAATAAAGTAGACAAAACGTGATATGAATGGAAGGAAAAGATTATCTGGGCCAAGGAAATCGGAAATGGTGTGGAGCACTCAACATGTGGCACAGAAGATATGTTGAAAGACAGAATATAAAAATTTTCTAAAGCAGCAAAATAAATAAAATTGTAAACTGAAACATTTGAGAAGTTTTGGAATATAACACTTATGAGCCTTTCCAGAAAAGTACAAAGTCCAACCAACCAAAAGATAAATCAAAAGAAAGATGGCAGTTAAAAAGGACTATGGTGTTTGATGAGTACTGAATCCACTAAATACAGAAAAAATAAAAGTAAACATCAGTCATAGTTATGTTACAGAAAAAGAGCATTTTAGAATTTTTGACAAAGAAAAGCAAATAATAGAAACTTTAAAAACTGAAGTTCAAATAAGGGGGGTTAGAGGCAAAATGAGCACTCATTTTCTTATTTTCACATAAGTAGGAAATCATAAAATACTATACAAAAATTAAATTTAGACTTTTTGATATCATCTTGATGCTTTTATACTTTTTTTGACTTTGGAGGTATCTTTATGAACACTTGTGGTAAAAGATTATTTATCCCAGGTACAACAATCCAGTGTGTGTGTGTGTGTGTGTGTGTGTGTGTGTGTGTGTGTGTGTGTGTGT
>NW_022436946.1:27254775-27674649 GCF_009761245.1 Sapajus apella | reverse complement strand
TGTGTGTGTGTGTGTGTGTGTGTGTGTGTGTGTGTGTGTGTGTGTGTTTAACATTAGTTGATTTGAATACTGCTTTAAAAAAAAAAAAACTTCAGTCAAATTAAATTTAGCAAAATTTATTTGAGCAGAGAATAATTGACAAATTAGGCAACACCCTGAACTAGTGAAGGCACAGACAGCGCCCCCTAGCAGTGTGAGCAGAGAACTGTTATAGACCAGGACACAGAAGGAAAGTAGAGGAATCATCTGATTGGCTCTGGTTAAGCATCTGCCTTATTTATGCATGGAGTGATGAGTTGGCTGACTATGATTAATGGAAACATGGTTGCTTGTGATTGGCTGAAACTCAGCTGTGTTTGCTAAACTCCTAAGTTCGGTTTTGGTTTGTTTACATTCTAAGTTAGGTTACAGTTTGTTATGTGGGAGCTCAAACCACTGAGACAGCCTCAGGCTTAAGGCCTCCTGCTTATTTAATACTGCTAAACTAGCAATTACTATATGATCACATTTTATAAAACTATTACCATGTGTGTAAATGTGTGTTGGTGAGTGTGCATACATTTCTCTACTGGCATAGAAGTATATAGAAATATCTGGAATAATATTTACTTAAAGCTAATGATACTTATTTTTAGATTATAAAATTAGGGGTGATATTTTGCTTTCTTCTTTGTTGTTTTCTATTTAGCCTACAATTTTCATGATCCATTATTATACCAACTGTGAAATAATTTTTCTAAAACATTTGGAAGAATTAATGGCCAAGATGATGACAGGTCACATACTTGGAAACATTTGGTTGTTTCACAGTTTTTCTGGCTGAGCCTTTGTTTAACTAAATTGTATCCTAAGGAATAAAAAGCTGTCAGCCAGCTAAACATAATGAGTTTTCAAAGAAATAACTGGACAACTGAAGAACAATAAATATGTTTGGGTCCAAAAAAGCACTTGGGAAATGCATTGCTGACAGTCAAAGAATAACAATAAAATTTTGCATTTTCTAATGCTTTTTCTCTTCAAAGTTTTCTTCACAGAATATTTAATTATTTCTCATAGAATACCCTGAGGATACTAGGAAAAATCATGGTTTTTATTACAGAAATAAAGGAACAGTTTAAAAAATCATGTCTGCTTCCTTCAAAGTTTATGGGTTTCTAATGTTTATTGTTTTCTAATGTTAAGGATATCTTCCAGTGTGGAAGATACAAATTAGTTAATAATTTAATTACAAGCTTACAATTTTAAACCTAAAGAACATTCCATTTTTACATTAATGCTGCTAGACAAATACATTTATATTTTAACATAAATGTATGCCAACTACATAGGGTTTATTAGCATTTTTGTAGAACTATATTATGAGCACAAATATCTACTTAAAAATAAAAAAATTAAACTAGAAAGATCTCTAATATGATCCCTTTCATTTTACAGATTATAAAACTTAAATCCTGTAGATGAAGGGATATGTCATTTTCCAAAATACATTGATCTGTTGGCAGAACTTGCGTTCAAATTCACAGCCTCTCTCAGTCCTTTGCTCTTTCTATACCACACAACAATAATTCTCTTGAATTTTGTTTGCTTAAAAACAACAAAAAAAAGATGTCAAAATGTCAAACCAGGTTATCTTTGCATCACATAAAGAGTTGAGCAAAAATTTCTCCTTAAATTTTTATAAATTCAATTTTATGTAAATAACATAGTATATAAAAATCTGAATTATTACATACACACAAAAAAAAAACAAAATATTTGATCCTACTATGATTCACAAGGCATTTTAAATGTAGGCAACCAATATGGTAAAGTTACTATATGTTCCCTTGATTAGGAGGTGGAAACTGCTTATCAAAAATACAGTAGTTTAACCAATCTTCTAGGAAGCTCCAATTTTTAAAATAGAAATCATCTTTGGAAATTAAAAAATTTTATTCATAAGTTCAATGTACATCAGACACTGTGGTGATTGTTTGCAAAGCTTTAACTTAAACAATATTTATACCTAGCAGAGTTTCATCCTGTTAAAGCTATCATTTCCTGAACACATTTTAAGGCATCATTTACTTATTTGTTCACTTGTTTTGATACACCAATATTTGGTTGGCAATTCTATTATGTCATTTTCTTATGTTTTGCTGTTTACATCTCTTTGAAACGTGTCAGTTGAGCTTATAACCTTTTGTTCACTTAAATTCAGTTTAACAGATATGAATCAAGTGTTTGTTTTATACAAATCATTTCACTAAACATTGAGAGAGATCAAATATGACTACAACACAGCCCTTATCCTTAAAGATTTAAAATTATGGGGGAAAACACTATACATAGAAATAACTGATATATGAGTTTCAACATAAAAAGTGCTGATACAAAGATATAAACAACATGCACTGGGGGAGGTCAGTAGAAATCAGAGGTGAAAGAACCACTTGGGATAGTCCTGACATATATTGAGAGCTCAATAGATGGTAATGGTTTGTTTTTAGTCTCACTGTAGAACCACATCATGCTCCAACTCATCAACTCACCCCAAGAGAACATCAACAGTATTAAAAAACCTATTGTTAGATGCCATGAGTCTCTTCCATTATCAAGAGAAAATCGACTTACAATAAATTAAATCAATACTCACTTATTTTAATAATGCAGTTAAATATTTTACATATTCAAAATCTATTTCCTGTGCTCAGTTCTCTCTTTTCTTCTTAGTTCCAGCAAAGCGGCACCACTAGTTGAAGCCAGGATTATGGCCTAGGGTTTTCTGTGTTGAGACATAAGTAGTATCTTTAACACCCCCAAAGGTGTATCATGCCAGATCCAAGACATTCACAGGGCTACACTTGTCATAAAAGAAAACTATAGCACTATTTCTATGTTTGCTTATTCAAAAGTTAAGGAAGTTGAGAATTAAATATAACCACACTCTTTTTAATGAGTGTGTATCATTGCCTTTATCATTTTACTAACAAAAGCAGGATTTTAAAAACTCAGCATTAATTATAATACCATGTCACATGATTATTTGTAGTCTTAGGAAAACTTTGTGCTCTTTAGGCATGGGGGCAGTCAGAGAAAATGAAAAAGAAAGGTGACTTTTCAGGACAGCTTCACCAAAGCGCTAGTTCATACAATCCAATTGTTTGGAGTGAGAGAAATCTCTCACCAAGTAGTTAATCATCCTTTGCAAAGTCTTGCAGAAACCCTGTACTCCTCTGCCCTTGGCACTTAGAAACATTCCACTCTGTGAGTGCTGGCTGCAAAACAAGATAGAGTAAAAATCAAGCAGGAATAACAAAATTCTCACCACCCAAGACATTTGACTTGACTGACCTAAACCCTATAAAATATATCTTCAGATGCCTTTAGTCTGGTCTTGAAAATAATTATCAATATCAGACCCCTTTTATTAGAGAAAATCATCAAGGTTCAATAAAAAGGAAAATATAACATATCAAAATTTATGGAATACAGCTAAAGTCATGCTTAATGATTGAAATGCTTTTATTGGTAAAGAAAAAATTTTCAAATCACTAATGTAAGCTTCTACCTACAGATACCAAATAAAAGCAGCAACAATAGAGTTAAATGAATCAATATAAAGTAAACAATAAGGATTAGGAAAAAAAAATACTGAAACAGAAAACTAGGAAATGTTTAAAATTCAATAAAATAAAAAGTTCGTTCATTGAAAAGATCAATAAAATTGACAAATTTGTTACTGGACTGAATGAGAAAAAGAAGACAAAAATTATCAGTATCAGGAACAGAAGGGGGCATTACTACCGACCTTACAGAAATAAAAAAGATTATAGGCTAATGAAATGAAAAACTTCCTAGGAAGACATAAATTACCAAAACTGACTGAAGAATTTTTTTTACTAAAAGTAACAAATATGAATAGATCTATAGTAAGAAAAGAAATTAATTCGTAATTAAAATCTTCCCACAAAGAAAAGCCCAGATCCAGGTGAATTTTATAAGAGAATAGCTTTGTCAAGGAACTCTGGTATCCTTTTACATCTCTGCATAAGCCATGTTGGCAGGCCTCAGAGGTAGGTTGACATCAGTCTAAACCAAGTTTTGGTAGATAACCTGGCATTCTTCCTGGATCAAGGAAAAAGAAGCCTACTAAGAGTTGCTGCAATGCAATTTCACAGTCCTATCTTGTGGGAGACTGCCACAGGAAATTTCTTATCTATCTTCCTACTTTCAGTGACTGCAGGACTTTCCAACTTTCTGTCTTCTTGGATACAGCTGGAGACTCCTGTGGAAATGTATAAAACTGCTTGGCTACAGTTTAGAGGCTACTTCTCCATGACAGAGTGACCCACTCTTGCGTTGTCTCTCATCTGGACTTTGGTTTCGTGTCACCCGGTGGGATTAGGAGTGTGTGGAGTTGACACACTCCTCAGTAAAATATTGGCCAAATAAATGTGGCAATATTTAAAAATGCACACCATGACCAAGAGGATTCATCCTAGTAATGCGAGAATGCCTTAATGTTATATGAAAATGCCTTAATGTAATACGTTCTATCTATAGAATGAAAGACCCAACCCATAAGATCACAATACATGCAGAAAAAGTATTTGAAAAATAAGACACCCGTTTATAATAAAAAAAAAAACTCTCATCAGATTTGGTATAGGAGGAAAATTTCTCACATGATACAGGCCACACGCAAAACTCTCACAGCTAGTATAAGCATTAATGATAAAGGACTGAATGCTTTTTTCCTAAGGTCAGGGACAAGCAAGCATGTCTGATCTTGATGCTTCTATTCAACATTATACTTGAGGTTCTAAACCTAGATGATGATGATAATAATAACAATAATATTAATCAATTAAAGGCAACCAGATTGGAAAAGAAAAAGTATCAAACTCCTATAAATGATATAATTTTGTATGTTAAACATCTCAAAATATACACATACACACAAAATCTATTAGAACTAATAAAAAAAGTTGAGGAAGGAAGCAGGATACCAGATCAATAAACAAAAGTTAATCGTATTTCTTTACACTAGTAGTAAGCAATTTAAAAATGAAAATAAGGAAATATTATCATCTACAATACCATCCAAAATAATAAAATACATAGGAATAAATTTGACAAAAGAGGTATAAAATTTGTACATTGAAAATCATATAACATTGCTCAGATAAATTAACAATCTAAATAAGTAGATGGGCATGCCACGTTCCTGAATTTGATAACTCAATATTGTTAATATGCTAATTATCTGCAAATTGATCTATAAATTCAAGGCATCTCCTAACCAAAAGTATGTCAAGCGTTTTTGTTTTTTGGTAGAAATTGAAAATCTCATTCTACAACTCACCTGAAAATTCAGATAAAGTAGAATATCTAAAACAATTCTGAAAAAGGACAAAATTGGAACACTATTTGATTTTAAAATTTATAATACCTGCTAATAAGGCCACAGTAGTTGTATAAATGTGACATTGGCACAAAAATAGGCATGTAGCTCAGTGGATCAGAAATGATAGTACAGATAAATGCTTATATTTATTTATAATCAATTAATTTTTATGACAGCCTTATTGATGCAAAATTCACATACCATTAAATTTAGTGTACAATTCACTGATTTTTAATATATTCAGGGTTGTGCAACCATTAGCATTATCTAATTTTAGAACAGTTTTATCAGCCCCAAAGAAACTCTACACTCTCTAAGAGTCATTATATAGTCCCTCAATTCTCTACAGCCCTAGGAAACCACTATTCGACTTTTTGTCTCTATATATTTGCCTTTTCTGGAAATTTCATATGCGCAATATCACACAGTATGTTGTCTTTTGTGACTGGCATCTTTCACATTGCATAATGTTTTCAAGGTTCATCCATGTTGTAGCATGTGTCAGCAATTCATTTCTTTTTATTGCTGAAAAATATTCCATTGTATGAATATGCCATATATTATCCATTCTGTTGGTCAACATTTGGGTAGTTTCCACTTTGTGTTATTATGAATAATTCTGCTATCAATATTTACATACAAGTTTTTGTATGGATATAACTTTATTTCTTTTACGCATATATTTAGGATTCAAATTGCTAGGTATTAAGTCTGTGTTTAACTTTTTTTTTTTTTTTTTTTTTTTGAGACGGAGTTTCGCTTTTGTTACCCAGGCTGGAGGGCAATGGCGCGACTCGGCTCACAGCAACCTCCGCCTCCTGGGTTCAGGCAATTCTCCTGCCTCAGCTGGGATTACAGGCACGTGTCACCATGCCCAGCTAATTTTTTGTATTTTTAGTAGAGACGGGGTTTCATCATGTTGACCAGGATGGTCTTGATCTCTTGAGCCCGTGATCCATCTGCCTCGGCCTCCCGAAGTCCTGGGATTACAGACATGAGCCACCGCGCCCGGCCCAGTGTTTAACTTTTTAAGGAGCACCTAAACTGTTTTCCAAAGTGTCTGCACCATTTCAACTCCCCACAAGCAATGGATGAAGGTCCTAATTTTTCCAAATCCTCGCCAACACTTGTTATAATATATTCGTCTTAATTATAGCTATCCTAGTAGGTTTGAAGAAGTGTCTTGTGGTTTTTATTTGCATTTCCTAATAGTTAATGATATCAAACATCTTTTTATGTGCCTTTGGGCCATTTGTATATCTCCTTTGCAGATTATCTATTCAAATACTTTACCCACTTTGTAGTTGGGTTATTTATCTTTTTATTGTTGAGTTGTAAGAGATCTTTGTATATTCTGAATATGTTTCCTGTAATATATATGACTTCCAAATATGTTCTCACATTCTGTTTTTCTTTTGATTTCTTCATCTTTACTTTGAAACTCAAATGTTCAAAATTTCAATGAAGCCCAATTTGTCTATTATTTATTTTGCCTTTTACATTTTAGTCTCCTAAGATATTATTGCCTAACATACAATTGTGATCATTTATTCTTATGTTTGCTCCCAATAAGAGTTTTACAGTTTTAGCTCTAACATAGATCTATAATCCATTTTAGTCCATATTTGTATATAGTGAAAGATCCAACCTCATTCTTTTGCATGTGGATATCCAGTTGTGTCAGCACCATTTGTTGAAGACTATTCTTTCCCCACTGAACTGTCTCAGTACCTTTGCCAAAAATGTATTGACTATAAATATAACTATTTATAATTCTCTATTCTATTTATCAAAATGTTTATCTTTATTTCAACACCATAGAACCTTAATTACTGTGGGTTTTTTTAGTAATAAGTTTTGAAATTAAAAAGTTTGGGTTATCCAACTATGTTCTTCTTTTTCAGGATTGCTTTAGTTATTCTGGGTCCCTTATATTTTCTTATGAATTTTAGGGTCATCTTGTTAATTTTCAGGAAAAGGGGGCTGAGATCTTAACAGAGATGGTGTTAAATCTGTAGATCAATTTGTTGAGAATTGTCATCTGAATAATACTTGCTTCCAATCCATAAATATTAAATACCTTTCTATTTTTTAGATCACAATTTAGATCTGCAGTTTTCAGTACACAAGTATTAAACTTTTGTTAAATTTTGTCTAAGTACTTACTATTTTTTATGCCATTGTAAATGATACTATTTTCTTAGTTTTATTTTTTGGGTTGTTCGTTACCAGTACAAATTTCACGTGGTAATGTGTAACAGTGCTGAATTCATTAATTAGCTCTGATGATTTGGGGGGATTTTTAAGAATTTTTTCCGGATAACATTATGTTATTTCAAACATAGTTTAACTTTTCCTTTTCAAATTGGGATGCCTTTTATTTTTCTTGCTTAATTGCCCTGGCTAGAACCTCTCATACAATATTAAATAGAAATGATGAGAGCAGTCAACTAACATCTAGCAAAGATGAAAAGACAATTCAATAAGGAAAAGATAGTTTTTTCAGTAAGTAATGCTGGGATAATTGGATATACATATGCAAAAAAAAAAGAGTGCAGCCTTTCATTAACTCAAAATCAGTTATAGATATAAATGTAAAAGTTAACACTCTAAAATTTCTAGTAGAAAATAAGATAAAATCTTTGTGATTTTTTAAACTTTCAGTTTTTATATTCAATGCCAAAAGCAAAACATCTAACAAACATTGGTAAATTCGACTTCATTAATATGAAAAACCTTTGTCTCAAAGGACATCATTATGAAAATGAAAAATTAAGCCATAGACCAGAAGAAAATATTTGTAAACCATATATATGTGATAGAGGGTTTATATATAAAACATATAAAGAACTCTTAAAACTCAAAGAGGACATACAATCCAATATAAATTTAGGCAAAACCTTAAACAGATTACAAAATAAAATATGCAGGTGACAAATATGCTAATAAATAAGGAAAGATGATGTTCAATGCCATCAGAAAAATGCAAATCAACTATGAAGTATCACTATTCCACCCAAGAGAATGTCTATAATAAAAAAGAGAGCCAATACAGAGCTTTAACAAGGATGTGAACAAACTAGAACCCTCAGACATCGCTTATGAATGTAAAATGGTACAACCATTTTGGAAAATGATTTGGCAGTTTCTCAAAATGTTAGACATAAACATATACGAGGCAATAATTCCTCTTCTAGGAATATACTCAAAAGAAATGATCAGTTATATCCACAAAACCACATATATACAAATATCCATAGCAGCATTATTCATAATAAGATCAGAAATAATCCCAATGTCCATCAAATGGAGAATTGATAAACTAAATGCAGTATACTCAGACAATATAATGTTATTCAGTAATAAAACATGCTACAACATAAATGAATTTTGAAAATATTATATTAAGTGAAAAAAAAACAGATACAAAAGAACTACATATTGTATGATTCCTTTTATGTGTGTGTGTTTTATTTATTTTTCTGTTTGTTTTTGAGATGGAGTCTTGCTCTATCACCCAGGCTGGAGTCCAGTGGCGCAATCTCGGTTCACTGCAACTTCTGCTTCCTGGATTCAAGTGATTCTCCTGCCTCAGCCTCCTGAGTAGCTGGGATTACAGGCACATGTCACCAGCCCTGGCTAATTTTTGCATATTTAGTAGAGACTGAGTTTCACCATGTTAGCCAGACTGGTCTCCAACTCCCGACCTCAGGTGATCCGCCCACCTCAGCCTCCCAAAGTACTGGGATTACAGGTATGAGCCACTGCACCTGGCCATGTATGTGATATTCTTTAAAAAGGCAAATTTATTAATTTGCAAGCAGATTAGTGATTGCCTCATACTGTAGGTGAGAGTGAAGATTAGCTGCAAATGTGAGTAGGGAACATTTGGAGTTGATGAAAATGTTCTAAAACTAGATTGTAGAAATGCCACATAACAATATAAATCTAAAAATCACTGAATTGTACATTAATAATATGTGACTTCTATGGTTTGTAAGTTATACCTCAATATGATTTTTTAACAACCAAAAGAAAATATTTTAATGGTAATTAGCAGAATAACTTTCAGTGAAATCAATAACACAACATTAAACATTAGAATTGATGTCCTAGTAAGCTTATTAAGTAAAGATAAAAGATAAGACACTTAAAGATTTAAGATTAATAAAACTGCCATTATTCAGACATGATTTGATTCTGTTATCTCTAAACAAAAAACCAATGTAATCTACCTGCAAATTGTTTGAAATATTACAACCACTTAGCAAACTGGGCAGATGTAAAATCAATATAAAAATATTAATTCTATTATATGAATGGAGGACAGATTTAAAATTTTTATATGTAACACCAAAACATGTATGTTCACATATTATATAAACTACTACATATATTTTCATATACAACAATATGTATACATATACATACAAAATATATAGTACTTAGAAATATTTCTCAAAAAAGTGTATAATATCTCTATACAGAAAGTTATAAAACATTAATGAAGACTTAAACAAAAGATTCCTCATTGTGTTTATTAATATTTTGTTACTGAAGAGGAATACTCAGACTGAAAAAAATGTCAAAATTTACAAAATCTGTGGCTTCAATAGAATTTCTAAGAAAGTTTTTTATAGAAATACACAAGCTGACTATAAAAATTTATGTGGATAAGCACAACTTAAAATTTAGCCAAAACGCTTCTGAAAAATAAGGTAGGGGAAGCTGTACTAGAAAATACTGAATTATTATAAAATACTTGGAGTTAAGACAGAATTGTACTGGAAGAGAAAGAGAAGGGAAAGAAAATACTAAATACAGATGTTTTCTTTTTTCATATTATAGACTAACTTTTAAAAGATAATGGAACTGAAGTCTATGAACTATCCAGTCATAAACATTAGTTTTCAAGAATTGATTTCTCTCCATGAAAAAGACGGAGGCTACATAACTTGCAGTACCTGTCTGTGAATGAGTATATATTGTTCCCACATCATTCACATCAGGCTTGACCATATGACTAGTTTTGAGTGATGACAAGATGATGCAGGAAGTGGAGAACCACACACTCAGGCATACAGTAACAGTTGTTCAGCACATGGTATCACCAACCTGGGTCCTGCTGCTTAGAGGACTGGAGTCCATGGAGCTCAGCATGGATGCTTCATCATCCATGCTTAATCATTTCATGATGCATATAAAATCCCTGCCCTACTGTCATAGGCTAATTGGGAGGTTGGTCATTTTTATCTGACTGCTCATAAGTGCATGATTTTCAGTGCATTTGAATAAAGAATAAAAACTGACTTTGGTGTCATGTATGTGAGTCAGAGGTCAGAGTATAGAACATGTTTATTTGTCTTTATCTGACAGCCCCACATCTAATGTAATGCTGGATTTTTCGAAGCACAGAATATACTTAAGGTGTCATTTAAAATTTTTTAAATTGATTTTTAGATCTCCATAGCTGTAAAATAGTCTATTATTCTCAAGGAGTTGCATTGCCACCAGCATCCCCAGTAAAAGCAGAAGTCATTTTCTCTTTATCACTTAGATGAAAGTAATCAGTGTTACCTACGATTAATCATTAGATCCTTTGAATAAACTTTTCATCAAACAGGTACTCTTTCACAGAAGTGATTTTGTTTTTACAGAATATTCAGGGCAATAGGAAAATAACTCAGAAATAGTAGTATGATTAAGAAAAGGGCTTGTTGGAAAGCATATGAGACAGATTCAAAATAATTCCTAGGTTCTTGCACAGAACTTTCCTAAAGTCCTAATTAGAAGCACACAGTCATTATTTTACTTCGTGTTAAGGAAAAATGCTATAAAATAATTATAACCAAAATCAGGGGATTTTATTATAATTACATATAAATACATAGCTTAAAGACAGTGTTGCATTTGACATCAAAAAGTAGCAAACATTAACTAAAGAAATGAAGCCTACCAAAAAACATTTATAATCTAACTGAAGGTCAAATTATATTGTTTAGTCTAGATTGTTTTAAATAAAATAGAAGTGTTTATAAATGCATGGTAAAATAGTAAGAGTTTAGAGACTTAAAATATAGACTTTGGACAACTGAACTAGAGAGTCTGAGTATTCTGTGCTGCCAACTAAAGACTTGTTACAGAATATGGATGTTTTTATGCAGTGAATGCCCAGAAAGTAATTCTAATATTCACGAGGAAAGCTCAGGGAAGAAAGAACAGGAGGAATATGAGATCCTTTCACCAGGACCCACATAAATCTATACAAGGCTCCTAGTAGTGAGAGAACCCAGCACTGGGCAACTCACATAGAAAAGGGAGGACTCCTGGGAAGGAAGGTCAACACTAGGAAATTAAGAACAGGGCAGGTAAATACACACAAAGAACCGAAGTACGAAGTTAGGAGAAAACAAAGAAAATCAAGCTGTTAATTTCCCCCTACTTCAAGACATAAATCTGAGGTGAGGCCAAAATTATAAAGAAGGATTATTCATTCCAGAAATAGAGGGGTTGGAGACAGGAGCCAACAAAGACATTGCACCTAACTAAATGTCTGCTACGAAATCAATGCTCCAATATTGATTTGTGAATTTAATTGATACATGAAGGATAATATTTGGCATGGTGTCTTAAGAGTATACATGGCAACCCCTAAATAGTGAAAACAGAAATGTAGATTTTTTTTTAAAAAAGAGTAATAAAGAGTTTTTTCTTGTGTACATTTTAGGAACTGACTTCCTCCTAAGTTTACATTTCCAAACATTTGTTAGCTAACCTCAATAATACAATGCCTGCACTGAAAGAGGTGAAGAGGGGAGTGGCTAAAGTTTAAGAGGGTGCTAATAACAAGAAATAATGCAGTGCGACGAGAATCCATCATTTCTTTTCAATAATCCTTTCCTAAATTCTTGCTAACTGTCTAAAAGTGAAATTCAAGAACATCCTTTAGAGTCTCTTAGGACTAAGTCTCTCATGCATTGTACTTTGTCCGTTAGCTACATCGAAGACAAGTGCAAAAAAAGTTAGATGGACTTTCACACTATTTTATAGAGTTTTCAGTTTATATTTACATATTTATAGGCTGGATATTCAGAATGACTTAGTTACATTGGCATCAGTGCCAAAAACAAAATTCTTCTTGCCTCTCTGTCCTCAGTAGACATATGTCAATGTACTTTCTGTGACTAGAAAAGCACTAATTACAATAAGGAAAAAAAATATCCTACGTCCAAGCAACAGATATTATTTTATAATTTAAAAAATAGCTATTTTTATATACTGATATGAACCCTAGGGAAGATGTCCTGGTCAGTTATAATTTATTAAAAATATGATTGCACTCCATTATAAAACAAAACTCATTAATGTTGTTAATATCTCGAGTCTACAGCCAGAGATCCATGAAACGGGGTTTGATTACCCAATTTGAAGATCACTGGCCTTCTGCTGCCTCCCGCTGCTCAGACTGGGGACATTGAAATATGTGAAACCAAAAGAGGCTGACACTCAGGGGAGTCTTTGAGAAGTTTTGAAAATTCACCTGGTGTCAAACATTGAAACCTATAGCTAATATGAAGTTTTTGAAATTTCAGTCTTTCAGCTATGATAGTTCACCTTATAACCATTGCAGTTTTAAAAAGTAATATAACCAGATACTAAAAGCATACACTTTGGAATCAGAGCCTTAACACGGAATCCTCACACTGCTTCTTAATAAGTAACTCGATATACATTTTTAAACCTCTCTAAAACTCTCTTTCTGGATTTATAAAATAATAGGAATAATATTATTGGTTATCTTACGGGATGTCTTGAAGATTCCGATTATGTATATAAAGAACTTATCACATTACCTGGCACTGAGTAGGTACTCATTGTTCGAGAATCTTCATTGCTTTTATTATTATTCTAAACAGAGCAGCCAAGTGTTGGAAATATAATCCTGATTCAGCAGATAACAATTCCAGCCACTGCCAGGTGGGCAGACGGCCTCTGACCGTCACCAGGAAGCCCCTGTGGTTAGCTGAATATTGGCTGTCAACACTAGCCCTCCCATTAACTAATGGGAAAGGCTCCCCTTAATAAATGTTACTAATGTTTCTGACATGCCCCATAGGTACTAGAGGAGAAATTTGGAGACTTTTTCCAAATCTAAAAAAGAATACTGGGTTTGATTCAAGAGAAAAGTCTGCTCATTCCCAAACTATCTGAATGAATCCCAGAACACAGAGGAAAGTGGTTTTGGTTAATTTTACTTGGGAATCTCTTTTTGATGCCTGTGCCATCTAAACAGCAGGGTCCTGAGGAGTACTTCCTCATGTTAGTCATTAAAGCTGAGACCTACGAAGTATTCCTAAAAGTCAGACTCTAGCTCTCAACAACTATCAGTATCTAAATTTAATAAATTTTCTTCCCAGGAACTCCATTGCCCATATAATGAGGAGTGATCAGTCTACACTGAATGAATCAAAATTTTTTGTCTAGCAACAGCACTGAATCTGCTAGATGGTAAGGGATAAACACAGAAGAGCCCCTTGGGGAAGCTGTTGAGAAGTCAGCATTGCTGCCCACTAAATCGAACGCCATCCATCTCACACATATTATGAGAGGTCTGAAAAATTATCTATTGTTTTTCTCAGACACCTATTCTAGATTACATGTTTAATTTAATGGCTGATGTCTTTGGGAGTCTGGATCCCTCGTTCTTTTTAACATACTATGCACCCTCTGCATAAAATGGGTTACAAGGTAGGTTGACTCTTCCTTTCTGTATTTCTAAATAAAGATGCAAAAGCATTTATTCAAATCAGCCCTCTCATGACACTACATTTAAATTAGAAATTAGAACTATTTTCACTGCCTTCTCATTTATTTATTTTAATACACAGTACAGAATGGGAAGAAAGGGTAATAGAAGTGTACTGAGTGATTTTCCAACAGACAGAAATACTTTCACTTTCTACCTTAATAGTTGGTATAATTGACCTTTTGCCATTTCGGTGCCATTTTCACTCTAAACTGTGACAATCGAAAAAATTACTTTCTAAGCCACAGTCTGTTGCCAACCAGGGAAATGCATTCTTCAAAGCAAGTGCAAAATTTTTCATTTCTCCTAGCTCTTGCACACTAGCATAAGTAACTTTTCAGTTACTTTAAGTAGAATTCTGCCACAATCCTCAGTCCCCTTGAACATTAACAAAAATATAGTGTTATCAAGTATTTAACAGGCCCTTCAAATTTTCCTCCATCTACAGCCTGGAGACAACATTGGAGGATAAGAAATGTTTGAGAGAGGACTAAACTGGCTGTGACTTGAAACATGTTTTACCCCAGAGAAGGAAGGATAATATAATCAAGGAGGGAAGAAAAATAATGCAAATGCAGTGTTTAATATATGCTAATTGTGCCTTCTGGTTTATTACCACCTCAGGTGGTGCAGATTTCTATAGGTGAGACGTAACTTAAGCCCATTTTTCAGGAAATGCCAACACAAGAACCAATTTTGAAAATGAAGGGAGAGGAAAAACAATTAAATGCTCTAAGATTTCTCCAAATTTATGATGATTGTATCTTATACGAATAAATAAGACAATTTTTTTCTATAAAACGTGCTTTTGTTTTGTTTTGTTTTGAGAGAGGGTCTCCCTCTGTTGCCTAGGCTTGAATGCAGTGGCACAATCTTGGCTCACTGCAACATACACCTCCTGGGTTCAAGTGATTCTCCTGCCTCTGCCTCAGCCTCCTGAGTAACTAAGATTATAAGCACGGGCCACTACAGCCCGGCTAACTTTTGTATTTGTAGTAGAGATGGGGTTTCATCATATTGGTCAGGCTGGTCTCGAACTCCCAACTTCAGGTGATCTGCCCGCCTCAGCTTCCCAAAGTTCTGGGATTATAGGCATGAGCCATCAGGACTGGCAAAACATAATTGTTTTTATCAAGCTATTGAGCAAACACCAGACTAGAATATGTACTCTCAAAATAATCTGACATGTGAGCAAAATATAGTCACAAAGAAATGTGAATTTCAGATCAAATTTATAATAGTCAAAAACTAGAAATACATTTTACAAATTCAAACAATTTCTAAGAAAATTATTTACTCTAATAAAATTGAATAATATGCAGCCATTATAGTTCACGTTTTCATTTACATGGAAAAATATCCATAAAAAGTTAAATGACAAAAGTATTGTGAAATAGAGAAATCAATGTTTGAAAAAAGCTGAGTTATTCTGTCAGAGAAGTGAAGAGGTTTGTTTTCTTTCTCTTCTGGAAGAAATGGGATCAAGAAGAGAGGGGAGGAGAGTGCGTAGGAAAAATAGCCAAATAACATGAGGAAATCACCCAGGAACTTTAAAGAATAAGAATTTCTAAAATTGAATTTTAGATTGCATTTGCCAAAGTAAACCCCGTTTAGCCCTCTAAGACCTTCACTTAAAGGCTGTCCCATGCAGAGTGTTCTTTGAGAAAAGGGTATTTTGGGGAAACTCTGCTGATTTCACTTACAGGTCAATGTTTGGAAAGATGTAAAGAAGAACTTCAAATAAAAATTTGCTCAGCAGTAAGTTAGAGCTTAAAGTAACAATGAGGCTTGGAGAGGTGCCCCAGGCTTCAAAGGTGTGTGTGACACAAGTCCCCTTAGTGAGCAAGTGGCAAAGTCAAGTCCCTGCTCTTAATAAACGGTCTTTTTTCCTATTTACTTACCCATTTGTGAGCTTTCCAAATCATTCTCTAATGGAAATGATAACTTTGACAGTTAGGAAAAGTAAAAAGAAAGCATTAAAGTATATTTCAGTAACCACATGAAAAGACCATTCATAAGTTGTCGAAGGACACTTAGGTGACATCTGAGCCTATAGACCAAGTGGCAGATATTGTATCATTTGCTTGGAAAGGGAGCCCAATAGTGAACATGCAAAGAAAGGGCAAAGTAGACCCCAGGAAAGAAAAGTCAGCATCAGGGAAGTAAAATAGACCATGGCTGGGTGTTTTAAAAAAAGATAATAATAAGAGGATGGAAAATGCTGTAGTTGATCAAATGGTACAACTATTTGGTAACTAAGAATCATAGAATGCTTACTAAGAAAAGTCCTGTGATAAACACTCTATGTGTATGATTTCACTGCAATCTCTAAATAAGCCCAGGAGGTAGATGCTATGATTATCACCATTTTAATTATGAGAAAACAGGCACAGAATGATTAAATAACTTAGCCAATGTTCATCTGATAGAAGTGGTATAGATGTAATTTGAATCTAAATAGCCCAACTTGAAATTCACAAAAATAACTTATTAATTACTGTTATGTGCCTACTTATGTGCCATATTAAAAGTGTCACATGGGTTATTTATATAATGCACCACAGCAATCCCTTGAGATAGGCACTATATTGTTTATACTTACAGGTTGTAAAACCAGGTCGTCCTGGCTTGTGGGGAAAAGTAACATATTAGTTCAAACTTTATCATAATGTATGGTGCCAGGATCTTTTTATTTGCTCTGATTATAAACTTTGAACCCATGGACAGAAAATATCCTCTCTTTATTATTCATCTATTTATTCATTCAGAGGATGTTGCGTGATAACCAGATATTAGTGTTTTCCATTATAAAAAAAAACATGAAGCAACTTTAAGGCAGGAAACATATTTCAGCACGTCAAACTTGCTTACATATGCCTGCACCATTTTGTGAATTATTTACGTTTTCATGATCCCTGGTCCCTATCAGTAGTTATGGCTTAAGTGATATTAACTGATTTTAGTATAGGTTGACATAAAGCATCATTAAAGTGACACATTGAGTAGAGTTATTGGAGGATTATGAAAAGGGAAAAGATAAGAGAAAAAACAAGGAAAGGGAGTACAGTTTTAAATTATGTTTCCCAAAGCAAAAGTTTAAGCTTTCAAGAGTACCTGAAAATTGGATTGTGATGCTGTACACTCCATTTCAGATGACGATAGCACCCTCTGGTGAATGACATGTATATTTCACGATGTTCTCCAAAATAACAAGTGTGCTCCAAAATCTACATGTGGCTTTTAAAATTAGCTCTTCTAATTAATTGGTTTTTTTTTTCAGTAAGTATATGCTCAGATTAAATTTCCTTCATATCAAAAGCTACTTTATTACCAAAGTGCGTGTTTTGTAACGTGCAAATTCTACTTCTGGAAACAAGTAAGAAATATAGGGCTTGGTATCCTGGATTTCTCAAATTAGTTGCAAAACATACTAGTTTAGCAGCAGCAGAAACCTGTTAATTGGATCTACAAAGTAATATACACCAACAAAATATGTTTTTCTTCATTCTGATGTGTACATTTTACATTTTCACTGGTCTGAAGTACATAAATGTATCCACGCAGCATGCTTCCCTACCTCTTAGCTCTTTACTCAAGTATGTTTTTTAGTGATGCTTTTACTGATCATCTTATTTAGAAATGTAGTTCGTATCACCCTACGCTACTCCTCTGCTTCATCTCTCTCTATAGTTAGGACGACCAAATCCATTTTCATCCAATCTAGGCCACTTTTAAGAGTGAAAGCGGATGTATTAGTATTTACAGTGGAACAACAGGCAATGGAAACACGGTGGCATGGTCACTATACTCACAGAGCCTATCACTTTTTAATACACTTATATTTTTTTTCCATTTTCTTTCTTGTTCTGGTAAAATATAGGCTTTACAATCAACAGGGAGTTCTGACTGTCTGATTTTTTTTCTCATTGCTATAACCCCAGTGCCTAAATAATCCTCATAATAAGTGTTCCATAATATTGGGCAAAGAAATGAACCTGCTGTGGTTATTCAATAGGCCTGCAAATTCTTTGTCACTCACCTCATTGAGAAGTGGAACGTTTTTATCCTTCCTTTGAATCTGGGCTGGATTTCTGACTGCCTTGACCAATGGAATATGGCCCTAATGACACTGTGACAGTTCCAGGCCTAGCCCTTAAGAAGACTGGCAGATTTTACTTCTTGACTGTGAGAACCCTTGTTTTTAAAAACGCTCCCTCTTGCAATCCAGCTGCCATGCTGTGAGAAGCTCAAACTACTCTGGTAGACCAGCCCAGCTGAGCTTGCACCCAACAGTCAGGGCCAGTGGCTAGGTTTGAGTGAACCAACTCATACTGTTAACCCAATTGAATCCTCAAATGATTGTAACCCCAGCCAGCACCACATGGAAACAGAAGAACTGCCTGGCTAATTCACAGTAAAATGGTTGTTGTGTGAAATCACATGTTTTAGATGGTTTGTTATACAGTAATAGATAAGTGAGACACATGCTAGATACCATGAAGGATACAAAGGGAGTACGATAAGATGGATCTAAAGGAACTATTCACTGAAAGAGAAAAAGAAAACCCTCATGTATATGGATAATATTTCTTTGTAAGGTACACCTAAGCAGTCATCACTGTCATAAAAAGCAGTCATTTCCTAGGCCAAAGTGACTTGGGAATTTGTAGGAAGGATGTTCAAGGGAGGTAAAGAAAGTTTCACTGAATTGGAGTGTTAAGAACACATCACTAGATAGAATTTAACAACTATAGGTGGAGGGGCAGAGTTACTGGTGGAGGCAGAGCTAGTAGCATGAGCACAGAGGTAAAGAGGCATAAATATGTATTGAGCTAACAACAAGAAGTTCAGTTTGGCCCGGGAATGGGCTTTATGAGGAGAAGGGAAAGCCAGAAAGGAGCATTAGAAACAGGCTACGAAGACTTAAATGTTCTGCCAGTAATTGGACTTCTTTCACGGTTAGATGTGAGTCAGAAAATTTATAAGAAGAAAATAAAATCATTCTAAATTCCTCTTCCTAGTGATAGTCATTGTTAATCTTTTCTTCTTGCATTTTTTTCTATGGACATATTAATGCAATTGAGAGATGGGAGACAGAATTCTATCCTCACTCTTTCACTTAGCACTCATTTCATGATATTTATCCATCTTGTTGAAGATTTTTTGAAGATAAACTTTTAATACTTATACAAAAGCTAGCATATAAAATATCATAACTTCTTCAATAAATATTCAATTGGTAGATATTTACATTGTTTCCAAATCTGACTATAACTATTAGGTAAATGAACAAGCATTCATTCAACCCTACTTGAGATAGTGCTGTTGGCCTGCACTGAAGAATTTTGTAAGAAACAACCCCATGAAATACTGCTAGAGTTGACATAAGGATTTGGCTGAGAATATTAATTACATTGCATAGATCATGTTTAGTAAGAAAAAAATTATCTTTGAAATGGGGAGATTATCTTTTTTATTATCTCACAGACACTATGAATCATTAAATTGAATATGACTTCTTTTGCTTTGTTGGCTTGAAATCATATGGGCAAATATGTGGCTCTTTTCTCTTTGCCTCAATTTCTTCATTCATTATTTCATATTTAATTGTAGCATGTGTATCTTTATAAATAACATTAATTCTTTTTGGAGCAAAGTGGTTTGCAAATAAATAGCTGAAAAGGTAAAATTAAATGAACATTACTTCAGCCACTTAGGAAAAATTAAGTAAAACAGAATGATAACATAATGGAACTAAGTATCTTATAAACTATTGAACTGGAATCATTAAATGAACTGATAGATAAATATATCATTTTTTTTTTACCTATAACTGCATATGGTAGAGTAGTAAAAGAAGTCATCTAAATTACATATTTACTCAGGGTCAAATCCAAGAAAACATACTTACTTTCCCAAATCATAATCATACAAGGAAATGAGACTTCAAAAATTCCTTGAATAAAGAAAAAGATTTAATAATTTAAGAGAAGACAAGTGTTGCCTGCATGACTTTTATTAAGAAAGAAGACTCACAGGCAGGGAGGGTAATAACTGAACAGGACTTTAAAGGGGATCCAAGTTAATAAAATAGATGATATGAGCATTTTACAATTTGCTCTCCATCATAGACATGGTGTTTCTTAAAGTAGAATGAATGATGCAATGAACTTTTTTCACATCTTTAAAAATAGCATCATACTAACAATATGCAACCGTATAGACAAATGGTGTACAGAGAAAGTGCAAGATATTTTTCTCTGAAAACATAACTACTCATGTTTTAAGAGGGTCAATTAGCTACATGATGTATCTAGTTGTTTTTCTTTGTAGATTTGAGGAAGGTTTTAGGATAAATCGAACGATTGTGCAGTGGTAACATTTTGGCTGGAATCATTGTACCTACTTCAAGAGCTTTAGCCGGTGAAAGTTAAAGGCAGAATCTATTTGTATATCTATTATTATGCAAAAATAAAAAAGATATAAAGTTTTTAAAGTAGAAGATTTTTTTTAAATTTTGAGGAGAAATGTTTAATTTATGTAAAATGCCATATTGTCCAGGAGGCAACATTTTCAGTTCAGCCAATACTCCCAGATTAATATAAATACCTCCATTCTCCAAAGACATCTAGTGAAAAATTAACTAGAAACATTGAAATGTCTTTATAATAGTTACTGCATCTGGAATTACTGTAATAAGGAAAAGAAAAGTTAGTGTATATATTAAATGATATTTCCTTTTTTAAAACTTTTAAGTTCAGGGGTCCCAGTGTGTGTTGGTTTCCTCTACGTGTCCGTGTGTTCTCATCATTTAGCTTCCACTTATAAGTGAAAAATGCAGTATTTAGCTTCTGTTTCTGTATTAGTTTGCTGAGGAAAATGGCCTCCAGCTCCATCCATGCCCCTGCAAAAAATATGATCTCATTTTTTACAGTTGCATGGTATTCCATGGTATATATGTACAACATTTTTTTATCCAGTCTATCACCGATGAGTATTTAGGTTGATTCCATGTCTTTGCTTTTGTCAATAGTGCTGCAACAAACATATGCATGCATGTGTCTTTATAATAGAATGATTTATATTCCTTATCAGATGTATGCAGTACAAACAAAAGGGGGCATGGCTTTAAGGACCAGCTGTTGCGGCGTTAGCCCTGATCACTATGATTCAGGAAATATGCAAAGCCAGTTTACATACACAGATTTTTTAATCCTCAACAACAATGTTAAGCTTTATTATGAATGAGAAAACTAGGATGGGGTTATTAATTTCTGAGATCACAAAGCACTGAGTTGGAATTCTGATTCAAGTCACTGTAAAGTCTGCATTCTTTTGACTTCTCAAAAATGTGATGGGATAGTTCAAAGAACTCTGAAGAGGCTGGGATTGAAGCCCACCACAGTTTCATACATACTAGCAAAAGACACAAGACTTTTGGATCAGAAACAAAGGGCTTTTTGCACATAGCACAGCAAGTAGCATGAGTTTCATGTTTGAGTCAGTTCCCCCTTGTTCTGTCAAGTTTCATGAGGCAATGCAGAGGGGCCCACATAAATACTGGGCAGATAGTGGCTTTGTCACAGTTTATGAACCCTCAGCTTAGGGAACCCCCAATCTTATGAGGAGCAATGCAAGCTAACATGGTTGTCCTTTGCCTCAAAGGGAATTTTTTTTAATTATTATTATCCTGATCAGTGAACAAATCTGGCCTCTAACACAGGTATACCTTACCTCTAATTGCCAAGGTGGTTAAGACAGTTTGATATGCAAATGTTCTTGAAAAGCTACCCTGGAACACAACCGTTCATAGCCATACAGAAATATCATGGAGAATTGTCCCACAACAACATTACCTAAGGAAATATCTCAATAAAGCAGATCTCTGTGACATTACTGGACAGTCTGACAAAGCCCCAAAGAGATGTGATTGAGTTTTACTTGTGCATGTTTGCATACATTGATATCTAAATTGGATTCAGATTCAGGTCATTGGGGTCAGGGCTCTATGTAATTAGCCATTACACAAAGGGACAAAAAGTAGAGATGAAGCTAGCACCTTGGTGAGGAAGACAAGCAAAACTTTGTAAGATAAAAGGGCTTCAGTCAAATAGAGTATGCTCGGGGCAGAAATCCATCCTAGACAGGAAAATGTAAGCAGAAAACAAGTTGAATGAATTAAACCAACCTGTAAGGACAAGCTCCATTCAATTTACTGAGTACTCAGGAAGTTAGGCTCTTACTCCTGGGCATAGGCTGATTTGTTTTCTGACCAGGATAATAAAGATAATGTCTTCCTGTGGGGCAAAGGTTGTGCAGTTTACCTTGCAGCACCAGATACTCAGATTATAATAGCAAGAATAATTCCAGACTTTGATTTAGAAGCTGTTACTATGTTCCTTGTTCCGATTAGAATTAACTTGAAAGCTTGGAGGAACGTGCTGATGAAAGACATCAACTATTGCAGGGAATCGAAATTAGGGGAAGCAGAAACTGACAGGAAAAAGAGATAAAGAACAAAGTTGGGAGGTCATTTTTTTCCAGAGAGATAGGAAATAACCCAGTGAAATGCCAACAGCAAAAAAAGCAAACTTCTGCCTTTCTGTACAAGCTAAAGTGCTGCAATCTTTGCCCAGAAATTAGAAGTGAAATGTCAAGCCAGTTCAATAGCAAAGCCTACCTGAAAGGAGAGCCAAAGAATTAGAAATTGCAGAGAAAATGTTCCCTTCCAGCTATTTAAAACAAAACATTATTAAATAACTCAGTTAAATGAGACCTAAACCCGATTAAATCCAAAGTACTACTTTTTTCTCGTTAACTCCCTAGTTATAGCTACCTAAATGTTTGCAGGGTCTTAGGAATGCCGTTTAAAGGCACTGTGCCATTGGGAGGATTATCATCTTTTTGCATAATTTTTACTCTGGCGAGCCATCTTAGAGTCCCTTATATGCCAGTGTTGCAATCATTTATTGTAAAACATAATATCATCTGCTGTAATATATTGTAGTCATTTCCATAATAGGAGTTACACTTACTGCTGACAATATCACTTATTAAAAGGAAGGTATATACATATGTATCTTCAATAAATTTCTTAAAGTAACTGAGAATAAGCTAAGGGATATGTTTTTTGTCTACTTATGAGTCACCGTATTCTCTCATTTTAATTTCAAGTTTTGAGAGTGATGAACTTTTTCCAGGGCTGAAGGACCAAGACCAATAACTACTTATCATCAAACTTCATGTGGAATAAAGAATAATTTTCATTTTTATCTCAAAGAATTGATAAAGGGAATGAGGAGAGATAATTTTTGATTCAAATAACTTTAACTTTCTTATGTTTAATAATACTGCTTACATAGAAAATATATATGAAAGAATATAAAAAATGATAAGAAATCTGGTCCATTTTCTCAGCCATGACTTGATGCCTTAGAAAAAGTGGCATTCAAATTAAATTCAATAATATAGTATTTAAAAATCTAAAAATTATGGTTTCCAAATATTTAGCCAAATTAAAAAGCTTTTTATATTACCAGCTTTAACAACCATCAATGTATTCATTTTAAAACTTGTTATATATGAAAAGTTATTTTTATAAGATATTTCGAGGTCTATTGTCACAGTTTCTTCTGTACCTCTTAAATGTATAAGATCAAAGAAAAGTTTTAATGACCTATTTAGGTTCACTTTAATTACTATGTAATAGGAGTTTCATAATTCCAAAAATAAATGTGATCTTTGCCTTCAAGACTGTTTCTTGAAAAATCTTGGTAGATTTTAAAGTATTTTTAAATCTCAATATGGCATTTAGTATTTATTTGTAACATACCTAAAGTGAGAAAATCAATGTTACAAACACTGAAGACAAAAGTAAGTTGACCTACGGAAAATATTAATATCCCACAGCTTTCCATTTAGCACAACTGAAGTTATGAATTTGTGGTGCTAAGAATGCAATAAGATTATCTGGGGAAATTAGCCCAGGTCAAAGAAAAATATTTTTAACAATCCCTGGAAAAGAGAATTTCTCAGCAAATGTGGAAAGATCCTTAAGTCTAAACCAAATGTTTCAAACCATCAAATCTCAAAGTGCTAGAAATGTTGGACCAGGAGGTTATGACTGCTCTTCCAAACTGTAAGAATATAAACACCTCAAGGAGGGATATGTGCTGTGAGTCTCTGCGCTAGAACAGAGTCACATAGCTGTGATTCCTAGGCTTGACTTTTCCTAGATCAAAAGATTAGAAAAGTAGCAGATAAGCAGCAAAATCTCAGACTCAAGGTTAGATTGTTTATAAAACATGGATAGTTAGATTTTAGCTACAAAACTAATGAATTCTTGATTTCTTACTTCCACACACTAGAACTTCGCCTTGAGCAGGTAACCACTAACATTTTGTTATTATTTTTTTCTTTTTTGAGAACTAGTCTGTCCCTGTCACCCAGATTGGAGTGCAACGGCACAATCTTGGCTCACCGCAACCACCGCCTCCCAGGTTCAAGCAATTCTCCTGCCTCAGTCTCCTGAGTAGCTGGGACCACAGGCACACACCACCATGCCCAGCTAATTTTAGTATTTTTAGTAGAGACAGGGTTTCGCTATGTTGGCCAGGCTGGTCTCAAACTCCTGACCTCAGGTGATTCACTTGTCTCGGCCTCCCAAAGTGCTGGGATTACAGCTGTGAACCACCATGCCCAGCCCTCAACCACTAACATTTAACATTAAAAAAAAAAATTATTAAACAGATTTGCCCACCAATGTAATAGAAGAAAAACCTTTATTCTCAATATAGAAGAGGAAAAGTATGTAGCATATACAAAGGAAACTAGATTTTTACCTTTTAAAATATTTTTGTGAAAATATTCCGTCTACTCAATATTGTTGAATCATAGGTTAAAAAACAAAAACACCACTAGGCAGAAGTACTATTTTTAAAAGAATTTTACTGAACAGAAGGCCTCTGACTTTAGGAAATTTTTGAATCTAATTTCAGTCTCTAAATAGATTAAAAGAAACAGATTTGAAGGTGACATAATGTATAAAGGAAAATACCCTCTTACCCTGACAATGGCAAGTGACTACAGTGTCAGATCCTCACCACCCTCTCCCATCCGAGGCTTTGTCCTTTACCACCTTGTGAAGTTTCTCATCTGCCTTACTGAAACCAAGCCAGTACCTCTGAGGACCCTAAACCAAGGTGACTAAACTTAAAAAAGGAATATTTCAGGCCATTCAAATTCCAATGTGCATCTTTTATCCCTTTTAATTCTTTGTCATTGCCTTTTTCCTGGACTTTCCCTTTTTTACTCTCATCACCTAACTACTCTGTGCTGTCTTCATTACTGTTGCACAATTAATTGCTTCTCTTCTCGCTGCTCTCCTCTGGCAACCCCAATTCATGCCACAAAGCCCTCTGGAATCCCTGTTCTCTTACAAGCACTCACCTTCTGAAAGTGGCTTAGTGGCTTCTCTACTTTATTGTCATACACAAAACTTCCTCTCTTACCAAGTCACTCTCTAGTGCCGGGGAGAGGGTGTCACTCTCCCATCCATCAGTCACCTAAGAGCCTGCCGGGGGCATTACCTTTCTCCTATCTTTGGTTTTCTGTCACCTCTAAGTAACAGCTTAGTGTTTTTAGAGTCTCTTGTCTGCTCTTGGACATGTGATCTGCTGACCTCTGAGTAACTCCTTCAGTTCTTTGGGGATTTGTAACTCAGATAATGATCTTGTCTCCACCCCAAGTGCTTTTGTCCTCTTAAATGATCTCAATATCTAGACAGGTGATCCACCCTACACAGTAGCATTATAATTTCTGAACTTTTTAAATTCAGCCACCTTCAAAATACTCTCTGCTTGAGTCACCCACTCCCAGGGCACATCCTTGTCACCACAGGGAATTGTTTCATGTTTGGTTTCTTCCATCCAAAACCTACCTCCTCATCAACCACCATTTCCTTTACCTTCAGTTTCACATATCCTTGCTGACAGCATCTTCTCTTCTCCCACTGAGAAAAACAAAGGTCCTTAAGGCTTTTATTCCATTCCAACCTATTAATCCCTTTCTATTCACTTTTCATTGCCCAGGGTTTATCGCCAAAGCTACTCTAGGCAATACCTCCAAGTCCCTAGTACCCTAACCATTCCAGTGAAACTAACCAGGCAAAACTCAAACCTTGAACAATGCTACAATTCATCTTGTGTGTTCCTACATCTAGATGTTCAGATGCTGCTACAGAAAAATTGCATGACCATATAGCTCATATCTGTCATCTCCAACATCAGCTAGAGCCTTAACTGCCTGACAATCTTGCTATGACATCCCTATCAGTGTGTGTGTGTGTGTGTGTTTATGCATGCATGTGGGTGTGTGTGTGTTTATGCATGCGTGTGTGTGTGTGTGTGTGTGTGTGTGTATCTAGAAGTCCACCTTTATTTGCTCATAGATATGCTAGGTACATGGAAAAGAAATATTTTAATTTGTCGCAATCAAATAGGAATGTTTTTAAAACAATGATGAATATGTAAATAAACTATACCTGCAGTTAATTTTTTTGTTTTGTTTTCAGCTTTTATTTTAGATTCTGGAGGTATATGGTTTGGTATTCAGGTATACTGTGTGATGGTGATGTTCAGGGTACAAATGATCCCATCACCCAAGTACTGAGCATACATAGTACCCATGAGGTAGTTTTTCAACCCCTGTCCTTTCTTGTAGTCTCCAGTATTTATTGTTGCCATCTTTCATCAGTTATTTAGAGTTCATCTATTCTTAATATCATTTATTTATACCTCTAAGTGTAGATGCAAGTTGCCAATCAAGGGTGGTCATTTTTATCATAATATTGCCAAAAATATAATTGATGTATCACTTTTACCAGGTTCTCAGGGAAATAGAGAATTCACAAAATGTTAACTTTTATATAGAAGATGGAAGGTTTTTAATAACTCTCTAGCACAAAATTTTATTGGTATAGTTCTGTGTCCATGTCTATTTTCACACTAGTCCATAATCTCTTGGGGGAAAATAGCTTTTCTAAACTCCCTAGGAGACTAAAAATAATCCAGAACTGAAAGTAGAGTTTAATGTTGTAGATGAGAAAACACTAGTATCACAAAATATACAGTTATAATCTAAATGCTGTGCTCTGATTAAGGAAGCAAATGTATGAGATACATTTTAGTTATTTTTTTTTAAATATGGCTTAATATTTTGAAAGTTTTAATATTTAAATAGGTAATTTAGTTTTTAAAAATGTGTTAAGTTTCTGTGATTGACTGATAACAGCTCCCAAGGATAATCCTATTTACTGATGCCTGGAACCTGTGAATATTAGTTTATATGGCAAAAAAAAAAAATGTGATTCAGTTAAGATATTGAGAAGGAGAGCTTATCCCGTATCATAAAGGTAGGTCCTAAATATAATTACATATATTCTTTTTTTTTTCAATTACATATATTCTTATAAGAAAAAGGTGGATAGAGTTTTGAGAGCGACACACATAGAAGGCGGTGGTGTAAAGATGATGGCAGAGACTGCAGTGGTGTGGCTACAAACCAAGGAATGCCAAGGATTGATGGCAGAACCAGAAGTTAGAAGAGGCATGAAATAGATTCTCTGCCAGAGTTTATGGAGGGAGTGTGTCCTGATGCCATTTTAGTTTCAGATTTCTGGCTACTGAACTGTGAGAGAATGAATTTCCAATGTTTTAAGCCACCCCATTTTTGGCAATTTATTTCAGCAACCGCAGGAAACAAATAGAATATGTTTTGTTATATAATATAGAGCAAATATCACATAGTTGCCTGACACACAGTCTCTTTGTGAGTCTCTAAAAGACACTAAGGTTTTTGTAAATAGTGAGTCTGAGAGGACGAGTGCGTGTTTCCTGACCACAATTAACTCCCATGTTTTTTCAAGGACACTAATATAGAAATACAAATTATAATACAGTATGCTTATATATTAAAAACATACATTAGATCCGTGAAAACACAAAGAGTTAGTAAATGATATGGAGCCAAATAACACATTAGAAAAGGTAACTTTGAAGGTGAGTAACTTAGAAGACGGCTAAGAGTTCATCGAGCAGAGAAAGTAAAGTGTGGCATTGGTGGCCACATAGAATAGCATCTGGGACTCAGAGAATTAAAAAAGCATGATAGGTCCAGAGAATAGTGAGCAGATTAAAATAGTCATACATGATAGGGGAATTGAAAGGATATAAAGTAATGCATTATTCTTTAGACAATGGTAAGTCACAAAAGGTTTTCAGCAAGAGACCAGCATGCCCTGATTTCTGTGTTAAAAGATAGCTCTAAAGCATGTATGTGGAAAATTCACTTAAGCAGAATAATTCATTCCCCTGATGATGCACAAAAAATGAAGTGTTACCTTACTAAGTTGGTTCCAATAGCAGGCAATGAATTTTCATTTGTTTTGGCAATATAGTGGCAAGCTAGTATGCTTAAATTCAACTCCTAGACAGGTTATTAAAATTTCTTTATTTAGCCAGAATAGAATTTTCAGTTCCTTTCATTC
Source organism: Sapajus apella (assembly GCF_009761245.1). Taxonomy (NCBI): domain Eukaryota; kingdom Metazoa; phylum Chordata; class Mammalia; order Primates; family Cebidae; genus Sapajus; species Sapajus apella. The sequence continues at coordinate 27,645,909 of NW_022436946.1, read as the reverse complement.
CTGAAAGAGTAGGTAGATTCAAGTAGAGGGCCTCAATTTATTACTTGGAAGTTTATTTAAAAGTATTCAAATGGATTTTTTAAGCAGCAGGAATCTGGGAAATGCAGCTTTCCAGAAAGGATTTCTTATATCCTGATTTTTCCCACTTTGAATACTGAGTAATATTCTCCAAAGGCTATTGAGTGTAGAGTAAATTCATTATGGCCTCATGGGTAAGAAATTATTAACTTAATTGAGTCCATGACTTATTCTTCCAGAAAAGAAAAAAGAAATCCTTAAGTGAGAAAACTGTTAAGTACTTCTTAAAGGATAATAAATGTGGGTGTTAAATAATATGAAGAGTAATATTAACATTTTGCTTCTGCTAAGCAGTGGCTAAGTTGTACCAGCAATGATCTTGCAATTCTCACTGTGGAAGTAAAGAAAAGAAAAACTACATCCTAAAGTAGCTACAAGTAAGTGAGCAGAACTTAGAAATAAAAATCTACATTTTTTTAGTTTAATGAATAATGCAGAAATGCCAGACCAAATACACATTTCAAAACCATTTTTTTCATCCAACATAGAGATATTTATTACTTAATGAGCGTATTTTTTAGAACTTCAGTGCTCAAGCCAACCGTTGATGACTGACCAAGAATTTTAAAAGCAATAGTCTTTACTTCTCAGCATTAGTAGCAGCCCACAAAACTTTGAGACCATGTCCCAAGTTATACTTCAAAGACAAATGCTTTTATTTTCAATAATTAAATCAAACCATAGATCTTTGCTGCACTTTTTCCCTTGATCAATAAAGACCAAAGTAAGGCAAAGAGCTGGCAATTATCTGAGAGTACAATGAACACAGTCAAACAAGTCTCTTATTTTTGCCCGAATATTCTAGATTCACCAGTTAACTGCTAACTCTACATTTCATGCTTTGCTTTGCTGACCCTAGCAAGTCTTGCTTCTTTTTTAAATCACCCCAATTGTACATACGGAAAGTTCAGTGAATGGACAAGAAGATAAAACGACTGTTAATGAATTTATCACTATATTTTGTGCCAGTGATAAACCTATTTGTAAAATTCATGATTCTCAATGGATGAGTGAATGGAAAAAATAACAGTATTTGAAAAACAGTATCTACTATCCCAGTCTACGACACACTATAGCATTGGCATGAAGCAGAGAGAAACATCAACAGTCGTTTTGTTCCCAGTCAATAAATCTAACTTTACTGCTGAGTCAAAATTTTACAGCCACAAGGAAACATGTAATACAATAGTAGTGCTTTAATGAAAGATAATGGTGAGGGTGATGATAAATATGCATTGGAAACAGGATGTTGGCCTCAAAACCTACCTGGCAGAACCACTGTCTCCCACCAAAGGCCCACATGCCAAAAATAGCTAGTTTATTCTAACCTTGATCATATTTCTCCTTAATTCATGTAACTGTGTTCATTCCTCTGAGTTTCAATTGTTCATTGCAGGGCTTGTTATGCACAAAGCATGGTAAAAGACATTAAAAAGGTATGTTGAGGGTAGAGATTATGTAGCATGGGGACAGGGGTGAGGATCTCTGAGAACCATTTGCAAGGTTTCCCGTAGGCAGTAGCTCCTGTGGGTGTATGTGCCTGTGTGTGTGAGGAGGAAGAAAGCAGGGGATGAGAGGAAGGTTTATATGATTCCCTGAAAGATTTTTTAAAATATTTCCTTCCTTCCTTCCTTCCTTCCTTCTTTCTTTCCTTCCTTCTTTCCTTCTTTCCTCCCTCCCTCCCTTATTTCTTTTTCTTTCTCTCTTCCTTTCTCCCTCCCTCCCCCCTTCTCTCCCTCCCTTCCTTCTTTCCTTCCCTTCTCTCTCTTTCTTTTTCTCTCTCTCTTTCTTTCTTTTTGACAGAGCCAGGTTTGGATACAGTGGTGCAATCTTGGCTCACAGCAACCTCCACCTCCCATGTTCAAGCGATTCTCCTGCCTCAGCCTCCTGAGTAGCTGGTTACAGGCACGTGCCAACTTGCCTCCTGATTTTTGTATTTTTAGTAGAGATGAGATTTCACCTTGTTGACTAGGATGGTCTCCATCTCTTGACCTCATGATCTGCCCGCTTCAGCCTCCCCAAGTGCTGGGATTACAGGTGTGAGCCACCGCGCCCAGCCTAAAATATTTTCAAGCTAACGTGTGTGTGTGTGTGTGTGTGTGTGTGTGTGTGTGTGTGTACAGTTTTCAATTACTTCTTGTCCTAAGACTTAAAGAGTTTATACATTTAGAATAATCTTGTGAGATTATGAAATTCACACTAGATATAAGACTTGAAAGTTTCAGGACTGTGAGCTCTCAGCAGGCCCATTTATTCTTGCAGAGTCCTAATCATGTTTCTGAAGCAAGTATATTAGGCAATATTAAATTTAAAACTCTCAAAGTAAAAAGAATGTCAAATTCAACATTGGTTGCATTAGGAAAAGATTTACAAAAGAAATAAATTTTGAACTGCATTTTCAAGTTTAAAGATGTATTTTTCAGGAAAAGAAGAGCAAATGAATATTCTAGACAGAGGAAAATACATGCTCAAAGATACAAACATTTGGAATAGCATGGAAATTTTAGAGAAGAGAAAGTAGTTCTGCAAGGCAGTCAGAGTCTAGAGAAGTGAGAGAAGATGAAACATAAGTCAAGCCCCTGCCTCCCACATGGCAAAAGCCCAATCTTGGATTCCTGTCCTGATTCTACGCTCCCTTCCTCTGTGTACATTTCAAACATGTTCCTCAAATCTTTATCCCTAAATGCTTACCTCTCACTCTTGCTGATCCCGTACCTCCACGCAGCATGTTTACTAGAAAAAGGCACTAGTTTGGAACTGGACAGAACTGGGTGTGAATCACTGTTGACTAAAGTAGTAGCGGTGTGGCTTCAAAAAAGTTACCAAATCTTTGTCTAAGTTTCTTTCCTTATAAAATGGAAAAAATAATGCTTTTACAGTTGTGTTATTCTAAACATTTAATGAATGTCTCTTGAAAATATATAATATGTATTTATGACTTTAAAACAAAGTTAACTGTTCTTTTCCACTACTATGAGAAAGCTCTAGAAAGAAAAAAAATCATGTCTTTCAAAAAGCAGATCATCCTCATGTGAATTCCAGCTTCTTCACATACCAACTATGTGATCTTGGGCTTAACTCTCTGATGCTCTGTTTTCTTTTTTTTTCTTTTTTTCTTTTTTTTTTTTTTGAGACGGAGTTTTGCTCTTGTTACCCAGGCTGGAGTGCAATGGTGCGATCTCGGCTCACCACAATCTCCGTCTCCTGGGTTCAGGCAATTCTGCCTCAGCCTCCTGAGTAGCTGGGATTACAGGCACGCGCCACCATGCCCAGCTAATTTCTTTTTGTAGTTTTAGTAGAGACGGGGTTTCACCGTGTTGACCAGGATGGCCTCGATCTCTTGACCTCGTGATCCGCCCGCCTCGGCCTCCCAAAGTGCTGGGATTACAGGCTTGAGCCACCGCGCCCGGCCCCTGTTTTCTTATTAATAAAAGAGAAATAAATAAATGCAATCTCAGAAAGTTGTATGGATTAGATATAATGCATTAGGTTGGTACAAAGGTAATTGTGGTTTTGGCCATTAAAAGTAACGGCCAAAGCAGTAAAATTAGATTAAAAGTAACAGCCAAAACCGCAAGTACTTTTACACCAACCTAATACCTCTCCCGTTGTCTGGCAGCTGTGGTTTCTCTTCTGAATACTCCCTCAACACCTATGAGAATATGCTGACAACTGCACTTAACTTTTCTATTTAGCCATGACCAATCTCTTAAGTAGAGTTGATTACATCACCATCTTCATCTCACACTCAACACCCTTCATGTCCAGGCAGTCACTAGCTATTACTTCTTTCCTCTATATTAAGGACTGTTAACACCCAACAATATTCTAAGAGTCAGATAGTAAACAGAAGAAAAAACTGATGAGATTCACATTATAGCTCTTCCTCGCACTGACTAGAAAATAAAATTTTTATATATATTACACTAATAATAACTATGGTGAAGAGTTCAGTCCACTGAACATTTATATTTAAGGACATAATATGGATCAATTATTTTTTAAAAATCGCAAAATCCTGAATCAAGATTGCAGTCTAGTGAAAGGAAAGGAAGGATCCCATGTACCAAGCAAAATACATAGCACATAATTAATGTTATTCTTATCATTTATCTTTGCAAATTAGGTAGGTATCAGCATTCTCATTTCTTTACAAATGTAACTGAGTCTTGCAGTAGTTAACTTGTCCAAGATCTTCAAAAAATAGAGATAGAGTTCTCTTCAAATAATTGTTATACTTACTTTAAATTATCAGTTGGCTATTACATCAGTCTGCAGCTCTCTCCTGTGTAATAGCATAACACATTTACATATGTTGTATTAAACGCCCTCCAGCTTTAAAAACATTTTATTTTTCATTAAAGAAAACATCCTATTATCTCCTGAATTTCATAGCTTAGTAACATGACATTGAAAGTCAAGATAATCTGTAGTAGAAAATAGCGTCTAGCTCCTGCAGCAATTTAGGAGTGTGTTCAACCTGTCTTATTTATAATGGTCAGAATAGCATAGGAAGCAAATTTCAATTGTGTAAAATGGAATCCGATCTGTTTCTAGCCTTGGGTCCAACATGTCATTAATGTGTCTGGGTTTCTGTAAATGTGATAGCTCCAATATTTTAATAGGCCAAGAAAGTCTTTTGAAACCTTGTAGCAATATTCAAATAATTAATTTATATACAAAAAGCTTTAATGTAATATCTGAACAAAATATCAAATCTATGAGTTAACATATAAGTAACAGAGTCTTAGAATAGCATATGTCACCATTGCCACAAATGTCTGTCATGTTTTTGGCCATCAAAGTTTAAATAGCAGATTCTATGTGCCATGATTATATTAGAAATGTTGAAAAAGGGCATTTTATAATATTGCTTTTAGACAGAATAAATTCATAAACATGGTATCAGTGGAGAGTGACATCATAAATCTACTTATGAGAAAGCAGTAATTAAGAGAAACATGAAATAAGTGAAATTATCCTCTTCTATATTGTTCTTTTAATTGAAGCTTCTAACATGGTTCCAATCAATGGGAAGATTTTTGTAAACTCTACCTTTATAAGTCTGATTAGGATTTTTTTAATCTCACAAAACAACAAAAGTGAAATCTGTTAAATAATATAATTCTTTTCTCTAAGTTATTTTTTCAAATTCTCTGCCAAAGCAAACACATGGTACGTGTTAGTCAGCCGGGTCTGCATCAAGTCATCAGTTGCATGAACTGCACTGATTTTGTTGCCAAACCTATTACACTAAATCCCACTGTTTTTAAAATGTAACTCCAAACATCCTTGTAAGCTGAAGAACATTCTAAATGCAGCTTAGATGTACAATATTTTTAAGTTTCTTTTTTTAGCAGCCTTTGGGAATATTCCTCTTGGATAGAGCCCACATTCTAAATTCTTTAGGTACCTACTAACAGGAAAGTAAAATATAGACCTTTGTCTTCTGGCACGAAGTATAGACAAAGGAAAAAGCTCATTTTCTTTATTTTTCTTAAGATTTTATTGAATAATTTCTGAAAGCAATAGGAGCTGTTAGAATAGTTTGACAATCATTATTAGATGGTTGGAATATAGGATTTCAATGCACATTTAATGTACATTTTATTCTTTCTCCTACAGACCCATGTCACTGAAAAAAGTCACTCTCTCACAAAATAGAAAGTACTCATTTGTCTTACTTTTAACCTCACATAAAAAATATAGCATTTATTGCTGTCTCTGTCTTTCAAAGATAAGGTTGATAGTGATGATTACCATCTCTTTGTTTCTGAAGGAAAAAGATCTAGAGGAGAACAGTAGCTCTTTCTATGAATAGATACAAGTTTTTATTAGAGCAACAAAAATGCAATCATTTAACAGCCATGATGGGAGTTGACTACAATTTCCAAAAGCTTGTGTTCACAGTTTATGCATATTCTTTTTTTAATTTAAATGCTAAAATGAGGAAGTTTCCAATTAAGGATACCTAAGGTTTGCCTACCTAATTTGGATATCATATACAGTTATGTGACACTTCACAATAAAGATACGTTCTGAGAAAGGCATCATTAGGTGATTTGATTTCATCATTATGCAAAATAGAGTATACTTACACAAACCTAGAGGGGAGATCCTACCACACAATTAGGCTACATGGTTCAGCCTATTGCTTCTAGACTACAAACCTACATAGCATGTTACTGTAGTGAATACTGCTGGCAATTGTAATACAGTAGTAAGGATTTGTGTCTTTAAACATATCTACCTAGAAAAAATACAGTAAAAATATGGTATAAAAGATAAAATATGGTACACCTGTATAGGGCCCTTGTCATGAATGGAGCTTACAGGACTGGAAGCTGCTTTGGGTGAGTCGGTGATGAGTGGTGAGTGAATTTAAAGGCCTAGGATGTTATCGTACCCTGCTATAGACTTTGTAAACACTGTACCCTTAGGCTACCCTAGATTTATTTTTTAAATTTTCTTTCTTCAATAACATATTAAATTTAGCTTACTGTAACTATTTTACTTTAAAATTTTTTGTTAGTTTTTTGCCTCTTGTAATAACACTTAGGTTAAAAAAAACTTATGGTATAGCTAGACAAAACTATTGTCTTTATTTCTTATTCTGTAAGCTTTGTTCTGTTATATATAACAAAAGAAAATACTTTTGTATACACACACTCATATATATACACACACATATATATACAAGTGTGTATATATATATATATATATATATATATATATCTACATATAAAACTTTTAAAACTGTTTTGTTAAAAACTAAGACACATGCACACACATTAGCCTAGGGCTACATAGGGTCAGGAGCATCCATATTGTCTTCCACCTCCACGTCTTGTCCCATTGGAAAGTCTTCAGGGGCAAAAACAGGCATGGAGATGTTATTCCATATATTTATAAGATGGTGGTCCCATAAGATTGTAATTGAGCTGAAGAATTCCTATTGTCTAGGGATGTTATAGTCCAATGTATTACTCATATGTATATATGTATAAAAACCCCTCAAATAACATATTATATGTAGCACAGTAAATATAAACCAGTAACATAGTTAGTTGTTTGTGCTATATGACTGGCAGCACAGTAGTTTTCTTTATACCAGCATCACCGCAAACACGTGAGGAATGGAATGCTTTGCACTACAACATCCCTAAGCAGTAGGAATTTTTCAGCTTTATTATAGTCTTATGGGACCACCATCCTATACCTGTCCATCACTGATCAAAATGTCATTATGTTGTAGCTACATCTCTCCCATAGTTTGCCAAATAGGAGGGAGTGTTAGAGGTCATTTCCTTCTGCCACCCACAGCTTGGCAAGCAAAAGTGCTATAGTTCTTTCACTCCCTGTTTGGCAAGTTCTAGGTTCTTGACCTGCAACCAAGAGGAATAAGGTACGCAGACACTGGAAAGTGAGTAAGGCAGAGTAGAATTTTATTGAGCATCGGAAGTAAGCTCTCAGCATGAAGAGGTGACGCTAATGTGGGTAGCCACCTGTGAAGCAGAGTCTGGGGTTTTTTATGGGAGTGGAGTAGGGGAGTCAGTGCTAATCGGTCCATGAATGGTCTTGGAAAAAGCATAATTCGATTGGTTAAAAGGCATCATTCAGAAGGAACCAGTCAAAAGAGAGTGGGTAAGATGAGGATAGAAGTTCTCACTTTGGTCATGGACTTTATCTGGGACTGACAATTTGGTTTTCAGGCTTTAGACTGTCCTTGGCTTGAAGGTTGGGTTTCAAAGGGAACCTGTCCCTGTCTGCCTAGGAATTTGTCTGTTTCCTGTCTCTATCAATTAAGTGGTACACAACTGTAATTCAATGTCACATCATATAAAAACATTCATTCTTAGCCAATGATTGAGAACATCAGAAGAAAACATCCACCAACAACCACAAGATTCCCCATACACTTGAGTCTTGCCCCATCTACTCTGTCTTCCCTCTGTTTAAAATGGCTGAACTGTTTATCTTTGGTCCCAGAAACGCCGACCTCTCCGCATGCATTCTAATTTCATCTACTCTCTCCAACACAAGAACGTTGATTCAACATTTCTCACTTTTTTCTCCTACATTATCAATTTTTCTAACTCTTTTGGATTTTCCATCAATATATACAAATATTGATTATTTCCATATAAAAATATCTCCTTAGGAACTTCGCGAAGCATGCACAAGTTTCAACAGCCGAATTGACCAAGCAGAAGAAAGCATATCAGAGGTCGAAGATCAACTCAATGAAATAAAATGAGAAGGCATGATTAGAGAAAAAAGGGTAAAAAGGAATGAACAAAGTCTCCAAGAAATGTGGGACTATGTGAAAAGACCTAATGTATGTTTGATAGGTGTACCTGAATGCAACGGAGAGAATGAATCCAAGCTGGAAAATACTCTTCAGGATATTATCCAGGAAAATTTCCCCAACCTAGCAAGGCAGGCCAATATTCAAGTCCAGGAAATACAAAGAACGCCACAAAGATATTCTTCACGAAGAACAACCCCAAGGCACATAATCATCAGACTCACCAGGGTTGAAATGAAGGAGAAAATACTAAGGGCAGCCAGAGAGAAAGGTCGGGTTACCCACAAAGGGAAGCCCATCAGACTCACAGCAGATCTCTCAGCAGAAACCCTACAAGCCAGAAGAGAGTGGGGGCCAATATTCAACATCCTTAAAGAAAAGAACTTTCAACCCAGAATCTCCTATCCAGCCAAACTAAGCTTCATAAGTGAAGGAAAAATAAAATCCTTTGCGAACAAGCAAGTACTCAGAGATTTCATCACCTCCAGGCCTGCTTTACAAGACCTCCTGAAAGAGGCTCTACACATATAAAGGAACAACCAGTACCAGCCACTCCAAAAACATGCCAAATGGCAAAGAGCATCAACAAAATGAAGAACCTACATCAACTAATGGGCAAAAGAGACAGCACCAAAATGGCAGTATCAAATTCACACATAACAATATTAACCCTAAATGTAGATGGACTAAATGCCCCAATCAAAAGACACAGACTGGCAAATTGGATAAAAAGACAAAACCCATCGGTGTGCTGTATCCAGGAAACCCATCTCACATGCAAGTATACACAAAGGCTCAAAATAAAGGGATGGAGAAAGATTTACCAAGCAAATGGAGAGCAAAAAAAAAGCAGGAGTTGCAATTCTCATCTTTGATAAAATAGACTTTAAAGCAACAAAGATCAAAGAGACAAAGAGGGACATTACACAATGGTAAAAGGATCAATGCAACAAGAAGAGCTAAAGATCCTAAATATATATGCACCCAATACAGGAGCACCCAGATACATAAGGCAAGTTCTTAATGACTTACAAAGAGACTTAGACTCCCACACAATTATAGTGGGAGACTTTAACACCCCATTGTCAATATTAGACAGATCAACCAGACAGAAAATTAACAAGGATATCCAAGACTTGAACTCAGACCTGGACCAAGCTAACCTAATAGACATTTACAGAACTCTCCACCCCAAATCCACAGAATATACATTCTTCTCAGCACCACATCACACCTACTCCAAAATTGACCACATAATCGGGAGTAAATCACTCCCTCCTCAGCACATGCAAAAGAACGGAAATCATAACAAACAGTCCCTCAGACCACAATGCAATCAAGTTAGATCTCAGAATTCAAAAACTAACTCAGAACCGCACAGATTCATGGAAACTGAACAACTTGCTCTTGAATGTTGATTGGATAAACAATGAAAAGAAGACAGAAATAAAGATGTTCTTCGAAACCAATGAGAATGAAGACACAACATACCAGAATCTCTGGGACACATTTAAAGCAGAGTCTCTAGAGGAAAATACATAGCAATAAGTGCCCACATGAGAAGCAAGGAGAGATCAAAAATTGACACCATATCGTCAAAATTGAAAGAGCTAGAGGAGCAAGATCAAAAAAACTAAAAACCTCGCAGAAGACAAGAAATAGCTAAGATCAGAGCAGAACTGAAGGAGATAGAGACACAAAAAACCCTTCAAAAAATCAATAAATCCAGGAGCTGGTTTTTTGAAAAGATCAACAAAATAGACAGATCACTAGCCAGATTAATAAAAAAGAAAAGAGAGAATAACCAAATTGATGCAATAAAAAACAATAAAAGGGATATCACCACAGATTCCACAGAAATTCAAACCATCATCAGAGATTATTACCAACAACCCTATGCACATAAACTAATAAATGTGGAAGAAATGGATAAATTCCTGGACACTTGCCTCCTCCCAAGCCTAAACCAGGAAGAAGCCGAAACCCTGAACAGACCCATAACAAGGTCTGAGGTTGAGGCAGCAATTAAGAGCTTACCACCCAAAAAAAGCCCAGGTCTAGATGAGTTCACAACCGAATTCTACCAGACATACAAAGAGGAGCTGGTACCATTCCTTCTGAAAATATTCCAAACAATCCAAAAAGAGGGAATCCTTCCCAAATCATTTTATGAGACCAACATCACCCTGATACCAAACCCTGGCAGAGACTCAACAAGAAAAGAAAACTTCAGGCCAATATCCATGATGAACATAGATGTAAAAATCTTCGATAAAATACAAGCAAGCCGATTGCAACAGCACATCAAAAAGCTTATCCACCATGATCAAGTAGGCTTCATCCCGGGGATGCAAGGCTGGATCAACATACGCAAGTCTATAAACATAATACACCACATAAACAGAACCAAAGACAAAAACCACGAATATCTCGATGCAGAGAAGGCCTTTAACAAAATTCAATAGCCCTTTATGCTAAAAACCCTCAATAAGCTAGGTATTGACAGAAAGTATTTCAAAATAATAAAAGCTATTTATGACAAATCAACAGCCAATATCATACTGAATGGGCAAAAATTGGAAGCATTCCCTTTGAAATCTGGCACTAGGCAAGGATGCCCTCTCTCACCATTCCTATTGAATATAGTTCTGGAAGTTGTAGCCAGAGCAATCAGGCAAGAAAAAGAAATAAAGGGTATTCAAATAGGAAAGGAGGAAGTCAAATTGTCTCTATTTGCAGATGACATGATTGTATATCTAGAAGACCCCATTGTCTCAGCCAAAAATCTCCTGAAACTGATAAGCAACTTCAGCAAAGTCTCAGGATACAAAATCGATGTGCAAAAATCACATGCATTCCTATACACCAATAACAGACTTAAAGAGAGCCATATCAAGAACGAACTGCCATTCACAATTGCCACAAAGAGAATAAAATACCTAGGAATACAACTAACAAGGAACGTAAAGTATCTCTTCAAGGAGCACTACAAGACACTGCTCAACGAAACAAGAGAGGACACAAACAGTTGGAGAAACATTCCATGTTCATGGTTAGGAAGAATCAATATCGTGAAAATGGCCATACTGCCCAAAGTAATTTCCAGATTCAATGCTATCCCCATCAAGCTACCAATGACCTTCTTCATAGAACTGGAAAAAAACACCTTAAACTTCATATGGAACCAAAAGAGAGCCAGCATAGCCAAGTCAATTCTAAGCAAACAGAACAAAGCAGGAGGCATCACATTATCGGACTTCAAACTATACTACAAGGCTACAGTAATCAAAACAGCATGGTACTGGTACCAAAACAGAGATATAGACCAATGGAAAAGAACAGAGGCCTTGGAGGCAACACAACATATCTACAACCATCTGATCTTTGACAAACCTGACAAAAACAAGCAATGGGGAAAGGATTCCCTGTTTAATAATTGGTGTTGGGAAAACTGGCTAGCCATGTGCAGAAAGCAGAAACTGGACCCCTTCCTGACACCTTATACTAAAATTAACTCCAGATGGATTAAAGACTTAAATATAAGACCTATACCATAAAAACCCTAGAAGAAAATCTAGGCAAAACCATTCAGGACATAGGCGTAGGCAAGGACTTCATGACTAAAACACCAAAAGCATTGGCAACAAAAGCCTAAATAGACACATGGGACCTAATCAAACTCCACAGCTTCTCCACGGCAAAAGAAACAGTCATTAGAGTGAATTGGCAACCAACAGAATGGGAAAAAATGTTTGCAGTTTACCCATCTGACAAAGGGCTGATATCCAGAATTTACAAAGAACTAAAACAGATTTACAAGAAAAAAAACAAGCCCATTCAAAAGTGGGCAAAGGATATGAACAGATACTTTACAAAAGAAGACATACATGAGGCCAACAAACATATGAAAAAATGCTCATCATCACTGGTCATCAGAGAAATGCAAATCAAAACTACATTGAGATACCATGTCACGCCAGTTAGAAGGGCAATCATTAAAAAATCCGGAGACAACAGATGCTGAAGAGGATGTGGAGAAATAGGAACACTTTTGCACTGTTGGTGGGTGTGAAAATTAGTTCAACCATTGTGGAAGACAGTGTGGTGATTCCTCAAGGACCTAGAAATAGATATTCCATTTGAGCCAGCAATCCCATTACTGAGTATATATCCAAAGGATTATAAATCTTTCTACTATAAGGACACGTGCACACGAATGTTCATTGCAGCACTGTTTACAATAGCAAAGACCTGGAAACAACCCAAATGCACATCAATGATAGACTGGACAGGGAAAATGTGGCACATATACACCATGGAATATTATGCAGCCATAAAAAACGATGAGTTTGGGTCCTTTGTAGGGACATGGATGAACCTGGGAACCATCATTCTCAGCAAACTGACAGAAGAGCAGAAGATCAAACACTGCATGTTCTCACTCACAGGCGGGTGTTGAACAATGAGAACACATGGACACAGGGAGGGGAGCACTACACACTGGGGTCAGTTGGGGGGAAATAGGGGAGGGACAGCAGGGGGAGGGGAGCTGGGGAGAGATAGCATGGGGAGATGTGCTAGATGTGGATGATGGGGAGGAAGGCAGCAGATCACACTGCCACGTGTGTGCCTATGCAACAATCTTGCATGTTCTTCACATGTACCCCAAAACCTAAAATGCAATAAAATTAAAAAATATATATATCTCCTTAGTAACTCAATTCTGTCTCTAGTAAACACTCCATGTACCTTCTTTTCTACAGAAGTAAAACTCCTCAAAAATTGGCTCTTCATATTCTCTCTTGAAGCCACTATACTGGAGATTTTCTTCTACCACACCACTGAAACCATTTTTTTTGAGGTTGCCAGTGACCTTCATACTGGTAAACCCAATGGTCAATTTTCATTTCTCATATTACTTGACTCCTTCCTCAGTGGCATTTTATACAGTTGATCACACCCTCCACCTGTAGACACATTCTTTGATTTCAGCTTACCACAATCCTGGTTGAGCTCCCTTACTAACCATACTTTATCTTCCTTTGATATTTCCCCTTTTATCTTCCCAACAACTTCTGAATGTTGAAATACCCAATGGTTTAATTCTTTTAGCTCTTTTATATGCTTACCCATTTCCTTTCATTCAGTCTTTTCTATGCATGGATGTCTCCCAATGTAGTCCGAATCTCTCCCCTAAACCTCAGGCCCAGTTACACATCGTATCTCCACCTGGATGTTCGAGACACGTTGGGATTTTATATTCAAAGCTAAACTCCTGATGTTTAACCTCCCTCCAAATCTTCTCTTACCCATCTCAAATAAGGGCAATTCCATCCTTTCAGTTGGTTACAAAATATTTTGCCATCCTTTACAACATTTTTTCTCTTAACTCACATTGAATCTAGAGAGAATCCGATTAGCTCTACATTCAAAATATATCCAAAACCCAGTGAATTCCCACTACCTCCTCCATACTTAATATCCCAAAGCCTCTTCATTATTGCCAATAACCTCCTCAGTGGTTTCTCTGCCTCCACTCTTTCTCCCCTTTAACCTTTTCTCAATATTGATAAAATTAGGTCAGATCATGACACTATTCCCAAATGGCCTCTCATTTAAGAGACAAAAGGCCATTTAAGAGCAATGGGTACAAGGTCCTCTGCAATCTGGCTACCTTTGCCTTTCTAAACTCATCTTCTAAAATCCCACTTATTTACTCTGTTCTGGTTATACCGTCCTTCTTGATGTGCTTTGAACTTGCCAGGCATTCTCCCACCTCACAGCCTCACACATGCTTTGTCCTCTCCTTGAATCATTACTCTGTATCTCATGGCAGGCTTCCTTCAACTCCTTCAGGTATAACACATGTATTACCTTCTCAGAGTGGTCTTCCCTGAATATACTCTATATAATTGCAGTTCTTCCTCTCAACACCATCTATCCCCTTTCCCTGGTTTCTCTTTGGCACCCATCAAAATCTAACATACTATATATTTTATTTAGTTAGTTTAATTTCTTTCTTACCCCATTTGCAAACTTCAGGAGGGCAGTGTTTTTTCGGTGTATTTTGTTCATTACTGTAGACCCACTGCCTAGAAAGTTGTTCCACACATTTTAAGTACTCAACAAGTATTTGTAGAATCACTCCGTAAGTGAGGAGTGAAGTCCCATGATAATTAACATCACAGATTTTGGAGTCAGAGAGACCTGTATATGAATCCTGCCTCTGCCTCTTACTAAGTAAATTATCTTGAATAATTCCTTTTTCTGAGCCCTAGTTTCCTCACTATAATATGAATTTAAGACAGGTGCAGGGCAGGGGTAGTGTGCCTGTAGCTCCGGCTACTTGGGCAGCTGAGATAGGAGGATCACTTCAGTTCAGGAGTTCAAGACCATCCTGGGTAACATAGTGAGACTCCCCTCCATCTCTAATTTTAAAAATAATACTAATAAAATAAAATGAATATGATAGTGCCTAGCACTCTAATTTTTTATACAGTTGAAAGAAAATAATAAAGCATAAGCAAAATAAAACAGGAAAATGTTTTATTTGCATTGAGACTCATACTGACCATCAATAGAGAATTAAAAGATTTTCCAAATATATGTATAGCCTGTTAACTACCAAGTTAATTAATTTAATCAATTTAATTTTACCCAAAATTATTTTTCACAAAATCCTGCTATTTTATACTAATAAAATACTAAATAATTTGATATTAATTAAAAGACAAGAAAATTATGGTACATGTTCTTCATCAGTTTTTAATTGTATATTCTAATTTTCTAAAAAGTATTTTAAATATACTTTCCATAAAGATGCTATGTTTTAAGATATAACATTCAATGAAAGCATTTTAAATATTAAAATAAATTATGATCATGACACTTATAAGCTTTATTTTAAAATTGATCTTCATTTTATCTAATGGTCCTCAGCCATTGAGCTTACAGTAGAAATTGATCTACCATTTTGCCTCTTATCCCAACATAGAATTTCTCTGCTAATCCACGTTCATTTGCAAGGTAAAGAGGATGCAGTTGACAAAATCCAATATTGGCTCCATTTTGAGAGACATGGAATTTTATTATCAGTGGATTTCTCTGTTTGCTTAGTGTTCAGTCTCCAAGGTGATTATCACCAACCCAAAATCCAGGAAAATGAAAAATAACCTTTTTCTGTCCTCGACCCCAAAAAGATGAAGGCCTCTTGATCTAATCTACTCCTCTTATTAGAGAAATAGAGAAGTGAAGCACAGATACTCCAAGTAGTTCAGGTTCACAAAGAAAGTTATTAAAAAATTAGACCTTGAATTCATTTTGCCAAATGGCCAATCCCTATTTTGAAACCTTTTTCATATTTTAGTCTCAATGAGCCTTACTCTAGAGTTAAACATCTTAACTGTGACATTTTCCTTTCTTACCTTAACATACATATGTGCGATTCTAACAAACATTTTACATTTGTTGAATATAGTGAATGGAACCTTCCATTTGTCACTAAATTTTGTTTTCAGGCTATCATAGGTTTATGTTATTGGTACAGAAAAAATTTGGGAGAAATGCAAATGCACTTCAATTGTTAACTTTTTAATTTCCTTTTTAAATTGCAATGTAAAAATAAGTTGAATGTCTAACAATTAGTAGTTTGAATTTTTATTGATAATTCTTACTTTTTATGAAGTGTCTTATAATTGCCAACCATTTTTATAATAGCAAGAAAACTTGCTCTGCACCACATCTCAACAACACAACATGAATTTGAGCAGAGGTTTAACTGCAAAGTTCTTTCTATTAACTGTGCTAACACATGAATTAACTGCATACCATGAAGAGCACTATATACTTTCTATATGAAGAAAGCTTTAAAATGCAATCAAATGTATTAATTTATCCCTTCTATTTGTGCATCAAAACATTTCATTTCATAGCTCTTATCTAAACAGGGTTGTTCCAAGATTTTTGGTTCAGGTTATTTTGAATGATATCATTAATTTGAAAGAGATGTCTTCAAAAAATGTAATTGTAACTTTTTCTTTAAAAGTATATAATCTTTGTAGTTATAATAATTTTTATTCCTAGCAAAACAGTTTGCTGATAACTAATGCTACCATGCTTACAAGCTGCTACCTCCATGTCAAAGGACAATTGTATTCAGCAATAGCACCTTTATGGTTTAGGATGTGTGACATTCCATTTCTAGTCACACTGAGACTGGTGCAGTAACCATACTAATATTGACTAACTAAAATTGACTCCGTTTCAAATGAAGTTTGTAATGTGGAATGATTTGGTGAACATTGTAAATCTCTTTCTAATTCTTCACTATTACATACAGCCAAATGATATGTTATTACACTTTGCTATTGACAGAGTAATTCCCTGATAGCAACATAAATTTTTTAAAGTCTTCATATTTAAAACATTAGTGGAAAACTCCAATATCCTTACTGGAATAACATCTTAGAAATAATATCTTAGAAATGTAAATTTCAGTCACTGACAAAGACCTTTCAATGGGCATACAGCTCTTAATCCAAATGAAGTAAAATATTTCATGTAATGGTATGTATCCACTTAGGAAACAGGAGTGGGGAAAAATAATGAGAGAAACTTAATGATGAAAAATAATGTCTTAGGAGTGTTTAAATTTCTAGAATCCACTGCTCTGCTCCCTTGCCAATGTCAGAAATGCTCTAAACGCTTTTGGCTCACAGTTTAGGTATGCATATACAGAGATCGAGTTGTTCAGAATTTACTATGTAAAACCTGTGGTTTCTTTTATGAGAATTCAAGAGAATTTCTGTTGGTTATCTTGATTTGCCTTGACTCAGTTTTAATATTTTATATGCTAAGTTTAAGATTTTATCATTTAATGAAAATTTAATATATATATCACTAGTAGGTCTTTGAAAAAGGTGAGAATTTTTTTTTCAGTAGCTACTATGGAAATAAAACATCTCAATAGTAAATCATGTCACTAAAATCAGTGTTATCTACACAGTGAATCAGATTAAATGCACACGACATGTCTATAGACTGAAAAAATTTTGAGAAGATAGTAAATTCTCTAAATCTTATAAATCTAGCCATTTCCTAACAGTTCTCAGTACACACATGAGTTATTTATTTCACTTTTGTGTTTTGAGGGTTGATTTATAATATTATAGAACATGGCAAAAATATTTTGTGTCAAAGAATATTTTTAAGCTACATAAAATTTCTCTTTTTATACAGAAAAAAATTAAATAGGAGACACAAATGCCAAATAGAATTAAAATCATCTACATCCCAAAATATTATCTACTTTGATAGAAAATAGTTATTCAGAATACTATATCCACATATATGTTATATTTTAGAAGTGTTAGATTACCAGAATCCTGAAGGGATGATTTAGTGAAGAGACAGATATGTAAATAAATAAATTACATAAGTTTATAAAAGGATATAAGGGAAGAGTAAAAAAAAAAAAAAAATTCTCCCAGAAAATAACCTAGCAGCTAATTATCTCAGGAAATTGAAGTAATTTTAACAGAAGATATAAAATTGGAGCAGAGTTTTAGGGTATGAGTAAAGGTTTCTCAAACAATTTAATAGGACTTAATTAATATAGAAAGACAGATAGGCTTTACCCTGTAATAAATGGAATCTGATGTTTTCACATAGAAAAGAGACATTATTAGATTTAGGTTTCAGGATGAAAAGAAAAAATCCAACAATGGAATGGAGCATGGATTTAAGGTAGTAGAAGATTAAAGGCCAGTAATTAGATGCCTGCTGTAAAAGAAGTTGGAAGAATAAAGTTTATTGAAAATGGATATGGCCTAGATTAAGGCAAGACCAACTGTATAAAATGGCTTTTTCATAATATCAGAGACACAGACATTATAGTGTATAAAGAAGAAGACATACACAGTAGACACTTGGAGCTATATTTTGCCAGAATATGGTGTGAAAGAAATTTACATAATCAAATGTTCGTCTTTATTTAAAGTATGTACAAAAGGAGATTCAGAAAAAACTTAAGAGTAATGTCCAGGTGAAATGAACAATAAACACTATCATAGACACTAAAAAGAATATCTCAAGTTCTACATGGGCAATAGTGTCAAATATCATAGATGGGTTACATGAGATGCCGCCTGGAAATATGCCACTGGGTTTCACAACTGGGAGGTCATAGTGGACCTGAATGAAGGCAGTTTCAGTAAAGCAGTGGGAACAGAAGTCATATTGTATTGGACTGAAGAATGAAGAATAAAGAAGTACAATCAGAGTATTGGAATGAGCCTACCTTTCATAACGTTTAGCTATGGAAGGAAATATGTCAAAAGTGCAACAAAGCCAGGTAAAGGAAAGTTTTCACTGATAAATGCTTAAGTAGGCTCAGAAGGAGCCAGTGGAGAAGTGACTAAAGACTCAGGACAGACAGAAGAATTTGTGAACTGACACCCTGATGAGACAGAAAGTGATAATAACTCACAATAGTGATAATTGCTAAAGCTAATAGAAGCGTATATTGTGTATCAAGCTCTTTGTGTTTTTCATGTTCCACTTAATTTAATCTGTTTCAGAAACATATGAGGTACATGTATTCATTGTATCCGTTTTAGATATAGAGAAATTGAGATGCAAGGAGGTCGACCAACTGACCCAAGTGGTAGAGTGAAGAATAAGTCCCAGACAATTGGGCATCAAAGACTTTTCTCTTAGTCACCATGTTCTACTGTCTCTGAGATCTTTGAAAAGAAAATGCAATATGTATTATTCTAAAATAACAGAGAAGGGACTGATGAATAACATCATAGGTATGTATAGAAGTTGAGGGGATGAGAAGCTGAGAATGTACTCACTTGATAACTTGTATTTTCCACATAAAAATAAAATACAATATTGTCTGTTGATAATTAGGCATTTGGAGATAAGGTGGAAATTTAAGAAACTTAGTAAACTTTTAGACACCAGACAAAGCTGCATAAGAACCACTGTAACCATTAACATTGACCTATTTATAAAATCACTTTTCTTATATTAAGTCCTTACAGAAAATCCTACAAGATAGGAATAATAATTCCTATAAATAGGAAATAAATAAATAGGAATTATTATTCTTATTTTACCTATATGGAAACAGGATTAAATTAATCATTTGTTAAATATCACCCAGATATTAAGTGCTGAAGTTGGGATTTGAATCAAGGTCTGTTAACAATGTCCATGCTTTTCTATTTTGGCACACTGCCTCAATAAAGAATAAGAAAGGTGATTACTAAGGGCAAGTAGAATTGACACGGAGAAGTACTGAGGGCTCAGCTTAGAATGAAAACTGTAACTGCTATGCAGCACCAGTTTGCACAGTGAAGCAATGTTTCACACAAACCCCAGGCAAGTTTTGAACCAGAATTAGACATGTGCAGTGACTGCTTTCAATTATGGTAGGGAATTAACTGCTTGGGTAAGGATGGTAGAAGCACAAGAAGTAGAAGGGAAAAGTAGAATGAAGAAGGGACTATTGAACTAAGAGAAAAGGAATAAGTCGAGGCCAAGAGGAAAAACGGCAGATTAAGAAAAGAAACAACTCGAGGGAAATGAAAGAATCCCAGGTATTAAAGAGAGTAGGTCTTTGGATTTAAGATTTTCGCAAGTGGTAGAGTTCAACACGTTTTAACTGAGGACAGAGATTCTCAAGTTCATGAGCAGCTACTCTATGGTTTTCAGGTTTTTGTCGAGATTGAGAGACAGTGTTGCTTTTCTTAGTTGCTTAGCTAATTCTGCTGACAACCCTAAGAGTTCATAAAAGATTATTTCAGCTTTCATAAGTTAAAATCTTTAGAGTGAAACTTTGTTCCCTCTTGAATATTGATGTTTGACAAATGTAAAATTTATTTTAATTCAAATTTTTTGATGTTTCAGAATTTTATTACCAGTGGTCAGTTCTTTAACTGTTTTTGAAATTCTATCAAATACACTGAGTTTTATGCCAGCATTTTACATTGCACTCAGTGGCTACAAAGTCTAAAGTAAAGAAAGTACAATAAACATGTTTGGCCGAATCAACCATCATTGTGGACCTTGGACAGTGCAAACCACAAACAATAATTTCCTGCTGCTAGAACTTGGCTGATGACAGTAACACCTTCCAGTGAAAAATAATCATGCACAATTACAACTGTCAAATACTCATTTCTAATTCCACATTCTGAGAATTGCACCCAAACAAGTTCTTTGAGATAATCATTCTAATATTTACCTCAATTTTTAAGTTAATATACAAAATTTATTCTAGTTAACGGCAACAGCCTGGCCATTTAGAGTGTCTGAGTCAATGGAAGACCTTGACATTACTGCTTGATTGCCTTGATTTATAGATTTCTTTAATTTGACTAAGAAAAGCCTAAGTATTAGGGTATGGTAATTTATTGTGTGTTTAAACAGAGACAAATCACTGATAAGACTTTCATAGGGTGTATTTTTTAAATGGTAGTCTAAAATGACATACCTAATACAGCAAATGTGTTGTATAAGCATAATTTTTATGATTATCAGAAATGTACCCCTGTACAATGAGAAAATGGTTTTATATACCCTAGCTTTACTGTAAGAGGCAAACTTTCATATTAAAAAATATTTTAAGAAATACTGTTCTTCATCTTTTTCTTAAGCAGTAAAGCTTGGTGAAGGCTGAAATAAGTATCTCAGGTTTTACATCCCAGATCCCTGAGCATGCCAGATAATCTTCTAACGCTGATTTTGTGATGTTCTGCCTCGCTTGGTTTTAAAACATTACAAGGAAATATGTTTCTGCTACTCTTCTTGGAAGATTAATTTTCCTCTAATCTTTAACACAATATACAATTCTTCAGATACCCATGTTGAAATTTTTCTATTACTGTGTAATGGAACTTTATATCTTGGAATAAAAATATATGCCATCCACAACAGATAATATTTTATATACATGAGTAGTGAGATGACTTTAGCTATTGGAAGAAGCATTCATTACCACGCCCAGAAGAATCCATTCATTCTGAGTAAGAAGAAGATAGAAAATATGAAGCAGGCTGCACAGGGCAGCTCAAGCCTATACTCCCAGCATTTTGGGAGGCCAAGATGGGTGGATCACCTGAGGTCAGGAGTTCAAGACCATCCTGTCCAAAATAGTGAAACCCCATCTCTACTAACAATACAAAATTAGCTGGGCATGGTGGCGCATGCTTGTAATCCCAGCTACTCGGGAGGCTGAGGCAGGAGAACTGCTTGAACCTGGAAGACAGAGGTTGCAGTGAGCTGAGATTGCGACTGCGCTCCAGCCTGGACAACAAAAGCAAAACTCCATCTCAAAAAAAAAGAAAAGAAAATATGAAGCAAAACTATTTTTAAAAGTAAAATTACATCTTTAAACAATGGCAACTGGTTTTTGTATTATATGACATGAAGAAAAATGTGACCTACTTAAAAATACTTTTAAAAACCAGATTCCCTAGTATCTTATAAAGTATCAGTAAATCCTGATTCTGTTTATTTTTATTATTCCTTTTGACCTTATTTTTCATTCACTTTTCATTATTTGGCAACAGACTTAACCAACGTATTTATTCTGTGATCTAGAATTAACTCAGTATACTTTACAAATGCAAATCTTGAACTTAATATATTTTATATTGGGACAAAACTCAAAAATATATAGGTGTGTGTGTGTACTAATATTTTATCTAAAATTTTAACCATTATAATTGTCATATTTTCAGAACATAGTGCTTGTAACATTTGATTAGGTACAATATCTTTCAAACTTATTTTTAAAACAAAGTCTAATGTATTCATGATATTGTCCATTGGTGAATAAACGTCAACACCGTCACACCATAATAATGCCTTTATGCTTTATATTAAGTAAATGAAACTATATTTATTATGAAATAATTTTACAATATTAACTGTTAGGAAAATTGAGAAGGAAAATTAATTTTTACTATAGAGGTTTATTTATTATAAAAACTTGCTATGCTATAACTTGACAAAGCAGAAGAGGGGATAAAATGGGTGTTTTTTCCAAATGGGATATTTTAGCCCTGAGATTAAAAGGAAACAAGCCAGAAGTATTAATAAAAGGCACAACAGAAGCTGCTATGAGTAAAAACAGTGCATAGCATTGATCATTACTTAATTCAACAAGCATATGTTTTTCACTCACATCACAATTCAGATGGATTTTTGCCAGCCAGTCTTTCACTTGGTGCTTTGGGATCCTGGCTTCCTCGTCTTGTGTTGCTGCAGTCTTTCAAGGACTTCTCAGTGTCCTCTGTTAGATCCTGTGCATTTAGTCACCCAATAAGGCAAAGAGCAAAAATGAGGAGTATTATGTAGGAAGCCTTATAACCAGGTTTAGTAGTGGTACATATCACTTTCATCCAAAATCGTTTATACAGAACTAGGTAAATGGCCTGACCTAACTTCAAGGGGGATGGAGAAGTCACATCTTCAGAATTCCCATGAAAAGGAGGAAATGGATTGATAAGTATTATGGTTTGAATTGTGGTGCCCCCCAAAAAAGTATGTTGAAGTCCTAATTCGTAATATCTTAGAATGTGACCTTATTTGGAGATAAGCCTTTTACAGAGGTAAATAAAGTTAAAATGAGAGGTTAGCAGCCTTATCCATTAATTCAGTATGACTGGTGTCCCTGTAGAAAGAGAAAAAACTGGGCACAGAAGCAGTCACAAAGAAACTCAAGTGAAGAAACACAGCTAGAAGACAACCATCTAAAAGCTAGGCATTTAGAGGCTAGGAAAGAGGCCTGGGACAGAGCCTTCTCCAGAAGAAAGGAGCATGCTTCAGAGGGAGCATGGCCGTGATGGCACCTCGATTTCAGGTTTGGCATCCTAAACTGTGAGACAACAAACTTCTATTCTAAACCACCCAGCCAATGAAAATCTGTTACAGCCTGCACCACCTCTCTACCCAACGCCTGCCCAGCAAACTAATACATGTAGTGTCTTGCTTGCTTCTGCCACATTTCCATTTCTGATAATCACAGGCTAATTTATTCAGAAAAACCTTCCCTAAGAAACCAACCAACTAAAAATTCTGGGTATGATATATATAAACCTTCTTAAAAGCATCAAAGAACTGATAAAGTAAGAAAATAGCGAGCCAAAATGTAAGAAAAGTCATGAAAACATAGCACCAGAGCAGCAAAGCTATTAATACTTTTGCACTGATGAGATTTGAGATCTAAATAAACTAGCATAAATTTTGGTAAGTTTTCAGGATGAAGAGATTAGAAAAACTAGAGCCTATCCAAGTTGGAGAATCTAATACAGAGCTGCTCAATAGAAATACAATGCAACCTACATATGTATTTTCAAATGTTCTAATAGCCACATTTTCAAAAGTGAAAAACAGATGATTCTGTTTAATAATATATTAATAATATAGAATAATAAATTAAACTTTATTTTAATTAATTAAACTTAATATTAAACTTTAATGATATATTAATATTACACTCAATATGCTCAAAATATTTCAATGTGTAATCAATAGAAAAATTTATAAATTAAATGTATTTTTTTACAGTAAGACATTAAGAACCACTCTGGCCCGGCATGTGGCGTGTCCCTAAAGTTTCAGAAAGCTGAGGCAGGAACATGACTTTAGCTCAGGATTTTGATGCTAAGCTAGGCAACATAGCAAGACTTCATCTCTAAAAGATAAAAATAAATCTGCCCCATATTTTACACTGACAGTATATATCAAGCCTGTACAGTTACATTTCAAGCTATATGTGGCCAATGACTGTAGTATTTGACAGCATAGAAATAAACACTCAAAAGGCACAAAGTATCAGGGTAAATAAAAAACCAAGACTTAGCTATATACTATCACAATAAATAAGCTTTATATAAGTAGACTCAAATCGATTAAAAATGAAAATAATAGGACTCCACTTAAGCCAAATGGAATAGCATCCCCAAAATAGATAAAATATACGAAAGAATAGTTATCAAGACATTGGACTCAAGCAACAAAGGACAGTGATTGCCGAGACATAAGGAACAAATGAGGTGAGCCTTATGAATATCCAGCTGACTGCCTGAAGAAAGTGTCCAGTTGTGGAACAAGAAAGTGATCCACAGTGTCTCTGAACTGAGGAGATGGATCTGGGAGTTGACGAAAGGTTAGAAAACCATAATCCACAGGGGAAAGTACTGGAGGGAAGAAAGCTACACTGAAAGAGAACTGCAGAGGCCTATGGAAAAGCCCCCTTGACAAGAACTACGTACTGACCAGCACATGCATACTACAAAACTACCTGAGGTCAGAGAAAGAACCATTAGAAAGCATGAAAGAAAAACCTTGAAGCGGAAACCAAGCATTGTGAAAATTCTCATAATTCACAAGGAATTGGATACAGTCCACAGAAGAGTTCTGTCCCCTGGAGTGGGAAAAAATTAAGTCTAGACTAAACACTGCTCTGGTCCTGCCTAACAAAAATTTAAAAACAAAATAAAAAAGAATCAAAGTATTTCTAAGTAACATAGCTGCATCCAAGAACAAAGTTCAGGAACACTTGTGGTAATACAAAAATATTCAGACCACAGCAAGAAAAAGATGTAGAATGTCTGGCATCCAATAAAAAATGAGCAGGCATGCAAAGAAACAATATGATAAAACCTAATGAAGAGGAAAATCAATGAATCAAAACCAATCTAGAAACTACCAGTTGATAAAATTAATAAAGACAATAAAAGTTCTAAATATATTTTATATTTTAAAAAACTAAAAGATTAATCATAATATGCATAGACATAGGAGATGTAAAAATATCACATAAATTTAGAAAGATTAAAAATCATGTCAAAAGTGAAAAATACACAATAGCATAAACAACAGTTTAAAAATTGCAAAAGAAATTATTAGCAAACTTGAAAATATAACTCCAGAAAATATTTAAAATGATACCCAGATAGAAAAAAGGCTGAAAATATATATAATAAATGCAGTACTACTGTGCTATGAAATAACTTGTAGCCTTAATATACATGTAATTGAAGCCTTTGAAGGAGAGAAGGGTGGGAGTGGACAGAAAAAAATATTTAAAGAAATTAGGTGGATGTTTTCAAAAATTTGAGAAAAATGATTACCCCTCACATCCAAGAAGCACAACAAAATCCAAGTACAAGAAACACGTAAAAAAATTACACTAAATCAGAGCATCATCAAACTGCTTAAAATCAAAACAAGAAATGATAGCAGAATTATCACTGGAAGCTATGCAAGCCAGAAGACAGCAGAGCAACATCACCGAAGTACAGGAAAGAGAAGAAAAAAGGAACTGTCAATTAATAATTCCTCACCCTACAAAAACAAAGAGCTCACTTGAGCTCTTCATATTATTTTTGTGGGGGTATGTAAAGCTATTTGCAATACAATTCTTCTTACCAATTCTTTAAAACAGAAAAAGATGGTCCTAAGCAAGGAGTAGATTTTTTTCTTGAAAATTTATCAATTAACTATTTCATAGTTTAAAAATTAGAGAATAAGAGTTGATAATGTTTACTATTGGTGAATACAGCATTACAGGGTATAATGAACATTAATAAACATAATCACTATTGCTATTTTAATGAGAAAAATAGTATTTCTTCACTTTTTAAGTTGGCAGGAAGACTTTACATAACAACTATGTCTCTTGTATTTTTCTTTGTAATAAAATAGCCATTAGCAAATCTAATAGACATACCTTCTGACACATGAAAAATCACTTTAAAAATAAGTAGAAGAGGAAATTTTCTTCAATTATACCCACTTTTAAGTCATAAATCCTTGATATTTGTTCCTCTTCTGAAGATTTTAAGGGATATTACCTATATGGTCTCTTCTTTTTGACAATAGGGCAGTGACCATAAATATCCATGAACATCACCATTCACTTACTACTTTTTCAGAATACTTAATATGATCCTTCTGGTTTGAGACTTTGTAGGGATAGCAAAAGTATATGTTGCTTAGTGAACCCATATCTGGAATTGACAGCTCTTTAACAGTCACTATGTGTACCGTGAACTTCAAATAACACATGAAATCAACTAAATTACTTTCTGGTATTAAACATTGCTATTTCTTTTGAAAATGTTAGCCCCAGAAGCACTGAATTAATTCTATTATCATCCACATCACATTCTTTCATTATTCCAGAAATGAGTAATCTTCTATCCTGGTATGTAATGATCATAATATTGTCTGATAACAAAATTAATGTTCAAACTATAGGATGTTTTATAACTTTTCTGTTAGAAATCCAAAGTTTGTCAATTAAAATTTACACATACTCTATCAAATATATCTCCCTTGATCCATTTCTTTTCCCAATTTTTACTCTACAAATAAATGAAATATTGAAATTTCAGAAAGAGTGTATACTACTAAAAATGAAAACATTTTAATAGTCTTTTACAAAATACGTATGACTTTATTTGGTTTTGATAAGAAGAGTCTTAAGAATCTCTATAATTTTACAAAGGGTGGGTGGGGCTTGGGAGAATATATGCCAGGTTGGCTGTTTCTTGAAGACAATTTCTTTATTCTGAAGAACTTGTTTTTAAGATGACTTCTAATTTTCCTCCACTGAAATAGTTTCTCAACTTATTGACTATTTCTTTTGATAATGCAAATTCACATTTCTATCAAGATGGTGTTTAAATTTTCCTGACTACAGATAGGCCTTTCAATGACAGTCTGTAAATTGCTGCTAAGCAAGACTGTACCATCATTAAAATAGGGTCATAAAGGCCGAATTCTGAAATGAGGTCTTAGGGAAAGGGGCAGGTTGAGGGATAAGAATGAAGACCATGAATTAAACCTAAGGAACTTTGACAGTCTCATTTAAGGTTAAGTTCAATCTTCCCTCTGTATATTTTAAGGGGAAAGAAGCGTATCAAATTAGCATGTGAATTGTCATAAAATATTTTCAAATATGTATTATGTGGCAGTGTACTGACAGTGATATTAAACATAAAAAGAATGTCACTTAATTCCTAAACATTTAATCTTAATTTATAAGTTTAAATTTTGAAATAAATATTATTAATTACCTAAACTTTTTCTGTGTTGAATGTTTATTGTATACAACTGAAGAAAGCAAACATGTGGGCCATGCTGCAAATATGTACATACTAGATATATACGAGGTGATACACAAATTATTTTTTAAATGTAAAACTACAAAGATGTTTGCCTTTTATGCCTAAATGGCTTTATCTATCATGGGGAATACAAGAAGTTGGTAAATTATGTATTTCTCTTTCCTCCCTATAAGTCAACAAATAAATGCAAGTATGTAGTAATATTTTCAGTAAGTATAAAATACAGACCATTATTTATTAAGAGTATCCAGTGAGGAACATTTGACAGGAAGTAAGCAAACACTTTTCAGATGGAAATGTTAGATTTCCTCGTGATAATTGAGACTACCTGCATTCCTCTGAGGTTCTTTGTGACATCAAAACATTTTTTGCTTAACTGCTTGATCGCTTATACTTCCATCCAGCTCAAAACACAGGGATTTTATCTAAGTTACACAACAGACACATAGCATCACAAGCAAAATTTGCCTTTGGGACAGCAAAACTAATAACTATAGGTAGTTACTCATTACCAATTTATTTTGCTTGTTAAAAAACTGATTTATTGAATGCTAATTTTATCAAATCTTCTCTGAAATATTTTATAAAATACAAAGATGCATACAACAGAGCTCCTGCCTTCAAGGACCTGACCAAACAGTTAAGGAGACTAATAAGTACAAAACAATTAGAGAAGAATATCAGGTAATACAGAAAAGTCATATAATAAATTCAGTTTGTAGGATTTAAGTGAATTATTTAAGAATAAAATACAAAAAATTAGCTGGGCATGGTGGCGCGTGCCTGTAATCCCAGCTACTCAGGAGGCTGAGGCAGGAGAATTGCCTGAACCCAGGAGGTGGAGGTTGTGGTGAGCCGAGATTGTGCCATTGCACTCCAGCCTGGATAACAAGAGGAGCGAAACTCCGACTCAAAAAAAAAAAAAAAAAAAAAAGGATAAAAATCAAATGTCATATAAAAATTTCCCATTGATTTAAGAAAGGCATTACTTTCTAGATTGGAAATGCTGTTACTATTTGGCTGTTCTTATCAGGAACTGATGTCTTTTAATGGCAAGTTCTATGTCAGTAAATAGAGTTTTTCTCTGATGAGCTGAATCTGTTTGTGCTTTCAATATATGTGATGACGGTGTGTGTCTTTCAATCATTGTTGTCTGCCCTAAACTCTGTAGTTAGTATTATATTTCTTCATCAGTGTATAAATATCACTTAATGACTTCCAGGGTGTTGAATTTTTATTGCTCAGATACAGATCAGATTAAAAAGGATAAACACTCAAACACATCTTTTATAACCATAAGGGCTCTGTTTAGTGTAATAAATTACATTCTGCCTCTTGCTATAAAAATGATTCTTTGACGTTTCTTTAAATTTAATTCATGGAGCCTCAAGCAACTTGAAGAAAAATGAAGGATTTAAACAAACATGAATAAAAATAAGCTCATTTTGTATAGAGAAATAGGCTAATAACTTAAAGTTTATCTGCAAATGAAAAAAATAAAAAGATTAATTTCTTCAGTTTTCAGAGGAATGTAAACCCACAGAATAAAATGGAGCTCTCATATCTTAGCAGGTGTTAAAGAATACCATGCTACACAGCAAAACTCAATATGTGAGAGGTGATTTCAAGAATGCTGTCAAGTGTGTGGATATGCGCATGTGCATGTATTTCCTATGAATTCTGCAACTAGTTTATTACAAACAAATGAATAGCTATCTATAATTACTCTAGAATGAAAAGAAATCTCACACTGCTGAATGAGAGGGAGAGATAATTAGCTGTCTGATTCCAGAAGCAATATTCTGCCTCCATTGTAAATAACATACTTTGACAAGTCTATGGGCTATATGGGCTAAAACAAATGAAAGATTTTGAAAATGTGAATTATTAAAGAACCAAAATGTGTTTGTATTAAATTATTGCAGGGTAAACATTTTAAGAGATCAAATTTCTCTAATAATACAGTGTTTTTTATAAAAACAAAAAGGAAGATACATGTAAGCCATATTGGGGGTTTGTGAAAACCCCAAATTCTTTGAAAAACACGTTGAAAACAAATTTTATTGTACTTTAGGTTCTGGGGTACATGTGCAGATCATATGGATTGTTGCATAGGTACACACATGGCAGTATGGTTTGCTGCCTCCATCCACCTATCACCTACATCTGGCATTTCTCCCCATGTTATCTCTCCCTGACCTCTCGACCCCCCTGCTGTCCCTCCCCAAGGCCCCTACTTACTGACCGCAGTGTGTGATGCTCCCCTCCCTGTGTCCATGTGTTCTAATTGTTCAACATCCACCTATGAGTGAGAACATTAGGTGTTTTGATTATCTGCTCTTTTGTCAGTTTGCTGAGAATTTTGGTTTCCAGATTCATCATGTCCCTACAAAGGACACGAACTCATCATTTTTTATGGCTGCATAGTATTCCATGGTGTATATATACCACATTTTCTTTGTCCAGTCTATCGTTGATGGGCATTTGGGTTGGTTCCAGGTCTTTGCTATTGTAAATAGTGCCACAATGAACATTCATGTACATGTGTCTTTATCATAGAATGATTTATAATCTTTTGGGTATATACCTAGTAATGGGATTGCTGGGTCAAATGGAATTTCTATTTCTAGGTCCTTGAGGAAGAGCCACACTGTCTTCCACAATGCTTGAACTAGTTTATACTCCCAGCAACAGTGTAAAAGTGTTCCCATTTCTCCACATCCTCTACAGCATCTGTTGTCTCCATACTTTTTAATGATTGCTGTTCTAACTGGTGTGAGGTGGTATATTAATGTGGTTTTGATTCGCATTTCTCTAATAATCACTGATGATGAGCATTTTTTCATATGTTTGTTGGCCTCATATACGTCTTCTTTTGAAAAGTGTCTGCTGATATCCTTCTCCCAATTTTGGATGGGGTTTTTTTTTCTTGTAAATCTGTTTTAGTTTTTGTAGATTCTGGATATTAGCCCTTTGTCAGATGGGTACATTGCAAAATTTTTGTCCCATTCTGTTGGTTGCCGGTTCACTCTAATGATTGTTTCTTTTGCTATACGGAAGCTCTGGAGCTTAATTAGATCCCATTTGTCTATTTTGGCTTTTGTTGCCAATGCTTTTGGTGTTTTAGTCATGAAGTCCTTGAGTATGCCTGTGTCCCAAATGGTTTTGTCTAGGTTTTCCTCCAGGGTTTTTATGGTTTTAGGCCTTATGTTTAAGTCTTTAATCCATCTGGAGTCAATTTTAGTGTAAGGTGTCAGGGAGGTGTCCAGTCTCTGCTTTCTGCACATGGCTAGCCAGTTTTCCCAACACCATTTCTTAAACAGGGAATCCTTTCCCCATTGCTTGTTTTTGTCAGGTTTTTCAAAGATCAAATGATTGTAGATGTGTGGTGTTGCCTCCAAGGCCTCTGTTCTGTTCCATTGGTCTATATCTCTGTTTTGGTACCAGTACCATGCTGTTTTGATTACTGTAGCTTTGTAGTGTAGTTTGAAATCAGGTAGCGTGATGCCTCTGGTTTTGTTCTGTTTGCCTAGGATTTCCTGGCTATGCGGGCTCTCTTTTGGTTCCATATGAAGTTTAAGGTGGTTTTCTTCCAGTTCTGTGAAGGTCATTGGCAGCTTAATGGGGATCGCATTGAATCTATAAATTACTTTGGGCAGTATGGCCATTTTCATATTGATTCTTCCTAACTATGAGCATAGAATGTTTCTCCAGTTGTTTGTGTCCTCTCTTATTTCCTTGAGCAGTGGTTTGTAGTTCTCCTTGAAGAGGTCCTTTACATCCTTTGTTGGTTGTATTCCTAAGTATTTTACTCTCTTTGTAGCAATTGTGAATGGGAGTTCACTCATGATTTGGTTCTCTGTTAGTCTGTTATTGGTATATAGAAATGCTTGTGATTTCTGCACATTGATTTTGTATCCTGAGACTTTGCTGAAGTTGCTTATCAGTTTCAGGAGTGTTTGGGCTGAGATGATAGGGTCTTCTAAATACACAATCATGTCATCTGCAAATAGAAACAATTGACTTCCTGCTTTCCTACTTGAATGACCTTTATTTTTTTTTCTTTCCTAATTGCTCAGCCTAAAACTTTCAATACTGTATTCAGTAGGAGTGGTGACAGAAGGCATCCTTGTCTAGTGCCAGATTTCAAAGGGAATGCTTCCAGTTTTTGCCCTTTTAGTGTGATATTGACTATAGGTTTGTAGTAAATAGCTTTTATTATTTTGAGATATGTTCCTTCAATACCTAGTTTATTTAGAGTTTTTAGCATAAAGGGCCCTCTCTGCATCTATTGAGATAATCATGTGGTTTTTGTATTTGGTTCTGTTTATGTGGTGGATTACGTTTATAGACTTGCATATGCTGAACCAGCCTTGCATCCCCGGGATGAAGCCTACTTGATAATGATGGATAAGCTTTTCGATATGCTGTTGCAATCAGTTTGCCAGTGTTTCAATAGAAGATTTTTGCATCTATGTTCATCACGGATATTGGCCTGAAGTTTTCTTTTCTTGTTGAGTCTCTGCCAGGTTTGGTAGCAGGATGATGTTGTTCTCATAAAAGATTTGGGAAGGATTCCCTCTTTTTGTATTGTTTGGAATAGTTTCAGAAGGAATGGTATCAGCTCCTCTTTGTATATCTGGTAGAATTCATCTGTGAACCTGTCTGGACCTGGACTTTTTTTGGTTAATAGGCTATTAATTGCTGCCTCGACTTCAGCCCTTGTTATTGATCTGTTCAAGGTTTCAAATTCTTCCTGATTTAGGCTTGGTAGGGTGCAAGTGTCCAGGAATGTATCCATTTCTTCCAAGTTTACTGGTTTATGTGCATAGAATTGCTTGTAGTATAATCTCTGATTGTAGTTTGTATTTCTGTGCAGTCAGTAGTGATATCCCCTTTATCGTTTTTTATTGCATCTATTTGATTCTTCTCCATTTTCTTTTTTATTAATCTGGCTAGAAATCTGTCTATTTTGTTGATCTTTTCAAAAAAACAGTTCCTGGATTTATTGATTTTTTTGAAGGAGTTTTTGAGTCTCTATCTCCTTCAGTTCTGCTCTGATCTTAGTTATTTCTAGTCTTCTGCTAGCTTTTGAGTTTTTTGGTCTTGCTCCTCTAGCTCTTTCAATTTTCACAACAGGTTGTCAATTTTAGATCTTTCCTGGCTTCTCCAGTGGGCATTTATTGCTATAAATTTCCCTCTAGACAGTTTTAAATGTGTCCCAGAGATTCTGCTATGTTGTGTCTTCATTCTCGTTGGTTTCAAAGAACATCTTTATTTCTGCCTTCATTTCATTGTTTATCCAGTCAACATTCAAGAGCCAGTTGTTCAGTTTCTATGAAGTTGTGCGGTTCTGAGTTAGTTTCTAAATTCTGAGTTCTAATTTGATAGCACTGTGGTCTGAGAGACTGTTATGATTTCCGTTCTTTTGCATTTGCTGAGGAGTGATTTACTTCCAATTATGTGGTCAGTTTTAGAGTAGGTGCCATGTGGTGCTGAGAATGTATATTCTGTGGATTTGGGGTGGAGATTTCTGTAGATGTTTATTAGGTCCGCTTGATACGTATCTGAGTTCAAGTCCTGGATATCCTTGTGAATTTTCTGTCTCATTAATCTGTGTAATATTGACAGTGGAGTGTTAAAGTCTCCCACTATTATTGTGTGGGAGTCTAAGTCTCTTTGAAGGTCGTTAAGGACTTGTTTTATGTACCTGGGTGCTCCTGTATTGCATATATATTTAGAATCATTAGCTCTTCTTGATGCATTGATCCTTTTGCCATTATGTAATGCCCTTCTTTATCTCTTTTGATCTTTGTTGGTTTAAAGTCCATTTTATCAGAGACTAGGATTGCAACTCCTGCTTTTTTTATTTTTCTCCCCATTTGCTTGATAAATTTTTCTCCATCCCTTTATTTTAACCTATGTGTGTCCTTGGACGTGAGATAGGTTTCCTGAATACAGTACACCAATTGGTTTTGACATTTTATCCAATTTGCCAGTCTGTGTCTTTTGATTGGAGCATTTAGTACATTTACATTTAAGATTAATATTGTTATGTGTGAATTTGATCCTGTCGTTTTGATGCTAGTTGGATGTTTTGCCCATTTGTTGACATATTTTTTTCATTGTGTCGATAGTCTTTGCCATTTGGTACATTTTTGGAGCGGCTGGCACTGGTCGTTCCTTTCCTTGTTTAGTGCTTCTTTCAGGAGCTCTTGTAAGGCAGGTCTGGTGGTGATGAAATCTCTCAGTAATTGCTTGTTCATAAAGGATTTTCTTTCTCCTTCACTTATGAAGCTTAGTTTGGCTGGATATGAAATTCTAGGTTGAAAGTTCTTTTCTTGAAGGATGTTGAATATTGGCCCCCACTCTCTCCTGGCTTGTAGGGTTTCTGCCAAGAGTCTGCTGTGAGTCTGATGGGCTTCCCTTTGTGGGTAACCTGACCTTTCTCTCTTGCTGCCCTTAGCATTTTTTCCTTCATTTCAACCCTGGTGAATCTGAAGATTATGTGCCTCGGGGTTGCTCTGCTTGAGGAATATCTTTGTGGTGTTCTCTGTATTTCCTGGACCTGAATATTGGCCTGCCTTGCTACATTGGGGAAGTTCTCCTAGATAATATCCTGAAGAGTGTTTAACAGCTTGGATTCATTCTCTCCGTCACATTCTGGTACGCCTTTCAAACATAGATTAGGTCTTTTCACATAATCCCATATTTCTTGGAGGCTTTGTTCATTTCTTTTCACCGTCTTTTCTCTATTCTTGCCTTCTCATTTTATTTCATTGAGTTGATCTTCAATCTCTGCTATTCTTTCTTCTGCTTGGTAGATTTGGCTATTGAAATTTGTGTTTGCTTCACGAAGTTCTCGTGCTGTGTTTTTCAGCTCCATCAATTCATTTATATTCTTCTCTAAGCTGTTTATTCTAGTTAGCATCTCATCTAACCTTTTTTCTAGATTCTTAGTTTCTTTGCATATGGTTAGCACATGTTCTTTTAGTTCAGACATGTTTGTTGTTACCCACCTTCTGAAGCCTGTTTCTGTGAATTCATCAGATTCATTCTCCATCTGTCTTTGATCCCTAGCTGGTGAGGAGTTGTGATCCCTTGGAGGAGGAGAGGCATTCTGGTTTTTGGTGTTTTTCTCCTTTTTGCACTGGTTTCTTCCCATCTTAGTTGCTTTATCTACCTGCGGTCTTTGTATTTGGTGACTTTTGGATGTGGTCTCTGAGCGGACATCCTTTTTGTTGATGTTGAAGCTATTTCTTTCTGTTTCTTAGTTTTCCTTCAAACAGTCAGGCCCTTCTGCTGCAGGACTGCTGGAGGACCACCCCAGACCCCGCTTGCCTGGGGATCACCTGCAGGGGCTGCAGAACAGCAAGCATTGCCACTGGTTTCTTCCTCTGCTATCATCGTCCCAGAGAAGTACCCACCAGATGTCAGCCTGAGCTCTTCTTTATGAGGTGTCTCTTTGGGTATACAGGGGTTGGGGAGTTGCTTGAGGAGACAGTCTGTCCCTTATAGGAGCTCAAGTGCTGCTCTGGGAGCTCCATTGTTCCGTGCAGAGCTGCTGGGCAGGTACCTTGAAATCTGCTGCAGCTGAACTTATAGCCACCTCTTTTCCAAGGTGTTCTGTACTAGGAAGTTTGGCTTTATTCATAAGTTCCTGTCATGCTGCTGCCTTTTTTCAGAGATGTCCTGCCCTGCATGGAGTAGTCTAGTCATAGTCTGCCAGCAGAGGCATTGCTGAACTGCTGCAGGCTCTGCCCAGCTGCCATGTGAACTGCCTTGGTAGTGGGGAACTGCCTTGGTAGTAGGGGATGCTCTTCCCCCCACTGAGCTAGACTTTGCTGGGTCCAGCTGTGCTTGCTGCAAAACTCTCAATACAGAGTGTTTCAGATTGCTTGTTTTGCAAGGGTGGTACTCACCAAGCCAGATTACCTGGCTCCCTGTCTCAGCCCCCTTCCTTTTAGTTGAATGGGCAGCTCTGTCTCCCAGTCATTCCAGATGCCAGTTGAAATAGCTGCCCGGACTTGTTTGAGTTTCTGTGGGCCAACCTGGCTGAAACTGTCATGCTAAAAACTCATGGCTTTTCGGTCCTGGAGTCTGCTGGTCTGTGGGCAGTGAAAACTTATTTGGAAATGTGGTGAGCACTCACCCTCTCTGCTGTTCTCACTGGGAACTGCATTCCCAGATGGCTGTTCCTATTCAGCCATCTTGGATCCTCCTCCCCACTTTGAAATTTTAAATGAAAGCTCAATCAACCAGGTAGAAACAACACACATCTCTAAAAGAGCCACTATTCTCAAATTCCCTCAGATTCTTTTTGAAAATTAGGTCAAAGGAGATTAAAATAAAGACAAATTTTCAAAAAAAGATTCAAATTAATTTTCAACTCTTGAATTGATCTTTTAGAAGTGGCAAAAATATTTTGAAAAGATAAATTTGAATTTAAGCAGCATAACTGTTATGATATTTTAGTTCACCCTGAAAGAAATCTTGCCCAGTGATAATGTAACAGGAGAATGAGGGTATGATAATTTAAGAATACTCAGAATTGGTTAAAAAGAAAGGAGAAATAGAAACGTGATCATTTTATAATACATGTTTTATATAAGCCATTGGACTTGCATTTCTTGAATATAAAATGGAAATAGAGAAGAAAGAAATCAGCAGGCCAAACCAAAACCCACTAAATAGACATCTGCAATTGTATTTAAATCTGCTAACAGCAAGAAAAATATTGTGTCTACTTCCTGGGCAATAAAACATAGAAAGTGATATCTGAACTGAGTGAAAAAAAGATTCTCAAAATAAACCTCATTCTGATAATCCTTAAGTATCCTCTGTTATTACAGGAAAAAATGAAATTATTAGTGTTTAGCCCACATATATAAACACCTAGTAACATCAAAAATTATCTCACTAATTGACCTAATCCCCAATCTAGGTATGAAAATATTTAGTTTTTCACTTTATAAAAAGAAATTCAAGGATAAATGTTCAAGCTCCAGTAATTTTGGAAAATTTTACAAAAAAACTTAAACTTTTGTGCAATAAGAATCTTATTGATTCTTAAAAGTATGAATCTTAAGGATTTTAAAAACAATGAAGAATTTGCATCATTTCAGTTACTTTTAGTGTTAAAATATATTGTTGGCAATCTGTTTGTTTCTATTTTGTCTTAAAGTTTCTGAAGACAATTATGAAACTATCCCATTCTCCTGAAAGCTAAAAGCTCCCTTTCAATTTTAAATTGCTTTTTTACAAAATGTTAGAGAAGACATAGTTTCAATAGTTTAAAATATAAGACTAGAAATATTTACCAGTAATCTTTATAACTAGGATCTTATGTTTTATTAAATAAGGGGAATATTATGAATACTTTAAAGAAAATGTTTATATGGTGTCTGAATAAATGTGGGAAAGCATTATGTCTTAACTTTCAAACCTGAGAATCCTAGTATCAGAGTTGCCTCACGTTGGGCACCACTGTTGGGGTTACTACTTGCAGGGGGTCTGTCTTGCAGACCTTGACTCAGTGATGGATGAATAAAGTACACTGCCACACAAATATTATGCTTTGCTTGTTCGGCTGAGGGACTGTGCAGCTTACAGACTCCTTGGAGAGTGCTGTAAACAGTTGCAACTGCTAGCCTTCCTTAGCCAGTGAGACTCACATTTATTTAGTAAAGTTTAATTAACAAAGGCTTTAAGTCAACACACTTGTAGAGAAAGATTAAAGGATAGGTTCTAATGCTTAAAAGAAAACACCATTAGTGGATAATATCCTTGGTCAACCTCCTTTTGAGAGGGCCATCTGGCTTAAAGGTTAGTTCTAAGACTACATGAGTAAACAACCTAGTTAGGTAAATTCTTCTACATACTTTAGCTATTTGCTTTACTTATTAACTAAATGCAAGGAGGATTTAGGATGCCTTTAGCTGAAACTTCTACAGGAACTATGAAAAAACCTTTAGGCTTTCTAAAATTGGGACTATATACTATAACTTTCTCTGCTATTTTTCCTTTAATATTTTTGCCACCACCCTAAGTGAATTCCCACATCCTAGCAAGCAAGACAGAATTGTGTATAAGGAATGAACCAACAGCCTTCACTGGGCCTTGCCTGCCAAGATGTTTTTCTAGTCAATTAATATTTACAACCATTTCTAATTTTCCTTACTGTATTCAAATGTCCAATTTCTCCCATAATCTATCCCAGATCCCCCATTTCATTATGAACACATGATCATACCTCCTACCTAGCAAAGAAAGTTCAAACCATGAAACAGGTACTCCAACTCCCCATACAGAATCTAGAAACCTTCTTTCTGTGCCCATTCTTTCCTCTTCATCTACTGATAAAATAAGAAAGGTGCCTCTTCTTTTACCTAAAACCAGTATAAACCATTGTCCCTTAGTTACTTATTGTATTCTCCCCTTGCTCCATTTTTCCATCAGTATTACAAAGAGTCTCAATTCACTCTCATTTTTAAAATCTCCCTTCAAACCCCCTCTGGCTACTGACCTTCTCTTCACAGCAAAATTTCTCAAGAGCATGGTTTACATTTCCTGCTTCCCTTTCCTAATCACTTTCATCCTTTTTAGATCAAATGTTCAGTAAAGTAATCAGTACATTCTACCTTGCTAAACCCAGTAAAAAATTTTCAGTTTTCATCATGCTTGAGCTTTCAGCAATAATCAACAAAACAGCTCACCATTTCTTCTTGAAATACATTCCGCTATGTCTATATATAGATATAACCTAGCTGAATGTGAGTCCAGGACTGAGATATAATACACTTAGCCAGTGCTATTCTCCAAAGATAACTCTCCACCAAGTCACTATTTGAAGGCAAAAAAAATGGAGGGGGGGCATTTATTTGGAGTTTTGAGTGTTTTACTTTGACCACCAGGCTCTTCTCATTAATAAAAATTATTTAAGTTCAGTCAACGTTTAATGAAATCTAACTGAGTAAA
Organism: Sapajus apella; assembly: GCF_009761245.1. Taxonomy (NCBI): domain Eukaryota; kingdom Metazoa; phylum Chordata; class Mammalia; order Primates; family Cebidae; genus Sapajus; species Sapajus apella. Next base: position 27,607,395 of record NW_022436946.1, on the reverse strand, counting down.
CATAAAAAGGAGAGAAAGATTACTCAGAACCCCACCATCACTCTATTCTGGCACATAGAATATGATCATGTTTGACAGGTATTTGTATGAGAACTATCCCTCCTTTCACCATCCAGGATAAAGTTATTTTACTGTACCAAATGTCTTTGCTCCCAAGTTAACTCTTGCTTCAACCTAAAGCTTCCATAGGTTCCTTTATACAAATTCCATTTGGCATTTTACATCATTTATTTAAACATGAAATATATAGCATCTTCATGAATTCCATAACTAATAATTTTAAAATCAAAATTATTTGATCACATGTAGATATCTTTATAAACTCAAATTGAGTTAGGGTGAGGCCTGACATACCTAAATCAGTAGCATGCTGTTTTCTTTTCATGCTCTTAAATTTCATCTCTCCTAGTGTTCTTTTTCCTGCATATAAACAAACTTGTGACCAAAGACTATGATTTCACAGGTAATTTTTTGAGGTTTCTCAGTGTTCAAAAAAATGGCAAAATATAAATAGAAAATTAAACTTGTTATCATGAAGTCAAATCATACAAGTAGAATAAAGATCAAAAAAAGTATTGGAAACTTTATCAGAGCAAAGAAAGGCATTGCATGAGTAAAAACCAGTGAGAAACAGGAAAGAAAAATTTGAGTAGTCATGAGCTTATATTTTAACATAATCTTTGACTTGCCAGGCATACTACTGAGCTTTTATCTAATTAAATATCTTTAGTACACAATTTAAAAGAAGAGCCTTATCCTTTAAATAGCAGATATATTTCCTAAGACGTTCTAGTCTGTTGGAAGAAGAAAGATAATATATTCATCTTTTCCTATGAGAGGCAATGGAACTTTTTGTTATTAATAGATTCTGAAAGGTAATTCAAATGTGGTATCAATTATCAACATCTTTAGGCTATTATTTTGTTTTCTGCTTTTTTTGTTTTTCTTTGAGGGACAGACTTTTAAAGTATTTCAGGAAGGTATTCATTTTAATACACCCTGTGTAAAATTTAAGATAGTTATCTAATGCAGATTCATATTCTCAGTCTGCTTAGGCTACCATAACAAAATGCCATAGACTTAATGACTTAAACAACAGAAATTTAATTTTTCACAGTACTTGAGACTGGAGAGTCCAAGATTATGGTCCAACAGGGTTCTGTTTTGGTGAGAGCTTTATTCCTGACTTTTAGAGTTATCTTCTCACTGTGTTCTGACATGGTGGAGAGAGAAAAATAGAGTGACTTTCTTTCTTTTCTTTTAAAGCCGCAGTCCTATGAGATTAGGGTCCTACTCTTACCATCTACTTTAACCTTAGCTACCTCCTAAAAAGTCTATCTCCAAATATAGTTTCATTAGGGGGATAGGCTTCAACACGTGAATTTTGAGGAAACATGATTCACCTACAGCATTAATCAATCAATTAAGTAGGCTTAAATGATCTTTAGTATTATACAATACTATTTTCTACTGATATTTCTTGAGCCAAGTAAAAATTCAGTAAATAAATTAGTGTCTTAATTGAAAAAGATAAAGGCTGGAATTGTACAGTCTTGCTGTTGACTGCCACGATTGAGAAACAGGGGTTAGTAATTTTTTTTAAATCTGAAGGATTTGTTCCAGAATATTTGAGGCCATGAACATTAGTTAACAGGTCATTGGTAGTAAACTTATAAGGTCTTCACATAAAAAAGTTGAAAGTCAAAATATATTTTCTTTTCCTCTGCTGTGTTTTTAATTCAAAGCTTAAATCTCCATATCATAACAAAAACCCTATTGAGTTTATCCGGATTTTACCTTAAAAGCTTGAGTCAGTACTCTCCACCATGAAGCCCACTGGGATTATAGAGGTGCCAGCCATCATCAAAGCCAGAGTCAAGTAATGGATTAGCAGAAAGCATATTATGAAATTATTTTGTCAAATTCACAAATAAAACAAGACCAATAAAAAAAGAACTTATGCCCCTTTTCCAACTTCTTAATTTGACTTTTACATTCTCCTTTTGAGTCTTGCAAGTAGGACTGATCAATCTTTAATAATCGTTGATAATCTTCAAATACTTTCTAAAATATTTAAAACTAAGAGCAGCTATTTTTCTCAGGTTTGGTGCCTATTTTCTGGAAGCACCAGACACCAGTAAGTAATAAACCTGGCCTTTCTGTCTTCTATGTTCCAATTGCTGAATAAATTCATAAAGCAAGCTATAACTCCCCATGAGTAAATAATTTCTGTGGCATATTTGAAGATGCAGGTGAAAAAGCTAAAAACCCACTGTGGGTGTCTTATTCCACTGTGCTGCTGTAACAACATACCTGAAATTTGGTAATCTATTAAAAAAAAAAAAAAAAAAAAGCCTGGGCCAGGCCTGCTGGCTCACGCCTGTAATCCCAGCACTTTGGGAGGCTGAGGCGGGTGGATCATGAGGTCAAGAGATTGAGAGCATCCTGGTCAACATGGTGAAACCTAGTCTCTACCAAAAAATACAAAAATTAGCTGGTGTGGTGGCCTGCACCTGCAGTCCCAGGCTACTTAGCTTCTGAGGCAGGAGAACTGCTTTAACCTGGGAGAGGTTGCAGTGATCTGAGATCGCACCACTGCACTCCAGCCTGGCGACAGAGCAAGACTCCGTCTCAAAACAAACAAAAAAACCCCACAAAAATTTGAAATATGTTTTTTACAGTTCTAGAGGCTGGAAATTCCAAGATCAAGCACAATATCTGGTGTTTGATTGTAGGTCCTTCTGTATCCTCACGTGGTGGAAGGCAGAAGGGCAAAAAAGGGAAGGAATGCTATAAACTCACTTAGTAGAAGAACAGAAGAGAAGAAACCTACTTCACAATCTTTTTTATAATGGCATTAATCAAGTTATGAGGACAAAGTCCGTCATGGCCCAAATATCTCCTGAAAGCCCCACCTCCCAACACTGTTGCATTAGGGGTTACATTTTCAACACGTAAGTTTGGGAGGGAACATATTCAGATTACAACAGTGGGACATCAAATACGAAAGTACAAATATTTTACCAGTTAAGAATACACGCTTCATTGAGGGCCTAACCAGTTAAAAGTTAAATTTTAAGCATTATTTGTAAAAACATTTTTTATTATTAAAAATGAACTGCTGTTGATTGTCTACAAAAATGAAGGGCAAGTATGAAATGTTTAATCAAATTCCACAGTTGGCAAGCCAAATATCATTCTTTCCAGTGTTCTAGCCTATTTTTTGAAAACAGTATCAGAAAAAAATTACAATGTTTGATTTAGTTTTTAATTTTACTGCAACCACACATCTTCTGAGGGTCCAGTAAGCAGCATTGTCACTGTCAAAATAGAAGGGGAGGTAAAATGGCTTGGAAGAATAGTCCTGTCTTATTAGTATAGCTGTCTCAACCATCTGACAGAGGATACCAATAGAAATAGTAAAAAAGAAAAGACATGGAAAAAATCAGAAAGCCAAAACTATCCTTATAGAAAGAAATCCCGTGTCAATGTGTTATTTCACCATTGTTGGGTTGAGTATATCTTCCATGAAATCTCATTAGTTGGTTTAGTTTGTTTCATTTTGATTCTGACCCCTGTGTGTATGTTTTCTACTGTGCTACTGAGCACCTTCTTCTAAACACATAGCCTCTCTCCCAGGAATTCACTTCCCCCCTCCCTGTCTGGATAGTCGCCCTGTACTGCTGTCCCAGAAGTCTCCTGTTCTGAGGGATTGTCCCCATCTCAGGCAACCCTGTCCAACTGCCACCCAATAAAGCTTGTTGTTACATAACTGCCATCGCATGGTCCTGTCTTTTCCTTGATTTGCTACCAGTATCCTCAAATCCATCAGCCTTCTTAAGTATATCATGGATTAACGACAATTTGAGAAATGAAATTATGGTTACATGTGGCTCACCAATGAAAGAAAGAAAAAGGCAACGTAAAACCAGGTGATAATATATGTGATCTGTTAAATTATGAATCCACATTTAATAGATCAGAACATTAAGTGCTTAAAGATTAGGTTAAAATTGGCTTCATTTGCTGTGTCATTAGCAAGCACCTTTTTGATTAAAGAGAACTTCCAAAGACAACCACAGATAATATCTAAATAGCTGACATCATAGAAAAATAACACAATATGTATATATTTAACATTGAATGTATAGGTATAAGTGTAACGGGTATGATTTTCATACAATCATATGTACAGAGATATGCCCTTCAGCTTAAAGAGGGTCGTTGTCAAGATGAGAAGCTTGAAGAAATACATATCAAATAGTCTATAAGCTGCATTATTATTGAAGTACTTTGAAAGAACTGGCCTCATCATGATCCACAGACATCTATGACAAGGTTGTTTTGGCTACTATTTAAATATAGACGATCCAAGAAAACCAATGAAAAAGTTACTTTGCTTGGCATTAAGTGTTCTATACCCCCATGAGCACACTACTATTAAAATAAGCCCCAAATGGCTGGCTTTGCATTTTTTTATTTTTATGCTGGCAAACATATATGATATTTTACTTCAATATATTAAAACCGTCTTATTACTAAGAAAAGCTACTAGTTTACAAAACAACTAGAATATAGTCAAATAACATTGTCATGAAAGCAATAAAAAAAATTACTCTTGGCCTCACAGAGAGGCAAACCTCACCATGTTGAAATGTAATTATATGCAGTAAGTAGTAATATTGCCCTCTTAAATATGCTTTAGATAACCAAAGGTTGGGGTTTAGTAAAATTTCTCCATAGTAAAATTATGTTAACATTTTAAAAATTATTTCAGGAAACCATATAAGACTAGGAATTTTTAGTGTACTCCATCATAAAAGTTTCACTTTAAATACTATTTAAGAAGTGTTCAACAAAATTTTATTAGTCTTATCCAACAAAGTTAAAACATTGCTAATTATCAGAGAAATGCAAATTAAAATTAAACCACAATTAGATATCATCATATATCAGTCAGAATAACTACTGTTAACATGTCAAAAACAATAGATATTGGCATGGATGTGGAGAAAAGGAAACACTCGTACAATTTGTAGGAATATAAATTAGTTCAACCTCTGTGGAAAATAGTATGATGATTTTTCAAAGAACAAAAGACAGAGCTATCATTTGACCTAGCAATCCCTAAATGAAAAGAATGGGTATATACCTAAATGAAAAGAAATCGTTATTTGAAAAAAGATACCTGCACGTGTATGTTCATCAAAGCAATACTCATATAGCAAAGTCATGGAACCAACTGAAGTATCCATCAGTGGTTGACTAGATAAAGAAAATATGGTACATACATACCATGGAATGCTATGGTGTATTCCATGGTATGTATGTACCACATTTTTAAAAAGCCATAAAATAATGTTCTTTCCAGCAACATGGATGCACCCAGAGGCCATTATCCAAAGAGAACTAACTCAGAAATAGAAAATCATATACTGCATATTCTTACTTATAACTAGGAGCTAAACAGTGTGTACACATGGGCATAAAGTTGGAAATAATAGACACTGGAGACTCCAAAAGCAGGGAGTGTAAACAGTGGGGTAAGAGTTGAAAAATTATCCATCAGACATAATGTTTACTATTTGGGTAATGAGTACATTAGAATCCCAATCCCTACAGTATACTCATGAAACAAACATACACATATAACCACTGAATCAAAAATAAAGAAACATTGTTTAAAATATATGAATTAAAAAATAATAATATTTTGAGTAAAATCACAATGTCAATTAAAGATGAATGAACCTTAAATTTTTCTGAATCCTCTACACATCCAGAATTATGAGTGTCTTCATAATTAAAGTGGAAGCTAATTTCCTGACCCTTTATTTCCTGTAGGTACCCCTTCATCTGCATCCTTTTCACAGAATCTGCCTATAGTAATGACAAATTGTATAAAAACAATGACCTGAGATATGTCAGAAAGATGATGAAATTATGGAGGTAACACACTCCTATTTCCTCCATGACACCACAAATTCTGCGCCCATCTACAGACAAAATTCTCTCTCTGAAGAAGGCTCAGAATTCAGGTAGGAAATTGTGAAACCACAGTGGAGCCTTAGACCTAGGAAGGCAGTTTTGAGAGTGCAGACTAGCATCCAGGTACCAGACTCACCAGTTGTGTTTTTGGTTTCAATCCCAGAAACATCCTCATTCTCCAAAGATAATGGCCTCTGTATGCATTCATGTTGCTGTAATCAAGAGCTTGGTTACAGCCCCATCTGGCTTTGAGCCTGTAACCAAAATGATATGTCAAGAGGTCCAGGAGAAACAGTATACACTAGTGCCTTAGCAGAAGGGCTTGTCTGCCAGCTGACATTGGTCTCAGCATTAACCCTGATAGTTTACCTGTGGCTTGGTGCCAATACCCCTTAGAGTTGCTCTTACAAGAGCCCAGAGAGATGTTCACTTATATCTCACAGCTCAGAAATCTGACCACCCATGATGGGGTCACAGCCTCCATCCCACAGCATATCCTGAAGAGGCCTAGTCTTAGCCCTGGTCCCTCCCATTGTAGTCAAACACCTATCCTGCCTGTGCAGGGACCTGCAGGGAGATGTGTGCCTGGCAGAGCCAATGAGACAGGCTTGCCAGCCCCCATCTCACAGCAAATCCTGAGGAGGCACAGTCTCGGTGCCAGTATTTTTTGCTGCATTCAGAAAAATATTGCATCTCTGAAGCAGACATCTAGAAGGTGTACCTCTCTGGGCAGCTGGAATAGGCTACCAGGTTCAGGTCACTGATCAGCTTTCCCACACAGCTAGAAAACTCTCCTTGGGTCTTCCTCAGGTTCATTTGGATCAGAGAACCATACCAACCTAAGAGCCCTTATAGACATCACAGCAAACCTGGGCTTAGACAACTAGACCATCCTTTAGGACTTAGATAGCTATAGTGGTCATGAGTTCAGGAAACACAAGAGTCAATCTGCTTAGAATCCCTGGAAGGCACACTTAAGAAGGAAGAACACATAAAGGCCATATTGTGAAGGCTGGTATAAACACCTAAGCTCCCAATGAGCAGACAATGTTGCACATTCACAACCAAGAAGAACAGACAAAATAAGCTGCCAGAGACTGATCCTAAAGTGATATATGATCTCTCAGAAATAGAATTCAAACAGTCATTTTAAGGAAGCTTAACAAACTTCAATAAAATGCACAGAAACAATTCAGAAACTAAACAGAGAAATTTAACAGACAGATTAAAATAATTTTTAAAAATCAAAGAGAAACCCTAGAGCTAAAAAATATGGTGAATGAAATGAAAAATGCAATTAAGAACATCAACAGCAGAATTGATCAAACAGAAGAAAGAATCGGTGAACTCAAAAACAGGCTATTTGGAAATACACAAAGAGAGAAAAATAAAAAGAAAAGGAAAGAAGAAAGACTACAGCATCTGTGGGATAGTATCAAAACAGCAAATATTTGGGTTACTGAAGTTCAAGCAGAGGATTAAGGAAAACAAAAGGATAGAAAACTTATTCAAATAAATAATAAGAAAAAAACTTTCTAAATATGCAGAAAGATATAAATATCCAAGTACAGGAAGGTCAAAGTCATCAATCAGATTCAACTCAAATAAGACTACTTCTGGCTATATTATAATCAAACTCTCGAAGTTCAAAGACAAAGAAAGAACCATCAAAGCAGCAAGAGAAAAGAAGCAAATAACATATAAGAGAGTTGAAATATGCATGGCAGCAGACTTCTCAGAAGAAATCTGGCAGTCCAGGAGAAAATGAGACAATATATTCAGAATGCTGAAGAAAAAAAAATTGCCAATCAAATATACTGTATCCAGCAAAGCTATCCTTCAGAAACAAAGGGGAGATAAATGCCTTCTCAGAAAAACAAAAGCTGAAGGAATTCATTACTACAAAACCTGTCCTAAAATATATGTTAAAGGAAGTTTTTCAAAGTGAAAAAAAAAATGCTAATGTCTAGCATGAAAACTACTGAAGATGTAACATTTACTGGTAAAAGTATGTATTCAGACAAACTATACTTACTTTAATACTTACTCTAATATTATACTTGTGGTGTGTAAACCCCTTACATCTTTAGTATGAAGGCTAAAATAAAGAACTATTAAAAATAATAACTATCTTAATTTGTTAACAAGCCATATAAAAGATCTAAATGTGACATCAAAAATTCAAAATGAGAAGAATGGAATTAAAATAAAAATAACTTGTTATGATCAAAAGGTATTTGTTGTAATTTCCATGGTAATCACAAAGCAAAAACCTATAATAGACACATTAAAAACAACAAATAGGAAATCAAAGCATACTTCTAGAGAAAACTGCTTAACTACTAAGGAAGGCAGTAAGAAGAAAAAAAGGGAAAAAAAACCTCTACAAAAGAGTTGAAAAACAAGTAACAAAATTGCAAGAGTAAGTTTTTACCTATCAATAATTATCTTGAGTAGATTAAATGTAAATGGGTTAAATTAGTGTAAATGTATTAAATTCTCCAATTTATATAAAGTGGCTGAATGAAAGAAAACTCAACTATATTCTGCCTACAAGAAATTTATTTCACTTGTAAGTACACACACAGACTGACAGTGAAGGAAAAGAAAAAGATATTCCAGGCAAATGAAAACCAGAAAAGGGCAGGAATAGCCATATTTATATCAGATAACAGATGTTAAGTCAAAAACTGTAAAAAGAGACAAACACATCCATTATATAATTATAAAGTGATTAACACAACAAGAAGATACAACAGTTGTAAATATATATGGACCCAACATTGGAACACCTAACTATATGAAGCAAATATGAATAGAACTAGAGGGACAGACTGACTGTAATATAATAATAGTAGGAGACTTCAACATCCCATTTTCAGCAACTGACAGGTTATCCAGACAGAAAATCAACAATAACAACAACAACAACAACAAAAATGAAGTTAAACTGCAACCTACATCAAATGGACCCAACAGACATTTTCAGAATAGTCTATCCAATATTTACAGAATACACACTTTTCTTGGTAGCCCATGGAACATTCTCTAGGATAAACTATATGTTAGAGCAAAAACAAGTTTTACTTTTTTTAAAAGAAAATTGAAATACTATCAAATATCTTCTGACCACAATGGATGAAAACTAGAAGTTAATAACAAAAAATGTGGAAATTCTACAAATACATGGAAATTAACCAACAGGCTCTTGAAACCAATGAGTAAATAAGAAATTAATTTTAAAAATTTAAAATTTTGTTCAGACAGATGCAAATGGAAAAATAACATACTTATGGGGCACATCAAAAAGCAATACTAATAGGGAAGTTTATAGCAATAAATGCCTATCTCAAAAAATTAGAAGAGTTCAAATAATCTAGCTTTGCACTTCAAAGAAGTAGAAAGACAAGAACAACCTAAACCCAAATTAATAGAAGGAAAGAAATAATAAAGATTAGAAGAAAATTAGTAAAATTTAAACAAAAGAAATTATAAAAAAGTTACTTTATTGAGAAGATAAACAAAATTGACAAACTTAGCTAGGCTGAGAAAAAAAGAGAATTCTTAAACAAATAAAATCAGAAACGCAAAAGGAGATGTAACATTTAATGCCACAGAAATACAAGGAATCATTAAAAGCTATTGTGAAAAACTATACATTAACAAATTGGAAACCCTAGAAGAAATAAAAAAATTTCTGCATATACACAATCATGATTGGATCACAAGAAACAGACATCCTGAAAAGACCAATAACGAGTGACAAGATTGAATCAGAAATAAAAAGTTTCTCATCAAAGTCCAAGGCCTGATGGCTTTACTGTTAAATTCTACTGAACATTTAAAGAACTAATATCAATTCTTCTTAAACTCTTCAAAAAAATTTAAATAGATGGAATTCCTCCAAACTCATTCTACAAAGCCAGCATTTTCCTGATGCCAAAACCAGAAAAGTTCACAACAACAAATAAACACTATAGCCCAAAAAGTAACAAATGCTGGCAAGGATATGGAGAAAGGAGAGCACTCCTACACTGTAGGTGGGAATGTAAATTAGTACAACCACTAAGGAAAACAGTAAGGAGGTTCTTCAAAAAATTAAAAATAGATCTACCATATTATCAGCAATCCCTCTACTGGGTATATATCCAAAGAAATTTAAATCAGTGTATAGAAGAAGTATCTGCATACCCATGTTTATTATAGCATTATCCACAAATGCCAAGATATGAATCAATCGAAGTGTCTAGCAACAGATGAAGGGATAAAGAAACTGTGGTTTGTTTACATAATGTAATACAATACAAATGTCATTTGCAACAACATAGATGAGCCTAAAGAACATTATGTTAAATGCAATAAGCCAGGCACAGAAAGACAAATATTGCACAATCTCATTCATATATGGAATCTTTAAAAAAGAAGTTGCTCTCATAGAACTACAGTAGAGTAGTATTTACCAGAGGGCAGGAAAAGGAAAAGAGAGAAAATAATTGGAAGAGGTTGATTAATGGTTACAAATGGTTGCATATCATATACATGTATGGAAACATTACACTGTACCACATAAATATGTAAAATTATGTTAATAATAAAATATTTTTAAAAAACAACAGGTTCATTGTGATAAAATTGCCTCACAATAAACTTCACATATTACAAAAGTGTTTTCTAAAAATGACCTAGTAGCATATATCAAAATGTTTTTCTTTTGTAACTTTTATACAGAATCAGTTTCTCAGAAAAATAGATAATTTTTTACAGTATTTATTTTTATATAATATTTTGCAGCTTTTCCTACCTACCCAGTTGAAAATATTTATATAGTTGAATAGCTAGAATTGCATACATTTTGCATTACTTTCAGCCCAATATTGTGAATAAGAGAGGTTAAACCTGTTCTAATTGTTATCCTTAATTTCTTTATATATCTAAGCATTAATAAACTTCTCTGGTTACCTATGAAAGTAACATAATTAAATTCCTTCTGAGACATAACCTCCATTGAAAACTTAATTTAGCAAAATGTAAACAAATGCATTTATTTAAAATCCCTTTTAAAAAACAGATGTTCCTTTTTTTCAGTTTATGATAAAATTATCAACACTTCTAATTTCTTACTTCTTATAATTATGTGATACTCATACATGAATGAATTACAGTGCAGGAAAATACCAATATTATTCTATTTTATGAACAAAAATCTTAATTCTTTAAATAATAGAATAGTGGCACTAGTGACTTTGAAAATGTAATACCAGTAAATTCCACCTCCCTGGTTGTCATCATAATAAATCAAGAATTATTTTAAATGTACTGGAAACATAGTCTATTAGTCCATTTTCACACTGCTATAAAGAACTGCCTGAATCTAAGTAATTTATAAATAAATGAGGTTTAATTGACTCACAGTTTTGCATGGCTGGGGAGGCCTCAGGAAACTTACCATCATGGCAAAAGGGGAAGCAGGTACATCTTATATGGTGGCAAGTGAGAGACAGCATGTGAAGGAGGAACTGTCAAAAACCTATAAAAATCATTAGACCTCATAAGAACTCACTCACTAACACAAAAACAGCATGGGAAAAACCACCCCCAAGATCCAATCACTTCCCACCAGTCCCTTACTCAACATTTGGGATTATGGGGATTACAATTCGAGATGATATTTGGGTGGAGACACAGAGCCAAACCACACTACATAGGTATTTCATAAATTACTCAAATGCCATAATCAGAGCTGATAATATATGCCCTAAAAATATGTGCAAAATTTTTGAACCATTAAATTACTGTACCATAGTCTTTAGGCTATAGAATACTGAACAAATAAACAAGAAATAGAGAGTTTTGAAAACTTGTCATATTCTTAGATCACAGTATTGTCATAGGATCCTTCAGGTGTTGCTTTGCCAGACAGAAACCTCTGTGGCCAGCAGCATCTTGTCCCACCCATTCAGCCCAGTAGGCTGTGCTCAGCTCATGCTACTGGCCCAGATCCTGCACCTGCCAAGGGTGAGCCAGGCATGGAGTGGAGAGGGGTGTATGAGTGAGATAGTGTCGGGCCAGCCACTGCACACAGTCAGGCATGCTGGCTGCTGCAGTGAGGCAGGCAGCTCCAGGTGTTGGCACAGGTACTGGCTCTGTGGGAGCTTGCAGCTGGACCAGACATTGCAAGCAGCTTCTACTGCAGGCACCAGTGTCTGGACAAGAGGAATGTGATGGCACTGAAAAGCTTAGAGACACCAGAAAGCACAGAGCCCCAAAGAGGGTGTTATAGTGTACCACAGCACTGGCATGGGGACCCCGGAGGTCTGGGCTCTGAGAAGAGCTGATGCCCTTCTGGGAGGCAGCCACCAGAAAGGCAGTAACTCTTCTCTCCTTCTTGTCTCCTGCGGCATGGTGAGTAGAGGGCAAGGAGGTGTATTTCAGAGGGGCATGTTTCATCCAGTTTGTGTTACAGTTCTTTTAGTCCTGCCACCTTGCTCTGGCCTATGGCTCCTGGGCTGTCACAGGGGGCAGCCCCTGGCACAAACAGATGGTGGGAGGGTTATAGCGTTAACAGAAGCTCTGGCTCCAGGAATCCCAAGGTACTGCCCAGAAGGGACAGTACACTTCACTCTTGCAATCTGGGTGCATGTCATTGCCCACAGCTTGGCAAGCCAGCCAGGAATGTGTTATAGTTATTTTTACTTCTACTGTTTGGTGTGTCCTGAGTTTTTGTCTCATGTCCAGGAATAATGACGTTATGTGGACAACTGGAAGGTGAGCAAAGTAGAGAGGAGCATTTTTTAGCAACAGAACACCTCTCAGCAGAGAGGGTAATCCCTATTCACCAACAGGTCATCCCGACAAGTCTTTAAGACTGGCTGAGTCTGGGTTTTTTATGGGCTCAGAAGGAAGTATGTGCTGATTGGTCAATGGGTGGCCATCAGTGGGCCTGGAAAAAGCACTATTTGATTGGCTGAAAGGCATCAAGGAAGTCCTCACGCCAGGTTGCAAACTCCATCTGGAAATGGCAACCCAGCCCAGCCCCCAGGCTTTAGGCCATTCCTGTCTTGAAGGTGGCGTTTCACTGGGGATCCCCTTTTCCCATCTAAGCACCTGTCTGCCTCCTGTTGCCATCAACATGTCATCTGCAGCACCCAGGCTGTCTGCATCAAGGGGTGCCTGCAGGCCCACACCAAGCCACCTTCAGCACCCCCAGCCTCCCTCCTATGCTCATTGGTGCCCAAAGTCTGAAAGGGGCCAAGGCAGCAAGTGGCCAGTGTATCAGTGCCATCCCAAGCATATGCACACATGACTGGGTTGCAACTCCACCTGAGCTCGGCCACAACTTTGCTCTGCACCAGAGCAGGTGCTGTGCTCAAGGAGGGGCCAGGAAGCAAGAACAGATGCTCCCAAGCAAGTTGGGGCAGGGGGCTTCCCAGGCCCCCAAGAGCACAGGGATGCCTGAGTATGGAGCCCTGGCTGGGCAGCTGCAGCTGCACCCAGGAGGACAAACTCCCACCCCATCAAGTCAACTCGATAGGGTGCAGGGCTCCCACTGGGATCACCTGTTCCTGGCTCTGCAGTGCATGAAGCCCAGCCATGCCTCCCCGCCTGCACCTAGCATCCTCACAGAAGCTGATCCAGACAGGCTACTGCTGCCATAAGATGAAGATGTGTCCAAAGGTCTTATTGATGATTCCTAAAAACTAAGGGAAAAAGTAAATGTCCCCTATTTATTTCCGATGAATGGCTAATTTTTAAATTGCTATATTTATAATGAACCTGAGAATCTGGAAAATGTGCATGGCCATCTTAAAGATAATAACAATTTTGTCTAAAATATTTGAATGTTGGTGACTCTGAATTAACACAAACAAGAGTGAGATGGCTTTCCTTTTTCTTTTTTAGGTAAATCTAAAAATAGTCTGAGAGCAATTGAAGGTCTTAGATATTAAAATGGAGAAGACATGGGTTAAACTGCCAATTCAGCAATGAACAAAACAGACATGAGGTTTTAATTGTAGTTGTCAGGGGAGGAAAATAATAACAAGTAAGCGAATTAAAAATGAAAGCTTTACATGTTGATAAGCTGGGTGGTAAGAACTGAAAATGAATGATGAGATTAAGAGAACCTAGGAGCCTCTTCAAGATGAGATGTTATAAATGGCCTCCCTGAGAAGAAAATTTTTGAGATGAAACATAAATAAGAAGAAATGCCTCCTTTTGAAGATCAAGAGGCAAAATATTCCAGGTAGAGGAAATATGTATTTTATTAGATATATGTGAGGATTAAAAGAAATTATTGTACAAAGGGATTAATACAGTGGCTGGACACATAGACAGAACTCTACAACCAGTAACTAATCAAAGGAAAATATTTGCTTATCAATAATCCTTATAACATACTTAATTCCTATATGCAACGTCTTTGAACATAAAAGTAGGCATATATTTGCATTCATGATGCTCATCTGTTTGTGACTGATTATTTAGAAATGTGGCATATCATATTAATTAATTAATTCTGCCTATTCATCCCAGATAACAATGTATGGGTGTGTGGGGGGAAATTCACATTACTAGAATGGTAAAGATTGAACAGGCCAAGAGAAAATGAACATCAGGAAAGGAAAAAAAAGAAATGGTTCTAGATTAGGAAAGAAAGAAAGAAGATGGTTTTATGAGCTGTGGTCAAAAGTGAACCCATGAGGCAGAATCCAGACTATATTCATCCACTTACCACTAACTCATTCTGTATGAAAAAATGAAAGAAAAAGGTGTGTGTGTGTGGGGGGGGGGGCCTAAAATGGTTGGATACTTTTAGCGTATCACCTGATTTATCCGTTACTCCAGTCTTATTGAATGTACTTGTATCTCCACTTAAAAACTTAGCTTATATGAGTTTAAATAATTCATTTTCCCAACCTGTGCAACTAGAATTAGCTAGACAATCTTGAAGCATTCTATATAGTTCAAAATCTCATGATTCTAACGATAGAAAAAGTTATTTTTGTAAGTAGTGATAATGGATATGAAGTTCCTTTACAAAATTGGTTATGTGACCTATCAGTCCTCATAAAGACGGTTTTCCAGAATATTTGGCTGAAAACTACAGTCCTAGAAACACGAAACTCAGTTTCTTGGGAAACGGATGAAGAATAAAGTATTCAGACTGGGAAGGCCTAGAAAAAGGCATTCAGAGATTTTGGTGAAAATCTGAATAGGCATCCAAACTAATCAAGTTTTATCCAAACCAAGTATTCAGGCCTTTTGAAAAGTCTGCCAGAGACTAATCAAAACCCCACTAAGCAGTTAGTATCTCAGACAGTTTTAAATAACATCAAACCAACTATCATGTAATATAATGAGTAAAGTCAAATCTGGATTTTGTGTTAAGCTGCACAGACACACCAAAATTCGTCTGTAGTTGCACTGGCCAAGTAAAAGAAAAAAGTGAACATAGTTACTCAAGTTGCATCACTCTTAAAATCATTCCACTTATTTTTTAAAGAGACTAAGAAAATCACCTTTCCATAAAAACAGAAGTATTAATAACAACTATTTGGAAAATGAATGGGTAAGTAAAAACTTCAATTATTGTTTAATACTGTTGCAAACACATTATAATAACTTAAGATTTACTAATGATGAAATGGAAGGCTTAATTGTCCAAAGTTATTGTTTATAGGGCTTGGTAGACAAAATTTAAACTTATAAATTAATACTTCTACTTTGATATTAATATATTACATTCTCTATTAAAATAGAATTATAAAATATTTTCTTATAATAGAAGCTGTGATATCAATCAGCTTTCTGCAACCATGGTATAATTCATCTTGTGGTTAATTTTCTTTAAAGATTTATTCAAAAATCACAACTAAATGATCAGAGTATTTCAAAATAATCTTCATATATTTTATTGATTTGACATGAAATAAATATATTACCACAAAATGCTACTACTGTCATTTTTTCCACTTTTAATCAACTCCTTTCTTTCCTCAAAACAAAATTAATGAAATGTCAATATGAAAAAACATTTCGTTTTACTGAAGGGAAAAAAAATCAGTCTTATTGAAACACAGGTTTTCAGGTGTCTCAGTGCAAGTTCTATATGTACTTACGTTAAAGTGAGAAAAAAATTAAAAAGTTATGTGTGTGTGTGTGTGTGTGTGTGTGTGTGTGTGTGTGTGTCTAAACATACTTAGAAAGGTAAAGGAAAAAGCACTGAGAGTTCTAAGATGGTCATCATGTTGCTGCCTTCCTCTCCCTCAAGGGCCAGCCACTGGGGCACAAAGGACAACACAACCAAGAGGCCACTTCTAAGAAGCCTCCAGTCACTTGCTGTCATACCTTTCTATCTGAATTTTCTATATAGAGCTTATCTAATGTTACCTTGCTTATTTAATGATTTCTTATTAGTTAGTTGGTTGATTTTCATCTATTCCCAGTAGAATATAAGTTTCATGGCAGCAATCATCCTATTTCTCTTCTTATACATCCTCAATGGTTGGCAATTTATCAGCCTTTAATTTGGTAATGAGTGAATGCATTACAAACCACCAGCAAAATCGAAAAGCATAAAACTTCCAAATATGTAACAAGTAAAGTAAAACAGTTAAAACTTAATCCAACCAGAAAATAAGTTAAAGTAGGAAAACAAAAAAGGGCAAAAATAAAATGAGATCAGAAGAAATACAAGTATTTCCAGTTCTTTCAATAAATAGAATAACAGATAATCCAAGTAGTTTTTCTTAAAGCAGCTTTTTGTGGTTTCTAAACACTATATCCTAAACAGTGACAAAGACAGATTGAAAATAAAGGAATGGAAGAATGCAAACAAAATCACAATTTTATGGTCAATATTAGATATTAATAGTGAACTAATATTAGACGAAGTGAAATTTAATGCTAATGCATAGAAATAGGGAAACATTATAACACAAAAACATTATTAAGAATGTAATTAATAAATTTAACAGACTGAAAATATAGACAGTTCCCAACTTACAGGGGTTGAACTTGAGATTTTTCAGCTTTACAATAGTGAGAATTGATTCAGATTCACTAGATAGAGTGACTGGAATTATGAATTTTGATCATATCCTGGACTAGCAATATGCAGTATGACACTCTCTCAAGATGCTGGGCAGCTGCTCGAGGCACAGCTCCCAGTCAACGACACAATAATGAGGGTAAACAACCGATATTCTACCGTATTAGTGTGTTGTTAGTTTTGCCCAACTGTAAGCTAATCATGTTCTGAGCATGTTTAAGATAGGCTAGACTGAGCTACGATGTTCCATATATTAAGTGCATTTTTGACTTAATATTATTTTCAATTTACCCTGGGTTTATTTGGATTTAACCCCACCATAAGTTACAGAGCATTTGTATTTTATAGGTATATGTATATATTTTGTTCATATATATAACAATGCATTAAAAGCAGAGAACATACATTATGTTCATAGAACTTAAAAATATGCCTTATCTTTATAAGGCATCAGGTCACAATCTTAAAATTCAAAAAATTTTTAAATGGAGATATTTCATAGGTCTTATTTTTAATTATAGCCTAATAAAACTTTATATGAAAAAATATATAAATTGAAAAATTTCTGACTTAAAGAGAAAAATAGGAATTACAAACTATCCAGAAAGTAATTTAAAACCTCACACAACCACTAAAATAGGGCTCAGATAAAAATTCATAGTTGAAATAAATTTATTATAAAATAAAAATAACAAATATTTAGGAGAAAAGTAAAAATAACATAATATACCAAAATACAAAAAGATAATAGCATTAATAAAAGAAAAAGTGAAATTGAAAGAGACAGAAAAGAGGTAGAAAAAATAAACAAAACAAAATGACTTCAGGAAAAGTAGACCAAACTAAAAATAGAAGAGATTAGAAATATAAAGATCTTATACACATTTTTTATCAGTTTAGATAGTTCTATGTTTGTATTTATTACCCCCAGGATTTCTGTGGGTTTAAAATAGGTCAATTATCAATCACACAGGCTAATATTCTTTTCATATGAAACTTCTTATAATCCTACAGCCAGACTGCTACTATCTCCTGAATACAGAGAAGCAAATAGGAGAGAGAGTTTTACAAATACCTTTACTTCCAGAGTCAGCTAAAAACTGCTTTTGATCATCCATTCCATTTTGGAATACAGTTTTAAGATAGGTTACACGATGGTGATTAAATATTCTGACAGACAGAATAGTGTGATGACATAGACCGTTTTCTCCTTTCATGTGCTTACATTCCTCACAAGTCCAACAAAATGCATTTTGTCCTGATTCACATAACTTGGGGCAATACTATAGTTCGTAGGGCAAAACACATGTGACTTGTGTTCCAAGAGTTATTTGTATTCATCTTCTTAGAAGAAAAGATTACTCTTGAAAGGCCCAGTTGTTTTTTAATACATGTAGAATACTGCCAACAATATATACTCAAGACAAAGCAATAAAAAAGAAAAAATAGTATTTTATTTTGAAGCATTTATTTACTCTCACTATTGAAAAGTGAGCTTTTCTCTAAATTATAATTTTATTAGCTGTAAGTCAAGGTGGTAGTTTAAGAACACTGGGAAAATTCCTTATAAAAATATTCCAACAGCCACATGGGTCACTGTCTTATAATTAACTGTAAAAAATGTGGAGAAAAATCTACCAGTCATATTTTGACTCATCACTCTCACTGGACTTCTGAGACTTTCCTCTGGAACATCCTATTTGTGGTTTGGAAACATATTTTTCTTTTTTTTAATGTGGCTTGCCTTCTTTTGAGGTTTCACATTTTAATGGGCTTTTGTCTTATTCTTTCTTCTCAACAGCACTTAGTTTCTTGGCCATGGTTTACCTATTATTTTGTAAGAATTCACTCGATATTTACTCTAAATAGCTTATTTTATATACCGAGAAATTTGATAAATTAGAATATCAGTTTCAAAATATATGAAACTTGGAATTTTTTCTTTGCTTCGTATTTTTTTTTCTAGCAACTGACCATTAGTCTAAATTTCAGAAATCTATAAATCAGGAGAAAAATGTATATTTTCATTTCTCTCATTGAGTCCAATTTAGCTCTAAGAATCAGATCTGTTTCCCACAAAAATCAAACTTGGCCTTTTAATTTCCTTTACCTCAGTCCCAATTCAACTCAAAACAAAGTTGGTCTTTAAAATCCTACGAATTTATTATACCTAACATTTGACTTGAAGATAATATAATTTTTTAACCAAAAAAGGACACAAGGACCCATATCTTTCACTGGGATTTAAGTTTCTGATTCATTTGGCCTCTACATCTTTTTCAATTCTCGTATACAATCCTAAACCTTTTTTACACAGTTTATCTAGACTTCCTAACAACATATGTCAGGAGATTTCAAATGATAGAAGGCCAAATAATCCTGACCTTTTGGAGAGTAAAGGACACTTATTTAAAAAAAATAAAAATAAAAATAAAAATAAATATGCATGGCTTAATGTTCTTATCTATCTCAAGAAGAAAAATGGAGATGAGCCAGTTTATAAAAACTTATTTGCTTCTATTAAGTCCAAATAAGGACCATAGAGGTAAAGACAGGCAAAGTAATGAAGCATTTATCTCTCCCTCTCTAATTTACAAGACACACCCAGCTATTTGAAGGTATTCTCTTAATAGTTTAAAAATTAACAAAAAACTTTTTATGCCTTCATGCTTATGTTGAAAAGTCAGCAGTTCTAAATCATGAGAAATTTAAAGAGAACTTTCAAACCAAAAGAGTCCTTAGAGATCCAATCAAGCACTTTCAAATGAATAAACTGAAGTACAGAAGGCTAAAGGCTTATCAAGATCACTCAGATAATGACAGATATCAGATTCAAACACAGGTCTCTAAAATCCTAGCAATGTTTATTCTCACCACGCTTCCTATTGTACAAAATGTCTCTTAACTTTAGAATCTTTTTCTTACTTAAGAAAGTACAAATATATAACGAGGAAAATAATTCCAAATGAAACTCTTTGCTATTGACCACAGGTTTTATAATTTGGCTTGGATGAAAATACCCAGCAAAAATAAGATATATAATTCTATTACAATCACAGCAATCCAGCTGCAAGTTAAATGTTTTAAAGAAACTTAAATCTTGTTTCTTAATATTAAAGATATATTTTCAAAATTGACTAAACTTAAAATTAGGTGGGTCAGGCTTCTGCTTCTTTGCCTGCTGCTGTTCTTTTGAAATACAAATTATAAACATCTTTCTTATTTCCTGAATCAAAACTCAAATGTTGTCTAGTGTTAACAATCACTACATAAAAATAGTGTTCATGCATTACACAGTATGTATCCTTCTTTCGGGTTGACAATTTTCTATTGGTAGGCCTGTTTCCATTTGAAGAAACATATCTATTATTCCGGGGCTGGTACTAAAAACACACACACACTTTAGATAAATTATTTTTCCCCACAATAATTTTACAGTTTTGTCTGGTTACTGTTTGGGCTTATACTTGGGACCACAGGATTAAATTGTAATGTTTATAGTCCTTTTGTTTTAATTTTATTTCTCTGGACTGCCCATAATCCTTTCTAATTATTTCAGCTCTGGCAATTTTACCATCTGTGATAATGCCTGCTCAAACGTTCAGGCTTTATGTGTGCAGCTATGTTATTTCATTGACTTGGCACATTTGTGTCATATCATCAAGCCTGTGGTTTCTCAATGACATTTTAGTTTTGCAGTCATTAACTTAAAGCATTACTTCTTATTGGAATGATGGTTCTCTACAAACATCAACAAAATGTTTCTCCATTTGCCTTTGCCTTACAATCTGATATCTAGGAGAAGGCATAACCAGGGTTCCATAAAATTAAATAGAATCTATTATAAATATGCAAGTTTTTAAGTATCATAAATCAAGTCCTATCAAATAACTTGAAAATATGTATAATATTTCTAAATCCAAAACAGTGTAAAAGCTCTTCTGGAGGAAAACTATCCAGCCAAGCTCAACAAAATCTCCAAAAATCAATTTGGGAAATAAAAGTCAAAACATCAAATTAACACCTGAAAAACTCCTGAAATATTTAAGTTTTGTGGTTTAATAAAGATTTTAAGACATTCAACATACTAATAGCAGCTGCTATTAAACATTGTCTTATAAGTTCAAAAAAATATACTGCATGAGTTGCCAGACTGTTTCATTATGCAGGATGCCTAAATGAACTGCTATTCTTGTTACTACAGTAAATTATAAAATAATTCCTAGAAAATGTGCAGAATGGCCTGAAAATGGATGGCTGGTGTTTTCCAGGTTATTATTCTCTCACCTTTCACATGGGATTCAAAGAAAGAGAGAGAGACAGAGAGAGAGAGAGAGAGGGAGTGAGAGACAGAAAGAAAACAGAGAGAGAGAGAAAGAAAGAGAGAGAAAAGAAAAGAAAAAAGACAAGAAAGGGAGGGAGGGAGGGAACAAGAATCATCCGGGGAGTTACACAGATTCAAAATATTTCTGAAAGGCACCTGGTCAAATTATAGGACTTAAACACTGTCAAGATGATAATCACAATAATTCAAATCTGTAAAATATTCTTAAATACATTCATCAATAACATGACAATAAAACAAAATGTTTCTAGTATTTTCTAGAAATCAGCTGTCTCTAACTGAAGAAATATTATCATATAATATGAAATGATTAATAGTAACTATGCAGTAGTTTCTTTTACTCTGTCTTGACACTTTTGAATTTATACCAGAACATTTCAGAATCAAAATGTTTTTTAATGATTGAGCAGTTAATCAAGCTTTAACAAAGCTTGATGCCATTTAGATGACAAAAATCTAGAAGCTCTCCTGAACAAATTAGAAGATCTAAACCCTTGACCCTCTCTAATAAGGCATTTATAAGTCTTAGACTCCTTCAGCTTTCTAAACTTAATAGCTACAATGATCCATCAGAGTTCATTCATATAATTGATGCAATATTTTCCATTTCACCTTTAAAATGTTGAGAAAAATCCTTGGCTTTAAAAATGTAATGTCAGTGTAAATTAGGAGGAAATTTTGTGAAAGTACCCAAAACAGTTCTACAACTCACAGAAGACTAGCCTATGAAGCTTCAGAATGTTTTGATAATTAATCTTTCTATAGTTCACCTTTTTGATTATTTAACTTTAAAACCCCAGGTTTATTTTTAGACCACATTTATTTAACTATAGTTTCTTCATCCTCAGTTTTTGCAAAGCGATTTAAGTTTCAAGTGATTTTTTTTTTTTTTTTTTACCAATTGTAACATGTGGAAAGATGTAGTCATTTGTAATCCATCTCATGCCTGAATAATACTGACCACTGGAAGTGAATCAAAGGCTGTGCTGCCACTGTTCTGTTTTCATCATGACTGGTCAACCTGGTAGTCTGCTAATTTTCACCCTGAAATAAGCAATATGAAATCAAAAGTCATGTAAAGAAATACACATTTGTTTTGAATTCTTTAATCATAGGATGCTATAATTTCATAATAAAAAATATGAATGCTTCATTTTAAGAGTTTTAGTGACAACTACATATGGGGTTTGTTGTGAGAGATTTCCAATTTTTTCTCTGTGTACATTGATTTAGAACAAGAGATTAGAAAAAAGCATTAGATCATCTTTGAAAATAAGTCATGAAAATGTCCTGTTCTCAGGCCTATAAAGAAAGTCCTTGATAAATCTTGAATGCTTAAGATCATGTTAAAATGTTATACTTAGACTTTGAATCATTTAAATTAAAAAAGTGTGAAATTGCCACTGCATATGCATAATTATTACAATTTGAAGTTATTAAATATTATATGCAATGGATATTTTTATTATCTTACATAGTTTTTGGTTTTTAGTCTTGTGCATTAAAAAGTCCAGTTGTTACTGTCTTTTACAAATTAGGCTTGATAAAGTATTTTATTTCATTTAAAATTACAGAAAATGTTTACAAGTCCTTTGTTTTCTGTGTCTCTCTTTTAGACTACACAGGCAGAATACTAATTTAAATAAATGTTATATCCTTCTTCTTAAAAGAGAATATGATTTGATACCCTACACAAAGTTCAACATAGGTTGACATGCAATCAATTTTTATTTCCTAAGTAAAATTTAGTAGTCAAGATTTTATTTGAAGTACCCCAAAACAACAATGTCAGTGATGAAAGTATAGAGTAGTGTTGGTTATTTTCACATTTGGGTGCTAACTAATAAAATCTGAGGGTGAAATAGCACGGAATAGCAGCTAGGAATGGTCCGACTTTATAGTTAACTTTGCATAGTGCAAGACACCCATGAGCATGGGAAAACCATGTAGTTAGTTCCATAAAACAGAGGAAATATAAACATGGGGCAATAATTGGTAAACATAGTAAAATACAGCATCATTACTGGATTTGGCAGCACTTTTTATCTAGAATACATATTTGCTTCTGCCCTACCCTCATTACGTCTTCAGGCCATGGGAGTAAGTAGAACTTGTTCATCTTCAGGATGAGAAATAGAAGTGTCTCAGCAAATTCAAAGGCATGTAAAGTTTCGAGTTCTAGAAGAGGCTCAGGAAATAACTCTGTTTTTATTTTTAAAATAAGAAAAGTATAAAATAAAGGACAGGCAAGATGAGGGAGCAGTTCAAATGTGGAACTTTCTGCAATCCTCTAAGGTAATAAGAAATGGCAATGACCCATTATAGCATGCCGCAGGCTGGGGACCTGAGCAAATATATGTTAGGAAAATTTCTCAGGGGTGTGTGTGTGTGTGTGTGTGTGTGTGTGTGTGTGTGTGTGTATTACATGTACCTCTAGGAATTTTGCATAAATTTCATCTTTAAAAAGTAATAAAAGTTGGGCTCAGTGGCTCCTGCCTGTAATCCCCGCACTTTGGGAAGCCAAGTTAGTTGGATCACGAGGTCAGGAGATCGAGACCATCCTGGCTAACACGGTGAAACCCTGTCTCTATTAAAAATACAAAAAATTAGCCCAGCATGGTGGCACGTGCATATAGTACCAGCCACTCAAGAGGCTGAGGCAGGAGAATCACTTGAACCTGGGAGGCGCAGGTTGCAGTGAGTCGAGATCACACCATGGCACTCCAGCCTGGGTGACAGTGCGAGACTCCATCTCAAAAATAAAAAAAGTAATGAAAGTGGCCTGAATTTATATTACAACACTTAGAAGAGTTTGGTGTTGATTTAAAATTAGAAATATCCATAAAGCAGAATCGATACTAAAAATATTTAATTATATAATATCAATTTTAGTAGTACATATTACTAAGTGGTAAAATCAATTTAAAAAAATAACTTTCAATAAGTGGCTCTGACACAATTAGCTACTTGGGAGAAACATCATTTTAGGTCATCTCATATCATATACCAAAATAAAGTCCAAGTGATAAAAAAAATTATGTAAAACTAAAACATTAGAAGAAAATATAAGTGCCGGGCACAGTGGCTCACACCTGTAATCCCAGCACTTTGGGAAGCCAAGGCAGAGGATTGTGTGAGCCCAGGAGTTTGAGACCAGCCTAAAAAACATGGCAAAACACTGTATCTAAACAAAATGCAAAAATTAGCCAGGCATGGTGGTGTATGCAGGTGGTCTCATCTACCTGGGATGCTGAGGTGGGAGGATGCCTTGAGCCTGGAGGGCAGAGGTTGCAGTGAGCTGAGATCATGACACTGCACTGCAGCCTGGGCGAGAGAGTGAGACTTGTCTCAAAAGTAGAAGAAGAAGGAGATGGAGAGAAAGGAGAAGAAGAAGAAGAAAGAAGAAAATATAAGTGACTTTTTACTAACTTTGAGTAGAAAGGACACTAAGATTAAATTCAGTGGAAGAAATTAAAAGAGCAACAGATTTGATTATGAAAAAGGCAAATTTCAGTGCTTAAGGAACAGTAAAAACAAAAGTAAGGTGAATTAACTCTTCGAAAAGATTAAAATTTATTTTCAAACAGAGAAAATTCATCTTTTTTCCAAAAACTGTCAATTTCACCTATTTCATGTCACCAAGCTTGCTCTCTGGTTGCTAGAAAATAGTTATACTTCCCTATATGTGATTCCCAGCTTTTTCTGCTGATAGAGAATGTACAAATAAAAATAGTAATTTCTAGATGTGACTCAATAGATACTAACAAAATAAATAATTTTTTTATAAAAATTAAATTTGAAGGAGTTTCCATGATGCCAAACAATAAAACAGGAAAGCGAAACTTAGTCAATTTTTAGTTTTTTAAATTACATGCTATCCATTGCTTTGAAAATACCTACTAAGGACATAGATTTGCAGATTTAGTCTATATATTGGTATCAAATTTTAGCAAATAGTTAAGAATTATTGAATTGTAGAAAAATTAATGATTGTTTGGGTTTATAATTGTTCTTTTGTTCAACTACTGGAAAATTTTCTGTGAATATTTAATGATTGAATAATGTTCAATCATTAAGAATTATTCTTTCTAGAAGAGACTCTTCCTTCCATATAGTATGTTTTTGGCATCTTTGTTGAAAATCAATTGACCATAAAGCATAGATTTATTTCTGCATTCTCTTTTGTTCCATAGGTCTATGTGTCTGTTGTATGCCAGTACAATGTTGTTTTGATTACTATAGCTTCATAGTATGATTTCAAATTAGGTAGTATGGTACCTTCAGCTTTTTAATTTTTCTCCAAAACTTTTTATTTATTCAGATTTTTTGTGGTTCCATATAAATTTTAAGGTTGTCTTTTCTATTCCTGTTAAAAAAAAAATGTCCTTGGAATTTTGACAGAGATTTCATCGAATCTGTAGATCATTTGGGGTAGCATGAACATTTTAACAATATTAATTCTTCCAATGCATGAAGATGGAATATCGTCCCATTATTTACATCTTCTTCAATTACTTTCATCCACGTCTTATAGTTTTTGACATACAAATATTTCACTTTCTTGGTTAAACTTATTTCTAAGTATTTTTTGTAGGTGTTGTTAATGGAATTGTTTTCTTAATTTCTTTTTTGAATAGTTTATTCTTAGTGTGTAGAAACACTGCTAATTTTTGTATGTTGATTTTGTATCTTGCAACACTCCTGAATTCATTAATTAGTGCTAATAATCTTTGGTAGAGTTGGAAAATCTGTATATCCACATGTAGAAGAGTGAAATTCAACCTGTATCTTGTACCATATAAAAAAATCAACTCAAAATAGATTATGGACTTAAATATAAGACCTGAAACTATAAAATTACTGAAGAAAACATAAGGGAAAATCTCCATGCTACATGATATTGATATGGGCATAGATTTTTTTTTTAATTTGACCTCAAAATCACAAGCAACACAAGAAAAATAGCTAAATAGGATTATTTCAGACTAAAAAGCAAAACAACAAAGAGTCTGAAGAGACAACTTACAAAATGAAAGAAAATATTTGCAAACCATGCATCTGACAGGGGGTTAATAATCAAAATAATAAACAACTCAATTCAAAAAAAATAACCAAATTTTAAAAAACGGGAAAAGGACCTAAATAGATGTATGTCTTCTTCTTCTCAAAAGAAGACATACAAATGGTATATGAAAAGATGTTCAACATCACTAATCACCAGGGAAATGTACATTAAAACTATAATGAATGATCTTTTCACACTTATTACAATGACTATTACAAAAAAGAGAGAGGGACAGATAATAAGCACTGAAGAGGATGTGGACAAAAGGAAACCCTTGCACACCACTGATAGGAATGTGAGTTAGTACAGCCATTATGGAAAACAGTATGGTAATTCCTCAGAAAATTAAAAACAGATCTAACATATGACCTATCAATTCCACACTGGGTATATATTCAAAAGAAATGAAATCAATATGTTGAAGAAATATCTGTACTTTTATGTTCATCAACACTTTATTCACCATAGCCAAAGTATGGAATTAACATAAATATCCTTCAATTGATGAATGGCTTAAGAAAATGTGTTTTATACACACACACAGTGGGATACTATTCAGCATTAAAAAGAAAGAAAATTTTGTCCTTTGCAACATAGATGAACCTGAAAAAACATCACGTTAAGTGAAATAAATCATGCACAAAGAGACAAATATGGCATAATCTCATGTAAATGTGGAGTCTAAAAAACCTGAACTCCCCACTGTCCCAACCTAAAATGCAATAAAAAATTAAATTAAATTAAATTTAAAAACCTGAACTCACAGAAGCAGACAATAAATGTAATTTCTAGGGGATAGGAATAGAGGTCATGGTGACTATAGTTAATAACAACATATTGTGTACTTGAAAATTGCTGAGAGTAGATTTTAAAGTGCTTTCACCACAGAAATAGAATACATATGTAAAATAATGCATATGTTAATCAGCTTGATTTTGCCATTCCACAATATATATATACTTCAAAACAGCATGTTGTATACCAAAAAATATATAATTTTTTTTGTTAATTAAAAGTAAGTTAAAACCAAAATATTAATAACAAAAAAGAATTACTTTTTCTAACTTTCAATCACAGAACTTTGATCTTAAGCCAAGAAATCCCATAGGCAATTTCCAGAGCAGCATGCCATGTTATTCAACATGATAATTTCATATGGAGAATGAACAGCAGGATTTCAGCCCTTTGGAAATATGATTCATCTTTATTCAGGAAAACAAAATTAATCTGTTTACTAAGAAAGTAAAGAAAAATGAGCCCCAAACACAAAGAATTTATTTTTAAAACCATTCTGTATCAGTATCAGCAGAAATATTGTTCCTACATATTTTTTATTTGATGCCAGCATGTTCTTTTTGCAGTTACCACCCCTTTCTGTTAGAATTCTTATTTTTGGATGAGTGATCAGTTGCTTCATGTTGATTTTCCCCAGCAAGCTATAGGTTCATACCAGCTGCAAAAATGTTCTAAACTCTAAGCAAGAGCTCCATAGGCAAAGTCAGGATATGATCTTTCAAACGCAAACAGTGTGACTCTGTAGGAGTCTAACTCGGGAATTTGAGAAAAGGACTTTGTGAGAATGGTAAGTTTGTGGCATTTATTACTGTTTTCAAATCTGACCCAAAAAAGTTGTTAAAACTCACATAAAATTACTGTATTTAACTCTCAGATAAGATTTTTGACATACTAAGTTTATTTAATTTACCAAAACTTCTCATAGACTAAAAACATATCATTAACTATACTCCAAAAGAAACGTCAAAAGCTTGGAGCAAGTTGTTCGGGGGCACCTTATGTTAGTGCCAAGTTGGACATACAACTTCTAGGCTTCTAATCCAAGTTGATAGTACTGGGACTATCCCCATGGGCAAATATTGATAACATACAGACTTTTTCTGATAGATTGAATTTATATCCTGTCATCTCAAAAAGCGCTAGAATTTGATGTGTAGCAATCTGAACAAAATGAAAAATGTAAGAAACGGTTCTACAGATGATGCATAATTATCATCTTGCCAAAGAAGTCTGATGAAAATAAAACCAAATTTATTTCCTTTATCCTCATCAGATTTTGCAAAGACTTAACCAGCTGCTCTCCAAACTACAAGAACTGACAAATTTGAGTGGAAGTAGATCCTACACCCTGAACATGATTCAAAAGGATTCTAAACTAAGACGACATCAGCATCAGGATTTGATTGCCTTCTATTTATAACAATCATCCTTTCAAGTAAGTAAGTGATCCTACCTCCCTCTCACAAATGTCTCCTTCATTTCCCCTCAATTTATTTCATTAAATTATCATGAAAATATATCCTGTATTGCAAAATGAAATTTCATTACATGTTGGGTTTATATGAAGTGGCAGAGACTTTTATCTACACATCCGCTTTCTCTCTTCCTTTCTGTAAGGAGCACTCTTTCCCTTTTGAAGAGGTAGCTATTCAATGAGAGACTACATTTCCCAGCATTTCTTGCAGCTGTGTGTGATCAGGTGACTGGTTTCTTTCTAATGGTATTTTAATAGGAATTACATGTGCAACTTCAGCCTCCCCTCTTTAAAAGAGAAAATCACTTGCCTTCTACTTCTCTGTCCCACATCTCACAGTCTAGAAAATAAATTTGGTGTTGAGCCAGTGTCCACCAGACAATCTAGGACAAGTTTAAGGAATAGCAGAACAACAATGCAGAAAGAATACAGGCTCCTGATTGACTCAGCAGCCTCCGCCAGGTTTCTTACATCTATTTTGTTTGAACCACTGTGTTTTGGATTCTCTGTCACAGCCTTTTACCTGTATCCAAAAAGTACAGACATTTATTTAAATCAGAACTCCCTATACCCCTTTCCTACTACTCTCGTATGTATTGAAACATTGCTGCCAGTGAGAGTTTTTCCAGGTATGTTGCAAAAGGCCATTATGGGGTCAGTGTTTTTTCTCTTTTTGAACAAACAAAAGCTATTTTGTGGTAAATGACTTGAGAAACTGCACCTAAACAACCCAGGAGTATCCAGGCTGCTACCCTTTAGCTCCATGACATTTGTGTTTCATCATTTCATTATACCATCAACATTATTTGAAGTTTCTCTTCACTGTTATTGCACTGAATTTTATTCTACCCTTTTCATTACCAACATGGAACATATATTATGTATTTCCTTATTATCTATTCTTTGCATGTGTTTGACTAAGGGCAATCAGACAATAGAAAGTATTATTTCACTAATATTCACCAAATTTCTTGACATTTGACAGGTCCTCCAAAACTGTCCTATTGAAGTAATGCTGGATAAACTAAAAATACAGTAGCAATATTACTGGAAACATTAGCCCAAGATACCATGGCTCCAACATGCATACATTTCTATCACTGATGTAAGATTTTTGAAAATGTTCTACAATCTGGATTTATTGCAAAGATGTCAGTCTTCTCTTTTGTTATTTTTTTAATTAAAGTTTATTCATTTTTTTCAATTAAAGATTAAAATTTCAATGAAAGAAGTACAATTATATCAAAAATGTCTTAAATAATATCTATGATTTCCAATCTTACAGCTAAAGGGAAAAAATGACTTTTACCTTTGGTCTCACAAACCAGAGAGAAAACAAAGAGAAGATTGATTATCTTTTGCAGGAGTTTTAAAACTATGTTCTGGCACCCTGCAACTCAAGAAGCAACTTGAGGTATGCCTGCAGTGGGATGGGGAGAAGAAGCTGAGTGGGAAGGACCAGAATCTCCCCTCCTTGCTTGAACGGGAAAAGTTTTCTTTTATCTTTAGTATGTTAGGGTTTAGTTTGAAATTTTGTTTGTAAAAGGGATCTCTTAATAACTGTTTGAAAAACAGTGAGCTAGTCCAAACCAGATGAAAGAATTAAAAGCTCAAGAGAGTAAGATTTATATAAGATTGGAGAGATGACTGGTGGTGAAGCTAAGATGCGATGTCGGTCTTTCACATCTGGTCCAGAATTTTAATACCCAAGCTATAGAGATTGTTTAATATAGTGTGGGGACCCAACCACACACAGAGTTGAAATGACAAAGGTACTCTAGTGCTCATGTGACTATAGGAATTTCAGCATCAACTTCAAATATCTCTATAATTTCCATTTAGCTTATATTTTAGAATAGTGCTAAATAATTTAATATCCTCTTCCTGTGCCCAATAGTTTAATATCCTGTTTCTGTGCCCAGCAATTGAAATACTAGTATTAATTTGTACATTTTATAGAAAGTACCTTTTATATTACAAGATAAAATTATGATGTGGCAGGAAGCACAAGACTGCAAATTAGGAAACATGATTTCAAATATCACTCTGCAACCAAAGAAATAGCTTATGATTTTGTTTTTTTTTTGCCCACTACCTCATCTTGATAGGCCTCAAGTTTCTTAGCTTTTAATGCAGTTAGTCTATATGATTTACAAGGTTTTCTCCAGATCTAAAAATCTGTGATTCTGTCTTTCAGATAAATAATGTTTATTCAATATCAAAGAATAAAATGTGTAGCTAGTCAAGGTATATCTCTGTGTACAATTTATGCATGAATTAGCATATGTCTACTAATCAATAGAATCTTAAAACTTTTATGATCCTACTTTGTATTTTTCTCATTTTTAAAATTAAACTTATTTACATATAGTAATTGTACCCTTTTTATTGTACAGTTCTGTGAGTTTTGACAAATATATACAGTTGCATAATCAACACAAGAAAATCAAGATATATAACAATTTTGTTCTCTCAAAAGTTTTCCCCACGGTCCTTTATAAAAGATTAGGGTCCTTTCCCATCCCTAATCCCTGGCAACTGCTGCTCTGTGTTCTGTCATTGTAGTTTCATCTTTGCTTTAAAAAAAAAATTTTTTTTTGAGGCTTTTTACTTTCTTACTTTTGTCTACAACTCTGAAAGTTAAATAATATGCACCGCCTACCTTCATGATTGCCTTATATATCTTATTTATTTTTACCATCTTTATAATGCTGGCACTCTGCACCTATTTTATAAATGAGGAAGCTGAGACTCATAACAGGAAGTAATTTTCTAGGGACACACAACTTGTAAGCAATGAAGCCCAACTCCCCTGTGACCACAGCACACAATATTGGCTACGGTTCAGTCTGCCTCCAAATTTCTTCTACATGTGAGCAATAGAAACTTCTATTTGTTTGAGCCTCTGTTACTAGGAGTTTTCTGCTATATAAAGCTAAATATATCCTCAGTTCTTTTGGGTTCCCTTTTTTGGAGTACCCACGTCTCAGCACGCATACTATATATCCCATAGCAAGCTTATCAAAGTCAGGGAAGGATCATAGTTTAATTTACAGTGGTACATTTCTGGAGCCCTGATTGTGCCCACAGGTCAAGATGCATTCTCTTTGTTTTATCTGATTTTCAATTCAGGAAGTGCATCTGCAGGTTTGTTATATGAGTATAATGCATAACACTGGAGTTTGGACTGCCATTAAACCCACCACCCAAATAGTGAACATGGTACCCACAAATTCATTTTTTAAAATCTTTATGTCTCAGAACCTGATCTATATTTCAGTTACTTTCAACCTCAGAGGAGGATAGGGATATTTACTGGAGCCCCTAAATTCCAACATTTATTTCTATTTCAAATTTACCAGATGATTGCCCTTTCTCCAATTCACCTTGTGCTACTATAATTTTAAAAATCTGTTTAAAGGCCAGGCATAGTGGCTCATGCCTGTAATCCCAACACTAGAAGGCCAAGGCAGGAGGATCGCTTGAGCCCAGGAGTTCCAGACCTAACTCGGCAAAATAACAAGACAGACCCTCTCTCTACAAAAAAAATTAAAAATTAGCTGGGTGTGATGGTGTGTGCCTGTAGTCCCAGCTACACCAGAGGATCACTTCAGCCCGGTAATTCAAGATTACAGTGAGCTATGATTGCACCACCATCACATTCCAGCCTAGTTAATAGAGAGAAACTCTGTGTATTAGTCCATCTCATACTGCTATAAAGAAATACCAGAGACTAGGCAATTCATAGAAAAAGAGGTTTCATTTGGCTAGGGTTCTGTAGGCTCTATGAGAAGCATGGTGGCTTCTGTTTCTGGGGAAGCCTCAGGAAGCTTCCAATTATGGTGGAAGGCAAAGTGGGACAGAGATGTCTTGCATGGCAAGAGCAGCAGCAAGAGAGAAGACAGGGGTGCTACCCACTTTTAAACAATCAGATCTCATGAGAACTCACTATTGCAAAAACAGTACCAAGGGGGATGGTGCTAAGCTATGAGAAACCATCCCCATGATCCAATCACCTACCACCAGGGCCCACCTCCAACACTGGGATTGCAATTCAACATGAGATTTGAGTGAGAACACATATCCAAACCATATCACTCTCTCTCTGATAATAATAATAATTAAGTAAATAAATAAATATAAAAGCTATTTAGTTTTGATTTTAGCTTGCATGTTAAAAGTCCATTTTATGCCATACTCAAATTCACCAAAGTATTTTTACATTAGAAGCCAACCGTGTTCACACAAATATGACAATCTATTTCACACCCACAGATGCCAGATCCACAAGCCAAGGTTCCCTTCCCTGTAGTCCCCTCAGACCACCATTTATAGTGTAACATACCTTAAAATTTGTAAATCTTAAGGCTATTAATATAAGAAAAATGGCGTCTAGTATAGGAAAGAAGGCCATAATGGCCTATACATTTTTGTAAAAGATACTTACGTGGGAAGAACTAAAGACTGCATTTTAAAATATTTTGCCTTTCACATGTGCTTTCTTGTTAAACAATCTGATGCAAGTTAATATTTACTTCATATTGCGATCTGCACCCATTTTTATATGAGATATAGGAAGCATACAATTAAAACATGAAACTATTACATGAACAGCACATAAGCAAGCTACTTAAATGAATGTTTTTAAAACATAAAGGAAATTGTTAATACTTTAGTATTGGAACCACTAATGTAAGGAAAGTTACTGTAATCTGGTATTATGAAGCAAATAACATTACATATCTTGGAGAAATAGGAAGTCATAGCATGTGTATTCCTCAGGAAGAAATTTTTCTCTACTCTCCATGTAGGAAGAATTGTGCTGTTAATGACTAGCAACTTTATTTTTATTTTATGGACTTTCTGACTGTTGGACTAACTATACCAATGTATTTTGGTTGGTTCAATTTCTTATTACAGATGAACTCAAATTAAGAGAAAAATACATCTGCTATAATATTTGTGTGGATATATGAATCACTTATAATAATATTTTAAATAGAATAAAATAACAAATCAAAAATGCTTAATACTGGGACAGTCTTCACTGACAATAAGCAAAAACTGATTATGTTTTCCTCTTTTTTTGACGGCTAAACCTTAGGGATATATTTATGTACTTCTTCTAGCAAGGGGGTATAAATTCATGACATAGGTTTTATACTCTAACATTCCATTGGCCATCTTTTCTCCTTAATTCTACCTACTTTTTGCTTCTTTTAAATTATTTTAAATCAGCCATACTTTTAAATGTAGGTATTCCTGCACTATTTTTTAAATCATTTTGGAACAACACAAACTCTAATTTAATTAGCCAGTAAATTATGCTAACATTGAATTTTTAGCTATCCACTTAAGACACTGAAAGTAATACAGGTATTAGTACTTAGACTGTGAAAGATAATTATATTTTTCTCTTAACCCTATGAAGTCAATAATCAAAAGATATTAAAGTTCATTAGCTTTATCGTTTTAAAAGTGTTTATGGAGGCCTTGGCTGTCAGATGTATAAATTCTATTTAACTCATAGAGAAATAAAAACATATAAAAGTAAATAATCCTAATGATTCAAAAAATCAGATACTGGATATTAATGCACTATTACTGACTCCAAGTTCAGACTAACATATCCGTCATTCAACAATAGAATGAAAGGTAAAGTTAAACCGTTTTATTATTTTTAAAGTATAGTTATATTTAAATATAACCATACCTATGTATTTTGGTTGGTTCAATTTCTTATTACAGATGAACTCAAATTAAGAGAAAAAATACATCTGCTATAATATTTGTGTGAATATATGAATCACATAATAATATTTTAAATAGAATAAAATAACAAATAAAAAGTGCTTAATACTGGGATAGTTCTCACTGACAGTACAGAATAAAAAAGAAGAGAAAAAAAATCTCTTCTTTTTAGAACTTTTTACCTTTGTTAGGTCCCTAAGCAATTTTCCCCTAAAGCTATTTTACACAAAAATTTTCAATATCATTAGATAGTTTAACT
The DNA here is from genome assembly GCF_009761245.1 of Sapajus apella. Lineage (NCBI taxonomy): Eukaryota > Metazoa > Chordata > Mammalia > Primates > Cebidae > Sapajus > Sapajus apella. Next base: position 27,572,668 of record NW_022436946.1, on the reverse strand, counting down.
GCATTAGTTCTAGTTTATGCCTCTTCTAGATCAATTATTATATGTTAATTGTTTTAAGTACTTCCTCTCACTACCAAAGGTGTCCTAGTTTGAATGACAAATTAAATGGTTATCCTAAATATGACAGATTTTGATAGTTCTCAAGACTGGTAGCTAGCATAAGGACATTACTCCAAGAAAGGGCATGATTCTGTCTGTGGGAGACAAATTAATGATACAATAAAAGAGAGGAGGTCACTCTCTGAATACTACAGCTAAACATTTTCATAAATTGTCATATAAATGATAAAGGCTTAGCGCCTACTCGAACTTCTAGTGAAAGCGCCTGAAAATAATTTTAGTACGTTAAAATGTGTTAATTCCCTACTTCTATCTGTCCCAGGGACTACACTAAACACTTTATTTGAATTATCTGACTTATTATTCAGAGCTGGTTTGTATGTATAATTAGTAGTGCCTCCAATTTACAGATGAGAAAATTGAAGCTTACAGATTGTAAGCAATTTACTCAAAGTTACACAACTAGAAAGCCATAGAAGCAGAATCCAAAATTAAAATTGATACTTGGACTAGAGCTCTCTATGACTTGCTATACTGATAACCTATGAATACATAAAATATCTTCTTAGGTGATCTTATAATATCAGGAAATCCCTGCTTCACCTCTTCCCAACAACCCCACCACAACACCCATCATCAATCTCAGAAACTCTTTTCTTAAAGAGCCGTTCCCTCTGGCTTTGTTTAGCTAGTGTGTAGTTAGAAAATCTGTGGTTGCCATCCCATTACTTATTCTTCCTGTTATCTTTTAAATAGTTCCTCATTTACATTTTCAGAGTCAGGTATTTATGACGAAGCTGACACCACCTTCACATCTAAGAGTGAAGCATATGACCTGAAATCGGCTAATTTGGTGCATTACTTTCCTTTGGCCATAAGGTTTGGCCTATAGATGGGCAAGTGATAAAACCTCAAAGCCGCAATGTTTGCAGTCAGAATATTGGCACATAGACTCTTTTACAAGCTAGACATGAACAAGAATGTATAGAGTCTTGGGAGCTGCCAGCATCTATTCAGGGATCTTAAAGGTAACACCACTAATATAGAGCCAGGAGAAATTGGGTCCTAGGTGGCATTTGATAAGCCACTGGGTCAATCTTCACTTGTCTTTGGCTTTTAATTTATGTGGGTGTATTGCTTAAGCCAGTTTGAGATAGGTTTTGTATTATTGGCAACTGAAATCAGCTGAATTAGTACATAAGGGATAACAATGGGAAATTGGCCTTGTAATATGGGACAGGTCTCTTAGAAGAAGTGATATGTGAAGAGGTGTACAGCACATTCCAATTTTACCAATGGCTGGAAAAACTGCAATATTTTGTGGATCACTGACTCTCTTGGTGTAGTCCATTGCCAATAAAATTATTTTTAAAACTAAATTTTAATATTTCTTTAGCTTGCAAAGGCCATTTCCATATCTTATATCATTCTAGCCTCATAACAATTCTATAAGATAGGTATTATTATTGCTGCTTTGTAGATTTCTTTAAAAGCTGAGATGATTTTCCAAAGATTATCAATCTAAAAAATGGCTAAGAACAAGGATTCAGAATGAAGTCTTTTTCATTTCTACCAACCCAAGCAGGACTGGGATTTCACCTACTAATAAAATTGAATAATGGGCCTTAGTTGTCTAAGGAAGCTAAAACCACGGCAAATGCCATCAGTGTATTCATACTTTGCTTGGGAGTATGATACAGAAATGATGCTTTTAAAAGAAATATGTGCTTAACTATTTGTATTCTACGTTTAACACCTAGTGATAGTCTTAGATTCTTTTCTTGAATCATCTAAGTTAACTATATCTGGTTTTCTTCTCATCAGAGGATTCTCCATGCCTAGAAAAGGCTCTTTGATCATCTGGGCTTTTGTTTTGTTTTGTTTTGTTTTGTTTTGTTTTGTTTTGTTTTGTTTTGCTTTGTTTTGTTTTTCCAGTCCCTACCATTAAATGGAAACCGCTCAAACTTCCAAATAATGATAATAACAATTTTTAAATAATAGCATTTAAATGCTCATCAACAATGCAGTGATTAGATAGCATCATTATGATTGTTATATAGATGAGGAGACCAAGCTTAGAGAAATTAAATGACTTTCCCAAGGCCACATGTTTACTAAGTGACAGAGCAAGAATGTTATCCCAGATATGTTAGATTCCAAAGATCCTGCCTTTACTAGATATGCTATGACACTCCTGCAGTTGTGATTTTTGCCCAGCCACATTTTGTAAGAACTTCATCCTGCAAGTGTTGCATGCTGCTCTCCCACCGTCCAGCTCCACCACCCTCATTATGAGATCAACTCTAGTTTCTAACGTTCTTATGCTTTTCTGCCAAACAAATATTAACGTTTTTTTCTCATGATCTACCCTGAAATTTAAGAGTCAGATAAGCTAATCATTGCTAATGGGCTGATATTTAATGTGTAACATCTTCTCAGAGACCATAACATTTTTACAAATGTAAAGAGATATTACAACACACTAACTTATTAATCATATGATGATTATTACAGGATACTATTAAATACTGCAAACTAAACGTATGTCAGTGGGGCTGGAGGCATGGGAGTCAGCAAAAGGGCAGCATTTTGGGTCAACTGCATTCTAACATTTGTAAAAACTACTGCATGAACCTCTTAGTCTATCTCTGTGTACACTAGATATAGCTACTGCCTGTCCATTACTAATTATATGTATGAGAATAGCTCAAGTAAAATAATAGGGATAAAAATCCTTCTGTGTATTCACCCCAAAAGTACAAAGAATAGGAATAGGTTTGCATTAGTCTAACTAAAGAGCTTAATGTCTGCTGCCAGCTCATTGAACCACATATCTGCAGAAGATAAACAACTGTGGGATGCTTTACAGGTTTGCTGACTGTGTAAGAAAGTAAACAGAGGCAAATTAAGAAAGTCTATAAGAATAAACAAACACTTGGAATTAATGGTCTGTAAAATTTCAAGTTCTCTGCTATGGAATAATATTGCAAATCACTTTCCTAATTTCACCTGGTTTGCAAAAATTGTATGCAGACCATAATATTTTTAGTGTTCTGTCTTGATATCTCAAAAACATTTTGATCCCTCAGAGGCAATCTCTGAACTTCTGTCACTGCTTTGCAAATCACTAAGCCAAGAGAATAGACCTTGTAGCTATAGGAAAAAGATCCCCAGGAAAATGAAAGGAAAGCAAAATTATTTCATTTATTTTAATGTCATGCCTCAGTCATTCTTGGCCTATAGCCTGATTTTCACTGGCTTTTTAATGAGATTTGCATCTCTGCCCATTTGTGTGAAAACTTATTTTCATGAGAATGTTATTACCCATACCTACTTTTCTGCAAGTCATTCCTACAGAAACAGGTACAGCATCACCAAAAAAGGAAGTTGTCAAATCCCTTCATAGAGTAGTCAGGTTCCATCAATCAAAAGGTTGATGTCCAAATCAAATCTGTGGCAAAAGTGTAACAGAAAGTCTAATTTTACACATTGCAACGGGCATGCTGTTCAGAAACTCTTCAAATTGTTCTAGATAGTTTGGTACTTTTCTAAATTAAAACATCTTTCAAAAACTCACAGTGAAGTGCCTGCCTTCTCACACAGTCTACAGGATTGGGGATTTAGGATTTAGCTGAGGACTTACCTATTTTATAAGGCTTATTTAATTCTTATGGTACCAAGCTGGTCCAGAGGCTAGCATTTCTTCCCAAAAGTTGAAAAAATAGTTTTTAGCAAGCGTCAAACAGTCATACTGGCCCCTCTGTCTTGTTCAAAATCATGCCCTGGTGTTAATTTGATAATGTCTATAAGGTTGTTTGGGTTCATTTGGAGTCACCTTAAGTAAGTATACTTGTGACAAAAGCTGTTGAATTTTTTGTCTACTTGCCCTAAGGGTGCTCAGAGACCTGTTCCCTAAGAAACATCTTTCTCGTTAATATCCAGAAATGTTCTTCCCTTGATTCTTAAGATCTTTCCCAGTCCATGGCCAAAGAGATTTATTTTGAGTATAATAGATACCAAAACTACTACCAAATCGTGTCAATTCTGCCTCCTGTTTCTCTTATCCCTCTATTTCTCTCCATCATCACTGACACAATCCTACTCCGAGATAACAGGATCTCTCACCCATATCTCTGGAATATCATCCTAACTTATTCTCTCTCTTCTAATTTTATCCACTTTCCTCTGCAATTGAAGTTTTTAAAACCTAATAATGATGTCATGTCTTCTACCCATAATACATCTTCTTAATTTCCTATTTTCCTTAGGATAAGGAAAAAAAAAGAAAATAAAAAACCTTCATAAGGACTATGAAACATAAGAGGATGAGGGTTCTGCCTACCTTTTCATTGTTCCTACTTTTCTATTCTTCTATTCCCCATACTCCCTTGCCTATAGAACATTGAAACACTAAGCTCAACGTATTTCAGTTATCCACCTACCCCATTTTTCAGCATCCCTTGGACACTTTATTGACTCACTCAACCTCCAGTCTCAGTTTTAACTCAACCTTCCCAGGGAGTCTTTCCATGACTACTGGTCCATGTCATATTTTTGTGGTCTGTTCTCTGCAATATGCACCTCACCATTCATGATACGCTTAAGAACCGAAACGACTAATTTTCTACATTTCCTGCTACACCACAAGTTCTGGGACATCAGAGACTGTGTCTGTACCATGTTTGGCAACATGTGTATCCAGTGCTTAGCACCTAAAAGAATCCCAATAAATATTTATTGAGTGAATTAATGAAGATGATTAGACTCTTTGATTTCTGCTTTAATAGCAGAAGTGTCCAAGAAAAACTTGCCAAATTCTGATATGAGTGCCCACGCATTTGTCACTATCTTCAGAAATAGACTAATTTCTATTGAATTTGCAGATTTCAATGTCCATTTGAAGCAGAATTAGAATGCAAAATTGAGTATTTTGAACACAATTTATGTGTTCCTAGGAAAAAAAATACATCTAAGTACATGTGAATATTTATCTACATACTAATATACCTTCACTCATATAATGGGTGCTCCATTCTTATTGCTTAGGGAAAATAGCGGGAAAAAGTAAATCTGTGTGTCTATGTGTGAACGTACATGTATATAGTTATTATAAAATAACTACATGTTAAAGATATATGCGCTACCATTTCTGACTTACCTCATTTGTTTGGAGTAATTCTCCTCTTTGCTTTTTTTTTTTTTTTTTTAATCATTTCACCCTTTTACTGTGAATTTTCCCCCATCAACTCTACTGAATTTTACCAGAAATTATTTGTCGATTTAGTGACAGGTACTTCAAACTTAAAATGTTCCAAATGTAATTCACAAATAATATGTTGTTCAGATTTTGCTTGATGTAACAACATCAGGCTCAGTTTAAAGGTCCTAGGCAAAACATTAAAGAGACAGGTGGGGAAATAATCAATGCTAATGAATTGGGAGCATCTAAAATGCACACAGCATCTAAAACATTTTTTTGCTCTATATACCGCTTAAATGAGAAATACATACAATCACATATTTTAATTTTTGCTTTTGTTTATAATTTTTATTAGGAAAGTATTACCTCATACACTAAAAAGAATAGTTCAATGAACTCCTACATACTTGATATGATTTGGCTGTGTTCCCACCCAATTATCACCTTGAATTGTCATAATCACCATATGACAATGATGGGATCAGGTAGAGATAACTGAATCATGGGGCAATTTCCCCCATACTGTTCTCATGGTAGTGAATAACTCTCATGAGATCTGATGGTTTTATAAATGGGAGTTCCCCAGCACATGCTCTCTTGCCAGCCACCACATAAGACATGACTTTGCTCCTCATTTGACTTCTACCTTGATTGTGAGGCCCCCTCAGCAATGTGGAACTGGGTCAATTAAATCTCTTTATTTTATAAATTACCCAGTCACAAGTATATCTTTATTAGCAGCATAAGAACAGACTAATACAGTAAACTGATACCAGTAGAATGGAGTGCTATGATACCCAAAAATGTGGAAGCAACTTTGGAACTGGGTGACAGGCAGGCAGAGGCTGGAACAGTATGGAGAGCTCAGAAGATAACAGGAAATTGTGGGAAAGGTTGAAACTTCCTAGTGACTTGTTGAATGGCTTTGAACGAAATACTAATAGTGATATGGACAATGAAGTCCAGATTGAAGTGGTCTCAGATGGAGATGAGGAACTTGTCGGGAACTGGAATAAAGGTGACTCTTGCTGTGTTTTAGCAAAGACTGGTGACATTTTACCTCTGCGTTAGAGATTTGTGAAATTTTGAACTTGAGAGAGATGATTTGGGGCATCTGGCAGAAGAAATTTCTAAGTGAAAAAGATTCAAGAGGTGACTTGGATGCCATTAAAATCATTCAGTTTTATACATTCAAAAGATATGGTTTGGAAATGGAATTTATGTTCAAAAGGGAAGCAGAGCATAAAAGTTTAGAAAACTTGCAGCCTGATGATGCAGTTGAAAAGCAAAACCTATTTTTTCGGAGAAATTCAAGCCGACTACAGAAATTTGCATAAATGATGAGAAGCCAAATCTTAATTGCCAAGACTATGGGGAAAATGTCTCCAGGGCATGTCAGAGGTCTTCACAGCAGCTCCTCTCATCACAGGCCCAGAGGCATAGAAGGAAAAAATGTTTTGTGTGTCTGGCCCAGGGCCTTGATGTTTTGTGCAGTCTCAGGACTTGGTGCCCTGCATCCCAGCTGTGGCTAAAAGGGGGCAATGGAGAGCTCAGTCTATTGCTTCAAGAGGTGTAACCCCCAAGCCTTGGCAGCTTCCATGTGGTATTGGGCCTGGAGGTGCACAGAAGTCAAGAATTAAGATTTGGAAACCTTGGCCTAGATTTCAGGGGATATATGGAAACACCTGAATGCCCAGGCAGAAGTCTACTGCAGGGGCAGAGCCCCCATGGAGAACCTCTGCTAGGGTAGTGCAGAAGGGAAGTGTGGGGTTGGAGCCCCCACACAGAGACCCTACTTGGGCACTGCCTAGTGGAGCTGTGAGAAGAGGGTCACTGTCCTCTAGACCCCAGAACAGTAGATGCACTGATAGCTGCACCATGCACCAGGAGAAGCTGCAGACACTCAATGCCAGCACATGAAAGCAGCCAGGATAGGTGCTGTACCCAGCAAAGTCACAGGGGCAGAGCTGCCCAAGGTCATGGGACCCTACCTCTTATATTGATATAACATGGATGTGAGCCATGGAGTCAAAGGATATCATTTCAGAGCTTTAAGATTGGACTGCCTAGTTGGATTTTAGAATTGCATGGGGCCTGTAGCCGCTTTGTTTTGGCAAATTTCTCCCATTAGGTGTATTTACCTAATGACTGTACCTCCATTGTACCTAGGAAGTAACCAACCTGCTTTTGATTTTACAGGCTTATAGGCAGAAGGGACTTGCCTTGTCTCAGATGAGACTTTGGACTATGGACATCTGAGTTAATGCTGAAAAGAATTAAGACTTTAGGGGACTGTTTGCAAGGTACGATTGGTTTTGAAATGTAAGGACATGAGATGTGGGAGGGGCCAGGGACAGAATTATATTGTTTGGCTGTGTCCCCACCCAAATCTCACCTTGAATGGTAAGAATCCCCACATGTCAAGTGTGAGACCAGGTGGAGATAATTGAAGCATGGGGCAGTTTCTCCCATCCTATTCTCATGGTAGCTAATAAATCTCACAAGACCTGATGATTTTATAAATGGGAGTCCATTCTCCTGCACATGCTCTCTTGCCTGCCACCATGTAAGACATGACTTTGCTCCTCATTTGCCTTCCACCATGATTGTGAGGCCTCCTCAGCCATTTGGAACTGTGAGTAAATTAATTCTATGTCCTTTATAAATTACCCAGTCTCAGGTATGTCTTTATTAGCATTATGAGAACAGCCAATACAATACCCATCAGTCAGATTCAATAATTATGAAACTTCACCACATTCATCTCGTCTATCTTTTATTCCCAGATACTGTACCATTTCCTTCACATAATAGTAGTCACTGTTAAAAATTATATAGACCTTTCCTTTCCTAATCACAATGACATTATTACAATAAACAGGAATGTCAATCAATTCTTCATATTATCTTTTTAAATTATGTTTGTTTGAATCAGGATCTAGCCAACACCTACATGTCACATTGTTATGACTCTTAAATATCTTTTAATCCAGAGTGTATTCATGCCTTTAACTTACTACAGAAATCAGGTCAATCTTCCCATCAACTGTCCTACATGCTTGACTTGTCTATTTGTTTGAGCAACATTTAGCTTATAGTTCTATTCTTATGGTTCGTTTTTAAAATAAAATGTCACTAAATGAAAGTAACTATTTGCCAAAGAGATGTTTAAATATTGAAAAATAGTAATTTACAGTGCTGGTACTGTATTTTAACTTTTGCAAGTTAATTATGTATAAATACTCAATGAACTATTACTGTTTGTATTTTGATTCAACCTACTTTACTATTAGTCCAAGAGCAGAAGTGAGCATCATCCTTCAGAATGAAGCCATCACATGATTGGACTACAAGTCTCTGGGGATATGGAGACAAGAATAAGGTAGGAGCTGACAGACAGCAATGTAACAGAGATGAAAAAGCAGGCAGCCATTACAGAGTCATACAGTCCTGAGTCTTAATCCTGTCTTTGCCGTTAACTGTGTGATCATAGGTAGGCTACCTGAAGTATTCGAGCCTCAGTATTCTTACTTATAAAACAGAGGTAAGCTAATCCTATCAACATTTCAGGGTAAGAATTAACTAAAAGAATATATTGAATGTGCTTGTGTATTGCCTAGCACATAAAGGTCCTATTTTAAAAATAGAGACTGTAAATGAGATATAAAATAAAGCAGATTATAGATTAATCTATTGCTTTTCCTCTCTACCTATTAAAAAATCTCTAAGGTAGACCACTTTTTTTACTTGCTTTCTTATATTACCACATATGAAATGTTAATGTTTTTATCATTGACAGTTTCTCCTGCCAATCCCATGACTTTATACACACATTATTTATTTTCCTATTTTTATTTTTTCACTTATTACCATTTAACATGTATCTCTCTCTCTCTCTCTCTCTCTCTCTCTCTGTGTGTGTGTGTGTGTGTGTGTGTGTGTGTGTGTGTGTGTGTTCTTTATTTTTTAAGAGACAGAGTCTCCTGTTGCCCACACTGGAGTGCAGTGGTAGCACAATCATAGTGCACTGTAACCTCAAACTCCTGAGCTCAAGCAATCTTCCTACCTCAGCCTCCCCAGTAGCAAGAACTACAGGCATGTGCTATCATCCCTGGGCAGCTTTAAAAAAACTTTTTTTGTTTATATAATGTCTTATCGTGTCTTGACCAGCAAGGAAGCTCAGCTACTCAGGAGGCTGAGGCAGGAGAATCTCTTGAACCCATGAGGCGGAAGTTGTAGTGAGCCAAGATTGGGCCTCTGCACTCCAGCATGGGTGAAAGAGCAAGACTCCATCTCAAAGACAGAGAGAGAGAGAGAGAATTCGTAGAGACACACTAGCAAGACTAGGAATGATGACAGAAGTAGCAGATTCAAGCAGATGACTGCGGCAGTTTAGTACAAGTCACTGTAGACAGAAGAAGCCACTTAATGGAGATGTGAATAAGAAATATATAAAGACAAGTGGAAATAACTAATTAGGAATCTCTGTGACCAAATAGCGAGGTGACCACATGGAATGGAGCAGAACCTGGCAACAAACCTATACAGAAAGAGAGTTTCTTTCCGGAGACTAAGAAACTGGATTGGTGCATGACCACTGGTAGAACAGTGGGAGGAGTGGATGAAAGCAAGCATGGACAACCACATCCATTGCCAAGCAAACATCAGCTCTAGAAAGGCTGGTGAGATGGGGTTGGACAGAAGCAACTTCTGAAGTGCTATATAGAAATTATACCTTTGCTTGTGCTTCTAGAATGGTTCTTCCTAATTAACCCCACTTAACTTAAAGTGGTTCCTAATCATTATAATTTTCAAGGTTCTGTGAACTACCTGAAACATATATAAAATTATAGGCAAATATATTCATATTAATATTTATTATCTGGAGTCAAAACTTCTCATTAGGCTGTAGAACTCAAAGACAGCTTGCGAGGAAGAAAATGAGCAGGAGCAAGAGGAAGAGCAGGAATACAAGAAATAACATTCATGGAGTGCAGCCTGCACACAGTATGGCGTTAAGAATCTTATCTGAATTAGCAACTCAAATCCTCATAGTTGCACGAGCTAAGTACTGTTATTATCCTCATGTTACAATCAAGCAAAAAACGTGCAGCTTGCCCAAATTCACACTGCTCATAGTCAGGACTATCAACTATAAAGCCCAAACAGATGTCCACTGTGTTATACTGTCCTCTTGGAAACCAAAAACTATCAAAAGCCACTCACCTACGTGGATGGGAATGACAGTTCTAGCAGCATTTTTTTTTTCTTTGACCTGTCTTGGATAGATGAAGTCTGATCTACCAGCAATTTTTAAAAAATAAAACAAGTTTCAACACAGTCAAGAAAACAATAATAAAAGTCAGTAAATTATTTACTAATTTTTTTCAAGATGCTTAATTTACATTTCATGAGTTATCTAGGCCATGACAATATCTGGCCTTATAGATAGCTTCTGTGTTGGTTCTGATTGATGTTCCTCTAGAAAAAAATAGAAAGCTGTTTGAAACAACTTCAAAGCCATGAAGAAAATGTGTTTTAATTTTGCAGTCTGTGTCCATTTAACCTTGGTGACTCAAATGGCAAGCCCTGATTATAACTCAGATTTCTGAACTTCTTGTTCATTGCTTCTACCCTTAGGGACTTCTAATTTTCCTGAAACTTAGACTAGAACTCGTGGAAACAGCAACAGTAGTTCAAGCAAAGCTAAAGAAAATGAGTGTATCTGGGGAGCCTTATCAAAAGAGAGAAACGTTCTTTCATCAACTCAGGGGATTCTAGCAAACTGTCTGCTAACTTTCGTGTTTTCACCATTTTTTTTTTCAGTTGGACTTACTGCATTTCCCATTGGTGAAACCTCTAGGAATGCTTACAAGGTTGTGAAATCAAAGCCCATCCCCATTGCTAGAGTTTACAATCAAAAACATGCAGAACAAATACAAAAATAAGCCTCATCCCACAGGACTGGCAAACTCGGGGAAGACCTGGAACTTAATTATTTTGAAAACCTAAAATGAAGGTTGTGTTTCAGGAAAGGAAGAGATGGCCATGAGGTAGATACATGCATCTGGGCTTCAAAGGTCTGGAGCTGTTAAAAACATAGGTTTCTTTTCCAGATTACAACTTTTGACAGCCACTAGGATTCATTCTTTTGCAGAAGTGCATTCTGCCTTTTGGAAGGAAAATATTATCTTCACCCATCTGAATTATTCAAGGCAAACTCTGAAGCCAGTAGCATCCATAATCATGTTATCATAAGAGACAACATAGAGCCTTAGAAACAATGAATTTCATGATACAATTCTGTGAAGCCCATAGTCAGGTTCTCTATGTCATATTAACATATCCATAGTGACCTGACCAAGTCAACTCCTATGCTATATTTCTGTCTTTCTCAATATAAGAGTTATCGCTGTTATAGAATAAGGGAATTATCAATGTTATACAAATCTGCTGGCATTGAATTATTTGGTGTGTGTCAACCATTCATCATCTGTACACAGAAGCTGCACACAGAATCCACGTAGACTCAACTACCTGATTCATTACAGTGTTCACATGGAAATATGCCCAGAGCATCTGCAAAATAAAGTTCTTTGCACAAAGCTTACCACATAATACAAACCCAAGAAATCTTGGCTATTATTTAATAATTGTTCATTTTTCATGGTTCTCCCTCTGTCATTAACATTTGAAAGAACATCTTCATTAAATCATAGGTAGAGACAACCAAACCCTTAAGAAGTTTTATGAGCATACAGGGCAACTAACATACAACAGATATATCGTTCTATTTAATAGGGAAAAAAATCTAAGATTTCACAACCTCTCTTCCTGATTCATTTCAGTGTTTAACAACCTTGTCAGGAAATTCCTCAATTATTCTAACGTAACTACCTCACACTGAAGTTTAAGTTTATTTCCTCATGTTCTGGCTTCAGGGGAGATAAAGAACAGATGGTCATTCTCCTTTGCATAATAATAATAATGTTTTATGGGTACAAAGACTTAGTAAATCTTTTCGTGATTATTTCCTTTACCACAATAAAGCCTAGTTCATTAAACATCATCAGTAGCACTATATTTGAATATAGCTGACAACTGTTAAAAACAAGAAAACGCATCTATTATTAGTAATGTGCACAAAAGATTCTCAAATTTGGCTATTTTGAGCAACCATCTGCATACACTATACCTCAGCAGGGTAGCAAATGATGTTTTCGAGGATTTACTTGAAGAAGAGAAAATTCTTAATTAAGCAATAGTAGGATAACTTCTGCAGAAAAATTAAAATGAAGAATAAGTTATGCAGAAAAATTAAAACATTGGGATACAGTTTGTCATATTTTTGAATTCACGTCTAACTTAAAAGAGAACTGAATGTTTTAGATTAATTTACGTAGGATAATATACACTTCAGAAGAAATTATAAAGAATTATATTTCATAAAAACAAAACCACAAAGTTCTAAGAAAATAACACTTATCATCAATGAACCTTTGATAAGACTGATGAAATAAGCAAACATCTGTTAACTTAGCTAAGAAAAGTTGAGAGTATGGCAACTATCAAGTGTAAGATAAAAACAAAATTTTTTACTAAAAATTAGAATGTCTAAAACATGGAGAGCTAGAACATTTTTGCATATATTTGTAAAGTGAAAGAATGATTTCTGGCATCAAAAAGGCAATTCACTTATCTACATCTTCAGGGTTTAAATGTTGTCATTTTGGTTGCTTGTCATTTTATTGTATTTCTCTTTTCTGTGTGTTTTTTTTTCCAGTGTATTTGTTGTCTCTCTCTCTATTTCACTTTCCTATGTCCAGAAACCTTTAAGCTTTCAAAAAACTGTTCACTTATAAAATTAAATTCTATTCCTATTAACTAATCACTTATATATTAAAAATTATAAGAATTCAATCTAAAAAATGACTGTTTGTCTCCTGTTACTCTGAGATAGAATGTTGATGTTTTACAAGTCTGCTCTAATTTTCACAGGAGTAGACAAACCTACACACAGAGCTAAACATTACATATTTTCCTGGCTTGCTTTCTACAGATTTTTATACTCACCCAAATCCAACATGCTTTTTCCTAGGAAACGTTCTCAGTTTTTTAAACTGTTCATTTCAGGAAAACTTAATCTACTTGTATGGGTCTGTCTTGTGGATCATCTTACATAAAAAGCAAATTTAATTCATTTAAATTACAGTTAAATTTATTTCTAAAACACAAATATATCTTTGTTCACATAAATGGATGTATGTTCATCTCACATGTTTTACAGATTTGCTGTTAAGAACTCATACCACCAATATATCCATATTTGTGTTAACAGAGCGTGCTCCTTTCCTTTTCCTGATTCCTGCATATCTTGTTCTATAGTTGTTCTATAACCATACCATGTAAAATCACAGCTTCCCATTCATCAGTGGAAACAGGTAAGCTATGTGCATGTCAAAAATCTTATTTTATTTTAAAGAATTTCAAACAAATTTTAAAGAACTCTTTTAAAATCCCAAATTGTGTTAGACTTCTCTTTTGAATATTTTCATGACACCTCCTACTTCTTGTTTGCCATAATTAGCATCATTATAATTGTTAAATTACTTTGTAATTACTTGCTTATATTTTTAAATTTACATTGAAATTATTTGTTTTATCTCTCTCTCCCCTGAAAGCATCTACAATCCTTGGGTGTAAGAATCACATCTCTCTTGTTCACTAGTGCATTGTCTGCATAACGCAGGTACTGGAATATTTATCGAATAAAAGAATTAGTTAATAGTCCAAGTTTCTGACTTCTAATTAAAAAATTGGGAATAATGTTTTACAGCTCTAAGATATGGCCTGTGGAAAGTTGAATTCTTGGCACTAAAATCAAATTAATTTGGACTGCTGATACTTTCTATTTCCAGTTCTGTTATTGACTGTGATGCTAGTTAACGATAGAGAGTGAGGATACTTTTCTCTGGCTCATTGAGCACTTTTATAAATGAGAGAAATTGACTATTCTGATAGTCTCTTTTATTTTAAACAATTTTAAAGTGTTTGAATGACAGTTATGTCATAAAATAAAGTTATTTCATTAAGCATCTTTACATAAAATAATTTTGCAGTGCAAATCATGCCCCTGGTGATGGTTATATAAACTCCTTCACTAAGTCAACAGAAAGCAAATGCTTCTCTTGTCCTCACATGTCAGAATTGTAAAGGCATTCATTCTACCATATGAGTTGTGTATTACTTTATGTTCACTATATCCATGACAGTGTAAAACTAATTATGGGGAAAATCCCTGGAGCTCATTAGCTTTCATCTTCCCTTTAGGACCAATTAAATAAAGAAAATGAGTTTCCATAAATAAGTGTTTTTGACTCATCTCTATCTCATTTGGTCTTAGTAAACATGAATATTTACTTGAACTTGTCAACTTTTGAACAAGGTGTCCTGCTTCCAAAAGTATTTATTTAGATCCTGGCCCACTGATAATTAAAAAAAAACCACAGATGTCAGAAACCAGCCTGTATAACACAGTTATGCCAAGACCTATCTGACTAGCAGTCAGAGGGCAACCCATAGAGGGTCAGATCTGCAAAACATTTCTCTCTGTTTCTTTAAAATATTTCTCTCTGTTTCTGTTTTCAAACAGCGCTGGGAAAGTTTCAAATATTTGGGGCCTGGAGAGCTAGTGTTCTTATTCTATTAAAACTTATTAACAGAAAAATCCTTTCTCATCAATGCCAGTTATCCAATCCAAAGAATGATATTCATCACAAAGAATTATCTTAATCATAGCAATCTTAACACATGTAACTAATTTAACATGAAAATAAGGAAGATCCAAGATATTTAAGTAAATTTATTTGAAAGGCAATAGGAGTATAGATGACTCTTTCTTGTCAACTCTAATAAAGTCTTCAAAAGCAATGTAACCTGAACCATCAGTGGCCTCTATTTGTCTAATATACAGTAAAAGCCTTCACTAGCCTCTCCAGTGGATGATTTGACAAAATAAAACTCGCGACTTAAACCATATTATATGGTACATTAGGCAGAAAATGCCAAGAGCAGAAGGCAATCATCAGATGTGGGATCTGTGAAATAAATTTACTGGAACTATTAGTAAATTTACTGGATCATTGCTTTTGGAATTCAACATAAATCATGCAGGTCACTGTACTTTTAAAAAATGTGCAACTGCCCAGATGCAATGCCAAAGAATGATAGCAGACTGCCCCCTGATATTGCTTTTGTTGAGAATGTCCAGCATTTAGCTCAGCTTTTCCTTTCAGACCCAGACAAATGCAATTCAATCCTTATTCAAATAAAGGGCATGGGATAGCCTTTCAAAACCAATAATAGAAAATTGCTTTTGGAAAGCTGAATAGAAAATACACCTCCATTTGCGTATCTTAGTATATAGCTACCACAGATTGTGGTCCTACATTTAATTTGAGTCAGCTCTCCAGCCAAAAGTGCTTCTTAGGAGCAAATGCCCAGAAACAGAAAGTTGCTGCCATCTACAGGCTTCGTGGAACTTTATCCTAACTATTTAAACATTATTTGAATTCAAAGAACAAAGAATCCCTACAGAAAACAGATTTGATGTATCAGCCTATATTACCCTAAAACAAAAATCTTAGAAACCTCCTTGCTTACTAGAACCTTCCAGATAATCTCTGAGATTTCTGCACATTAGTCAGACTTTATCTTTTAAACCAGGAAGCATTTAATTTTTAAAAGTATGTTAAAACATTGAATGGTTTTAGTAAATTAACTTTCTTGTTTAAAGTAACACATAGGCCAGGCGCAATGGTTCACATCTGTAATCTCATCAGTTTGGGAGGTCGAGATGGGAATAGCACTTGAACCCAGGAGTTCAAAACCAACCTGGGCAACATAACAAGACCCCATCTCCACACACACAAAATTAAAAATCAGCCAGGCATGGTGGTGCACTTGTGGTCCCAGCTACTTGGGAGGTTGAGGTGGGAGGACATCTTTAGACACAGAGATTGAAGCTGTAGTGAGCTGTGATCATGCCACTGCACTCCAGCCTAGGTGACAGAGTAAGACCATATCTTGAAAAAG
This sequence comes from Sapajus apella, assembly GCF_009761245.1. NCBI lineage: Eukaryota > Metazoa > Chordata > Mammalia > Primates > Cebidae > Sapajus > Sapajus apella. The sequence continues at coordinate 27,556,314 of NW_022436946.1, read as the reverse complement.
TAAAGAAAGAAAGAAAGTAATGCATAAACAGCAATAAGTATCTCTGATAACCTTTATATTTCCATAGCAGTATTTACCTCTATCTCATTTTTGTCTATTTTTAACCACTTAATTGATAACCTATATATTACTACTATAGGCAGTATGGCAAAATGATTAGCAGCTCAGAATCTGAATTTAGAGCCCTCATCTTCTAGTTCTGGCTCTACAACTTATTAGTGATATAACACTGGACAAGTAACTTGGCATCTCTGTGCCTTAGTTTTATCATTATTAAAATAAAAAGAATAGACCTCCATGTGGGTATTTTGAGTTTTAAATAAGAGAATGCACTCAGGGTACAGATAACAGTGACTGACACTTAGCTCATTAAATGACAGCCTTATAATAATCAATGTTATTATAGCAAAATTCACACATGCAGAATTAAAGAATAGCATTTTATTATAATATCTGAGTATGTAAGTTTGTTTCTGTATGCGTGCGGGCATGCATGTGTGTGTATATGCAGGTATTATATACATTCCTGTATGTCAACATGGTCCTAAAACCAAAGTATTTATACCAGTGATCCTTAAATTTGATTGATCATTGGAATTGCCTTAGGAGCTCTTAGAAATTACGGATGCTCCGACTTTAGTTTCAATGATTATGATGTTAATAAACTGTTTTTTCAAAGCTCCCCAAGTGATTCTAATGTGTCAACAAAGTTGAGAACCAATGTTACATATTTAATTACATGTTTTTATTATACAAGGTAAAACTAAAAATATATCATTTTAACTGTAGCCATGACTTGAAAATTTGTTATGATATTCATCAACTGTATAAAAACTTTCACCATGCCTTATATATTCCTTTTCAATGTTATGCCAAAACCATTTATTTATAAAATAAACCATTTTTCTAGTTGTCAGCAGACTTTACCAGTGAATTGAAAAAGAAAATATATTTGTTTTTATTTACCAACATCAACACCAATAAGATTTTGTTATTAAAGTATACCTGATTATTTGGTACATGTTATGCTATTTTTAGACTGATAGAATTTTAGGAACACAATTATGGTAAAGATCATCTACTCCAGTACTCAGCCTTTTAAACCTATTCCCACTTTTGAGAAATAAAAATGATAGCTAATAATTAACCAAATGTTTTAGGAACCTATCACGTGCTAGGTACTATTCTGTGTGTATTATGAGGTGTTTTAAGAGATAACTATTGTTACATCTCAGCTTTAGAGTACACAAATATAAATAACAAAAATGTTGACTAACTCACTAGCTATAGCCTGGCCTGGCCAGGATTCGAACACGAGGAGTTGGCTTCAAAACCCACACTGGCATTTGCTGTGAACATATAGAAATAATAACAAAAAGTGGGTACTTCATAAATATTTGAATTTTAATAATAGGTTCTTAATTTTTCTAAATATTTTATAATATTTAATGTACCTTTTAAAGCAATTAAACAAACCCAAGAACTCTTATACTTCAGTCTTATTCTCCAAATCAAAAATCACTTCTCTTTTTCAACTTTTCCATTTTACAGATTCATGACTTTAGGAGTATTTCTTAAATACCTATACTGAGTGATGAATCAAATATTTAGGTTGGTTCAAACATAATTATGTATTAGGTATTATGTTTGTACCAACCTAAGACATTCTTTTCTTCAATGACATTTTCAAAGGTAGCTATATAAATGAAGAAAAGATATTAATTTTAATAAAAGATGGGAAAGTACCTGATAATTCAATAAGGGAGAAATGAGTGAAGGTTTCCTGGTAGAAGTGCTGTTAAAATAAATCCCCAAAATGCATTCAGTTTACATAAATGTAAATAGTTGAGAAAGATGTTTTGGATGAAAGCAAATTCTTAGCAAGAGGCCAGAGATAGAAAAGTAGATGAACAGGAAACAAAGTTCAAGTTGTCAGAAGCAAAAAGTATGTAATTGCCCATTGGAATAAATAATGTTGAAGCAGATGAAGGAGGTTCTGACAAATAGACAATGCTGTAAAAGACATTTGAGGTAGAAGGGTTTAATAAGACTAGAGTTCAGCTTTGGACAGGTAAATATGGCAGCAATGTATAAAATAGATTGGTATGTTAATAAGATAGATCTAACAAGAGAACTATAAGAATGGCAGTGAAAATGGAGCAAATAAGAGGAATAAGAATAACATATTATACAACTAGAATCTATACATTTTGAGGAACAAATTAGATAGAAGAATGAAGAGGATTCTGAGTTCATGAGACAGGGAGACTAAGAAGGTGAAGGGCTATCAACAAAAATATTAAGCCCTAGAGAACAGCAGATATGGGAAAGTAGACCACAATTTCAGTTGGAAATGTTGAATTGGAAAGATCCGAATAGTCAGGGGGCTGTATAGCAGACATCTTTAAAATGTTGCATTGAAATTCAAGCACAAAATCAGGTTTGAGGATACAAATGGTGGGTGCTATCTACATATTGATTACAGATCTGTTATAAGATCAGGTGCAAGAGTATATTAATGCAAATAGTATAGAGTAAGAAAAATAAATAATTTTTGACATCTTTGGGAAACATCTACATTGAGAGGCAAGCAAAGAAATTGAAAAAAAATCATCAAAGAGAGTAGAAATTCAGGCAAGTGATAAATAAGAAATTAAAAGTAGAAAGAGTTTTGAGAGAGAATATGTGGTAGACAATATCAAATGTTACAGGTAGCTCAAAGGTTGAGAAACCTGAGGAAATCCCTAGAATTTGTTAATACATTAATGACATCCTTTTAATATGTATTTGTAGTAGGCAGCATAATGGCTCCCCAAAGAAGTTCAAACCTAAATCCTTGCAACCTGTGAATATATCACCTTACTGGCAAGAGGGAATTTGCAGATGTGATTAAGTTAAGGCTTTTGATGGGAAGATTATCCTGGATTATTTGGTGGGTGCTAAATGTAATCACAGTGTCCTTACAAATGAAAGAGGAAGGCAGGAGAGAAAAAGATTTGATGTTGGAAACAAAGGTCAGAGTGATGACGTTGCTGGCTGGGGGCAAATGTATGCAATCAGCCTCTAGAAATAGAAAAAGCAAGGGAAGGATTCCCACCTGGAATCTTCAAAAAGATCCAGTCCTGCCAACATCTTGATTTTAACCTCATAAGACCGATTTCAGATTTCTAACCTCCAGGACTGTAAGATAATAAGTGTGTGATGTTTTTAAACCACTAAGTTGGTGGTAATTTGCTACCATAGAAATAGGAAACCAGTACAGCATTTCAGTCAAAGGGTAAAATGAGTTGCTACTCTTCACATAAACACTTGAGCTCTGGAGTTAAGAGGCTGTGATAAAATTCCAATGGCACAACTTACTTATTTTCTCCATGCTCCAGTTACCTTGTCTATAAAGTGAGGATAATAAGTGCCACCTCACAAGGTTGTTGAGCGTATTCAGTGAGAAAATACATATAAAATAATAAGATTAATGTGCATCACACAGCAAGAGTTCCATTATTATCGTTCTTTATTCTTATGTCATGTGACAAAGGATTGAAGAGTACCCTAGGCAGTGAAGAAGTAACGCACTGAGACCTAGAGATAGCCAAGACCTGTGAAGCTCGGTGATCTCAAGATTGCACGACTACTTTGAATGGACGCAAGACATTCCCAGCTGTCTTGGCCTCTGGTCCTAAGGAGTTTTTGTACTATATCACATGATTTGGGGCAGAGGCTGCTAACTGTCCCTTCGCTTTAGTAAAAGAACTCCTGTATTTTCTCCTGGAAATGCGTGACACAAATAGGGAGTATCTTTTGGATCCTCCCTTACAGATAGATGGCCCCATATATGTACATTCTGATCAATGTAGAGAGATTGAATAAAATTGAACTGGGATGTGGGTAGAATTGAAATATGCCACTCCTCTGTGAATTCTCAGAAAGAAGCTGCGTTATCTCTACTTTCCCCTTCCCAATACCTAAGGCTAGAACATGGACAATGTGCTAGTAAGCCACCTTCAGTTACATAAAAGAAGCATTCTCCTAGGGAATAGTGAACAACAAAATGAAGTGAAACCAGATCCCTGATGACCTCACAGAGCAGAGCTGACCACTGCCTTAGAGCACCCACCTACCTCGTGACTATCACATGGAAGAGAATCAAATTCTATTGTCTCTGAGCCATTTGATCCATCTTGCTATATACTGTTTCTATAAATAATTTAATGAAACATAAGAGGAAAAAGGAATATAGAGCAAAAACAGAGGAACTCTGTGAATTCACATTGATAATTCTTATCATTACTCCAGGAAAAGTTTGGATTTCTCTTTTCTGAAGTTTAACAAAATATTGATAATAACTTTAAATACAAGCATATTATGTTATAGGCACTAAGCTTTTTGCATACATTGCCCCATTTAAACTCAAAATATTTCTGAGGAAGATCCTAGTCAGGCATAGGTTGGAGACCTTGTAGGTTTGGTTCAAGACTACCACAATAAAGTATCACAAGAAAGTGAGATATATAAATTTTTTGTTTCCCTGTACATACAAAACTTATGTTTATACTACACTACAGACTTTTAAGTGTACAATAGCATCATTCCTAAAAACATGATGCATATATCTTAATTAAAAATACTTTATTATAAAAAATGCTAATGAACATCTGAATCTCTAGTGAATTGTAATCTTTTTGCTGGTAGAGGGTTGTTCCTCAGTCTTGATGGCTGCTGACTGAGCAGGGTGTGGTTGCTAAAGTTTTGGGTCTCTGTGGCAATTTCTTAAAACAACAACAGAGTTTGCCACATCAATTGACTTTTTCTTTCATGAAAGATTTCTCTGTAGCATGTAAAGCCCCTTGGTAGTATTTACCCACAGTAGAACTTCCTTCCAAATTGGAATCAATCCTTTCAAACTCTACTGATAATTTACCAGAAAAGTTTAAAAAATATTCTAAATGCTTTGATGTAATTTCAACAATGTTCACAGCATCTTTATCAGGAATAAGTTTCACCTCAAGAAATTCTTTGTATATTCATGAGAAGCAACTCCTAACCCATTAATGTTTGATCATGATATTGCATCAGTTGAGTCATATTTTCAAGCTCCACTTTGAATTCCAGTTCTCTTGCTCTTCCCATCACATATGCAGTTACTTCCTCTACGAAGTCTTAAACCACTAAAAGTCATCCAAGAAGGTGAAATCAACTTCTAAACTCCTGTTAATGTTGATATTTTGACCTCCTCTCAAGAATCATTAATGCTCTTAAAGGCATATAAAAGTGGTGAATTCTTTCCAGAAGGCTTTCAATTTACCTCACCCAGATCCATCAAAGGAATCCACTATCTATGTTAGCTACACCCCTATAAAATGTATTTCTTAAGCAATAAGACTTAAAAGTCAGATTTACTCCTTGATCCATGGGCTACAGAATTGATGTTGTATTATTGTCATGCAAGCAGCATTAATCTCCTTGTACATCTCCATCAGAGCTCTTGGTAAATTGTCAATGAGCAATAATATTTTAAAAGAAACTTGGCACATATACACCATGGAATACTATGCAGCCATAAAAAATGATGAGTTCTTGTCCTTTGTAGGGACATGGATGAAGCTGGAAAACATCACTCAGCAAACTGACATAAGAACAGAAAATCAAACACCGCATGTTCTCACTCATAGGCGGGTGTTGAACAATGAGAACACATGGACACAGGGAGGGAGGGGAGCATCACACACTGGGGTCTGTTGGGGGGGGCCAAGGGAGGGACAGCGGGGGGTGGGGAGGTCAGGCGGGGGATAACATGGGGAGAAATGCCAGATGTAGGTGATGGGGGGATGGAGGCAGCAAACCACATTGCCACGTGTGTACCTATGCAACAATCCTGCCTGATCTGCACATGTATACCAGAACCTAAAGTACAATTTTTTTTAAAAAATAATGTAAAATAAATAAATAAATAAAGGACTGACAAAGATCTATTCAAAAATAAAAAAAGAAACTTTTTTTTTCCTAAGCAATAGGTCTCAGCAGTGAGCTTTAAATATTTGGTAAACCATGCTGTCAGCAGAGGTGTTGTCATCCAGACTTTGTTGTTCTTTTAACAGAGCACAAGAAGAGTAGACTCAGCATAATTCTTAAGGACTATAGGACTTTTGCAATGGTAAATGAGCATTGGCTTCAAGTGAAAGTCAACAGCTGCATTAGTCTCTAAGAAGAGAATCTGCCCATCCTTTGAAGATTTGAAACCAGGAATTGACCTCTCTCTAGCCATGAAAGTCAGTGATGGGATCTTCTTCCAATATAAGGCTATTTTGTCTTTACTGAAAATCTATTGTTTTGAGTAGCCACCTTTACCAATTTTCTCAGCTAGATCTTCTGGATAACTTGCTGAAGCTTCTACATAGCACTTGCTGCTTCATCACAAACTTTTATGTTGTACAGACAGTTTTGTTTTTCCTTAAACCTCATGAACCAACCTATGAGAGCTTTAAACTTTTCTTCAGTAGCTTCCTTACCTCCCTCAACCTTCATAAAATTAAAAGAGAGTTAGGGCCTTCCTCTGGATTAGGCTTTGCTTTAAGGGAATTTTGCGGCTAGTTTGATCTATCCAGACCACTGAAACTTTCGGTATGGTTGTGTCTCAGGGAATAGGAAGGCCCAGGGAGAGGGAGAGAGATGGAGGAACGGCCGGCCAGTGGAGCACTCAGAACACATACACCATTTAGGTTCACCATTTTTCATGGGCACATTTGTGGCACCCTGTAACAATTACAGTAGTAACAACAAAGATCACAGATCACCATAGCAATATAAAACAATGAAAAACTTTGAAATATTGTGAGACTTACCAAAATGTGACACAGAGACAAAGTGAGCACATGCTGTTGGAAAAAATGGCACCAATACAATCGTTCAAGGCAAGGTTGCCACAGTAAAGCAAAGTACCATAAAATAAGGTGTTATCTGTATACACCCATCTTCAAATATAAAAGCTGAATCTTAATGATATTAATTAAATTGCCCAAGAGCCTATAAGTGGAAAGTGCTGGAGTTAGAATTTTAACCTAGACTTGCCTAACTCTACAACACCAGGTCTTTTTTTTTTTTTTTTTTTTTTTTTTTTGAGACGGAGTTTCACTCTTGTTACCCAGGCTGGAGTGCAATGGCGCGATCTCGGCTCACCGCAACCTCCACCTCCTGGGTTCAGGCAATTCTCCTGCCTCAGCCTCCCGAGCAGCTGGGACTACAGGCATGTGCCACCACGCCCAGCTAATTTTTGTATTTTTAGTAGAGACGGGGTTTCACCATGTTGACCAGGATGGTCTCGATCTCTTGACCTCGTGATCCACCCGCCTCGGCCTCCCAAAGTGCTGGGATTACAGGCTTGAGCCACCGCGCCCGGCCCCAACACCAGGTCTTAACAACCGTATATCCTGCCTTCCATTCAATAATAGTAAACAGTAATTTATCAGTTTTGGGGGAAACTAAGGTACTAAGATTCTACACTATATCATTTTTATATTGTATCTAAGCAGCCATGATATTTTTTTAAATTTCTACTGGGAAACATTTTGTGTAATGACTTCTTTTCCCTAAACTTTATCGGTGTCTGCATGTTTTTAAGATTATAAATTTAAATTTGAACTGCATATCTTAAATATACACACACACACACACAAACACATCAAAATTTGTGATAAGTGAACAGTGGGGTCTGCTGGCTCAAAATCATGAACAGAATGTGAGGAACAGCTGTATAGGTTTTAGAACCTAAGCTGGTAATCGCTACTTGTTCAAAGAAGCCAATATTAAGAAAATTATAATTTTCAATGGTTACGTATTCTGCAAATAGACATTCTTCAATAAAACAGTCACTAAAGATTATTTCTGAAAATTGAAGTCTATATCCTAATTATATGTTTTTTGATCTTTGGATGAGACTTCCCAAAAACATAGATTGCAGTTTTGTTTAAAGCCTGACCAGAAATGTAAGTCCTTTTCTGAAGTGTATTATTTTCTTCAAGGGTAATATATATAGTTGGGCAGGAGTAAATACCACTAATTTGAGATTTGATTTCTAGACCAGCAGTCAGTTCAGGAAAGGACAACAAAACCTGATTGCGAATATGCTATGGACATTTGGTCTACTACCTAGGAATATAAAAATTCCTCCATTAAAACCATGTAACACATTCCAAACAAGCTGCAAATTTTGTGCTATTAGATACAATAGGACTCAAATCTAAGTTCAGTGAAAAGAGTATTCAAATACAGACAATTTCAGATTTATAATCAAGGCTTTGTTATGCATATAAAATAGCTAATCAGTTAACAAGTCTTTACGTATTACACATTTAGTATGTGTCCAGCATAAATGTAAGTGCTTTGTGAAAAACAATTTTTTGTCAAAGTCTTTGCCTCCAAAGAGCTTTAAACTTACTGGGAAGTCAAGACTTGCTAATGGCAAACATTATTGTATGCCTGGCAAACTCTATGGCCTTTACATTCATTGACCTAATTAATGAATCCCTATGAAGTAGGAACTTTTATTGTCTCCATTTCATGTGTGAAGATGACTCACCAGAGGCTAAGGGACAGGCTAAGGATCATGAGGTGGCTTGTGAGTGGCAGAGTGCAGTGTAACTATAGATGATACTACATTATCTCTACACTGTTCACCATACTACAGGCCTCCTGCTTCCCATCAATCATATGAAACAATTGTAGAAAAACGGCAAATGGAATGAGAAAATATTTCTATCAAAGAATGGCACATGCTTATTTCATAAATTTCAAATACAAAGAACAAATAACAAGAAAACAGAACAATATTGATAATAGTTGAGGATGTTTAGCACTTACTATGTGCCAGATACCATGTTAAAAGCTAGACCTACAGTTTCTCATTTAATCTTCATAAAACCATATGAAGTAGGTTATGAATATCCCTATGTTACAGATGATGAGACTGGGCTTAGAGAGGATAGTAATTTTCCCATGGTTACAAAACTGGTACATGACAGAGCCAAAATTGCAGCCCACAGGAACACTGAATCCAGAGTCTACGCTCTTAATTACTAGACAGCATTAGATCTTCCTCTGTCCTGAACTAGGTTTTCCAAAGAATCTGGAGAAATAATTACCAATCAATTTTTTTAAATAAATCTACCTTATCCAACCTATTCCTAGGTCAGTCTAAACCTTATTCAGGGTCACCCTCTAGACCAAACCTACAGAACTAACTAACTTGATTTCCAGGTGCCCTTGCATAAAGTAGTGACTTCTCACCTGTTTTTTATGACCACATGTCTTTTACAAGAGATGCAGACTCTGGATTCCCTATAACTGGGCCAGTTCTGTTTCTCTAAACAGCCAATGAAGTGAAAGGAGAAAGATCATTTGAAATGGAGATGTCCTCAGTTTTTCACTTGTACTAATTAGTTTTTGCCCAAGGAGAAGATTGAAAAACACTTTTAATTTAGACAATAAAAGTAGAAATTAAAAGTTTTAAAGTCCAAACACCTGTTTAAAATAAACTTTTATAATAAGTAATTTTTGAATAAAGAATAACCTTCTAAATTTTTTCATTCATTTATTTATGTGATAAAAGCTCTTAGTAGTGACTGCATGTTACTCATTGTTTCAGTTGTTTTAGAGACATTGGTAAACAAAAGTACACACACTGTCATCATGGAGCTCTGGGTCTATTGAGGGAGCTGATTTTTAACCAAAGCATCAGAATAAATGTTAAATGACAGCTATGATATGTTGTATGATGAAAGATATATATCATTATGTTAATATAATATAGGAAGACATGATATCTTGTCTTGATGTCAGATAAAACTTCTCTGATTAAAAAAATGTTTACACTGCACTCTGAATGATCAATGGACAGTTAAAGAACGGAGAAGATTGTACTGGCAAATGGACCTACAGAGGAAAAGGAGGGAACATTCAAGAAACTAAAAAAACTCCAGTGTGGAGCTTGGGGCAAGATGAGGTTAGAGTGAGAGGCTGAGCCAGAATTGGCAGGGCTTCATACACCATGTTAATGATTTTGGTCACCGTCTTATGACAGATGGAATCCATTGAGAAATTCTAATCATGAAATCACAGGGAGACATAAAAATATTCTGGCTTTGTCAAGAAGTTTGGAAAAGAGAAAAAGTGATAAGAGGAGAGCAATTCAGAAGTGTGTCAGTTCAGGCCCTCCAAGAAACAGATGCCAAGATGGAGTTAGAACTGTAAGAGATTTATTGAGGGTAATGTCTGTGAAAGGTAAGAAGAGAAGGAGCAGTGAGAGATAAACATTTCCCACTGCAACACAAGTCTGAAACCTATGGAAAAGTATCAGGAAGAAAGATTTTATGAACAGAGCCTCAGATTGCCATACAGCTTGGACAGTCTCAGTCAGCCCAATGAAGAACTGCAATGCGAAGAGTATTCACAGAGGAGTTTCACACTGGTCGAAAGAGTTCAAGTCCTACTATCCTTTCTGTGATTAGTCTTTGGCTGGGGCTGCAAGAAAACTGTTTCACCTCATCTCTGGAGGCCAACCCTGGAGGCAACAGCCATCATCTGCACTCTTTATGGCTGGTTCTCTCTTGAAGGGAGATCTGATCAGTGCCCCTCTAAGGCTGTTACAGAAGCAATTGACCTAAAAATCCAAGCTAGAGATGAGGGAGGTTGTGGTGAAGATATACATGAAGCAAAGATGAGGGAAGGAAAAGGAAAGAAGGGAAGAGAAAAAAGAAAGGAAGGGAATCAGAGAATCAAAACTCTTATTTAAAGGAAAATGTTAACATTCTAAATCTAATTTTTGTTACTTATAAACTAATTAAAGGACCTAAGGCTTTCTGTATCCAAAAACATTTAAATCTCCTGAATCTTTCAGGTCTGGGGCAATATAATATTATGATATTATATTTATAATAAAATATGAACCTTTCATGTAAGAATTTTCTATAGTAGATTTTAAACTTTGCTGAAATAATGGCGAACATTTAAATCAATTTTTAATGACAAGAAACTTCCTGTGTCTGAATGGCCTCCAGATCTTAAGAAAACCTCATTTTATGGAATAGACATGCTATCAAATGTTGTTCATGAATTTTTTATTTTTCAATGGGCTCATATTTCTCCATTAACATGCTTTATCTTCATCCCAAGTCATTCTTCAATTGGCAGAAATGACTAACAATTTGGCTTTTAGTTTCCTTGTCAAGAACCTGTCTTGTACTAAGTGATTTATGATGGTAAAGCAAAAGGAAGTAATTGATAGCACTTTTAGAGAAGGGAGACTTTTCAGTGAATATTTTTATGACACCAAGATTCAGGTAACAGAATGGCAGTTCAAAAGAATAGTCATCTTACCCTCCAAACTGTACTGGTTAGAACGGGGTGGCAATGCAACAAAAGCAAATAAATCTCCAAGTATCAGTGGCTTAATGCACCAAAATTTATGTAATACTTTCCAGTATGTATCACTTTCTGGTAGTTAAGGAGCACTTCAAAGCATTGCTCTTTCTTGTGGTAACTCAGCGACTCAGTTTCTCCTCATCTCTACTCATCACTTCCAGGGCTGCTATGGCAACAGAAAATGCGGCTAGAATGTCCTAAAGAAGTATTCATGGTCAGACCTATATAGCATGCACCATTTCTGCCCACTGTCCACTGGGCAGAATGAGACACATGGTCTCATCTAACTGCAAAGAGAACAAGAAACGTGGAGCTCAAGGGTATTTGGTGAGATCTTGCTCTCTCAGCTGCAATGTGTGAGGTTTCATTATTTTCAGGTACACTTCAAAGAGTATCTACAGCACATTGGAATTCATGCTCTAATAAGTTTCTATTAGGCATGTGTGTATGCATTTTGAATAGACAAGACACCACAGAACCCATACCCTGCCTGATTGAACATTAAAACTATCCTTCTACAGATGCCCCCTTTCCCTTACCATTTCATTATTTAAAAACTTCTCCTTTTCCATCTGTTTTTCTTTCTCTTTCATCTGTTGTTGTTTAGAAGCTTCCTGTCACTTACAATTGGTCCATTCTCATGTAACGACAGGGCTGGTCCAAGGTGTGGTCAACCACAGTAAAAACCAGTTGAAATGTAGGTGACTTAGAAGAAGAGAGAGATGGAAATCATTAGCCACCAATCACCCTCAGTTGCCATCATGAAGTATTTCAACCCAATGCTGATTTTACAGACAAGATACTCAGCCTACCTCCCACCTTCTTACCCACCAACCAACAAAGGTGAGAAAATCAAGAAATAGTTCTTTTTGGAGTCCCTAGAGAAGAGAGGAAATTCCTGCTGAATAACAGTACCCTAGTAAAGAAACAAAACCGAGAAAGAGAGATTTACGGTATGTGCAGGCAGAGACACAGCCTTTCGAATGACCTCCTAGCCTTAAACGTGGCATCAAAGCATCAGAGAGCTGCCAGGACTGAAGGAGCCATGTTTCTGAGAACATAGGATATCATTGATAAGCAATGACGGTCACTGCTGCCACACACATGCACACCCAGGTAAGACCCTGGGACTCTGGCATAAGCTGGAGAGTTGGAGGAAACACCAGGAAGGATAGAGTCTACCTAACTTCCAGTCACATTCCACTGAAACAGCAAAGATGCATAAAATCCAAAATATAATTGAGTTGTTTCATTAAAAATTGTTATAATTTGTTTGTAAACATGTCTATATTTACTATAGTTGTATATAATTCTGTAAAAATATTTGTATGCATGTAAGTTAAATCAAGGGGGAAAAGCAAAGATAAACATGTTAACCTCTAGAAATTACAAATGGATTTATATTTTCTTTAATGTAGTTCTAATATGCTAACGGTACATATGACTTAAATTACAGAGGACAATACAGCTATAAATCTCTCAAGATAATAATACGATTAAGAGAAATTTAATAAAATGCATGAAAAAGTGCTGGCCAATACTTAGTAACTAATATTAGATTACAGATAGATTAAATACATGATAGTAAATAGAAATATCTTACATGAATCTGATTGTGTCTATTTTCTTTAGCCAAATTTACAATAAAACAATATAACCAGGCCCTTTTGAAAGTTAATACCATTATTAAATTTTAAAAACTGACTTTCTGATGCAATTTAAATTCATGTTAATTTTCCCTTATCTTTAATATCTACCTGCTTTATATCGTTATTGATTCATGGCTAAACCAGAAAGACAAAAATTTAAACATTTTGTTAGCTCCCTAAAATTGTTGATTGTATTCGTACAGCATGCTTTTATTTCGATAAATACTAAAGCATTTTCACCATCAACTGAACACCAACTACTGATGGAATGAAGCAATGGGTATTTTAGTCAGCAAACAACATGTTGGCTCTTTGGGAAACAGAGAAAATTAACACTGAATTGAGAATGGGTCCTTGGCAAACACTGACAGTATTCTTAAGGAGAAATGCCTTACCTTTTATATTGGTGAACAGTCAGGAAAAAGTATAGAAAGTGTGTAATTAATGGAAGCAGTAATTGAAGTTCATGATACAAAACATTGAAAACTAATGAAAATCATGACTATGAGTTTTATGACTGTGAGTTATCTTCTACTGCAAATGTCTTTGGATTTCTCATTAAATGTTGTTTCTGTAAGCTATATTAAGACCTGAAAGTGTTTTTTCCACTTAAAATGGGGAATTTTGCTGCCTGATATAATTTTGTTGCAACATATCATTATGTAAGGAAAATAAAATGTAGCTCCTAATCATTCATTATTCAGTGAGGTAATAGTAACACTTTTTTTATTTTTTTTTTTTGAGACGGAGTTTCGCTCTTGTTACCCAGGCTGGAGTGCAATGGTGCGATCTCGGCTCACCGCAACCTCCGCCTCCTGGTTTCAGGCAATTCTCCTGCCTCAGCCTCCTGAGTAGCTGGGATTACAGGCACGCACCACCATGCCCAGCTAATTTTTTGTATTTTTAGTAGAGACGGGGTTTCACCATGTTGACCAGGATGGTCTCGATCTCTTGACCTCGTGATCCACCCGCCTCGGCCTCCCAAAGTGCTGGGATTACAGGCTTGAGCCACCGCGCCCGGCAATAGTAACTATTAAAAGATAAAGACACCTCGTAATTTGAATTGCTTCCAGCTGAGCAGTTATCATCTGGACATATGCTATCTAATAATACTCCTCTCAAGGAGCCCATATGCATTTAATGCCTTTATTTATCTGCCAAATTTCAAGACTGAAACAAAGGTTTTAAAATAAAAATTGTGCTATTAAACCAAACATAAGATGAGCTATCCTGCCTAATCCAATAAAATATAGTATGTCATTATGATTAGTATTAATTTTCTGTAATTTTATAAATTCCCAGACAAATATAATCTTCTAAGACAGAAAAAATAATCTTCATACTATAAGAAATTGTGCAATAAAATGATTAGCAAATAATTCCATTTATTGCTGAAAAGTTATAGGCATAGGCTTTGGAGTTAGATGGACCTGAATTTACATCCTGGTTCTAATACATTCTTTATGACCCTGGAACATGTATTGGATCTCATTAGGCCTCAGTTACTCGTATATTAAATGGTAATGGATATAATTTATAAAGTTTAAAGGAAATAATAAAATTGAGTACTCATGATAGTGCCTGAAATAAAGTAAGCACAAAAAGAACTGAATAGCTATGAATATTATAATGTACACTGTGAAAACATGTAATTCAAAATCTAAGCAGTTGGAACATTTAAATATTTTGAGACTTAAGAGAATATGATTATGGGACCTGAATCATGTAACTTTTTGTCTCTGATTATAGATTAGCCTTTTCCCTTACCTACATTGTTTTCTAAAATGTTGTAAAGGACTAAAAGGCACCAGGGAAGGGAAGACCCCTTCCCTCTTAACTGCTGATCTTCACTATAGATGAACTTCCCTCTTTCCTCTCCCATAAAAAGACTGCATGACTATCACATTGTCTAGGATAGAATGTTAAATATAGAATTTTAAGTTGGAAAAAACGAAGGAAAGCTGTAATTAAATTGTTGTAACTTATAAAGCAGCCATGTATAGAAAAATGTTATAATCTTCCTAAATTTCTTTGTTTTCTGACTATATAAGCAAGATCTTAACTAATTTTAACTTCAGAACATTGACCCCAATCCTTTGAAGTTTCTGTTACCTGAATGGCCATTTTCAGGTTTTTACTTAAACTCTTTTATACTGGATGCTGATCTGTTCAAATATTTCATGTTGACAACACTATGTATAGTATCAAAAATCCCATAAGGTAAGATCATGGTATCCTTTGAAAATTCAGGCTTAGTAAGATGTCTAATCCATAGAAGCTTAAAGGAAAAAGGCATAGGAATGGGTTTGATAGCCTACAATATGTCAAAGAAAAACTTTTTGGTCATCATCATGCTCTTATTTATTTGGGAAAGAAATTGTTGCGCTTTGCATCTATATAAAAACTGTACTGTTTCCTCAAAATCCACTTTTATTTTACTTTTTGAGACAGAATCTCACTCTGTTACCCATGCTGGAGTGCAGTGGTGCAATCTCAGCTCATTGCAACCTCTACCTCCCAGGTTCAAGCAATTTTTCTGCCTCAGCCACCCCAGTAGCTAGGATTACAGGTATGCGCCACCATGCCTGGCTAATTTTTGTCTTCAAGATCCACTTTTAAAATGCCAAGCCTACAAAAGGAAGCAGAGACTAGAGAGGCTATAGCCCCTGAAAGAAGAAAAGCTAAATAACAGAGATCTACATTTGACTGGATTTTCCATTAAGGTCTTCCCAGTTTGTATTATGCATAAATGATTGAGCTCAAGCAGTAAGTAGCTATCTTATTTGGCTGAGGGGCTGTAGGTCAAAGTTCAGGGTTGATCTTTGATAGAAATTAAAAAGAGAAACCCCAAACATTGATAGAGGAGGTAGAAATTGTTTAGGCAGATAGTGAGGGCAACAGAGTCCTTGGTGGAATTTCAATTTTAATAAAAAGCAACCCCAAAATCATTTCTTTTCTAACAAAGAGTAGCCTAAAAAAATCAAGCTGCAGACATAGATCAGTAAGCTTGCATGGGGGTGTGCTGGCCCCTGTGCCAATAGAAAAGGGCTACCTGAGTGCCAGGGATGTTCAACATGGAGGCGTTGTCTTCCATTTTCTTAATACCCACGTGTAAAAATAAAGGAATAGGCAACATGGCACTGGTCAGGTAGAGAACCCATCTGCATAATAAAAGATCAGGGTAGGGGTGGCCAGCTTTTTTGCACCCTATGAAAATGGTACACCTGGTCCAAACAATCTTTTGTGCCCTATGTAAATCAGACATCACCTCCTCAAGATCATCTACAAAATTTCCTGCACTTCACCACAGAAGCAGCAACCCATTACTCTGGGACCCCTATCTCTGAAGCAGAGAGAGCTTGTCTCTTTCTTTCACCTATTAAACTTCTGCACCAAACCTCACTTTTTGTGTCCGCATCCTAGTTTTCTGTGGCCATGAGACAAGGAATCTCATAGGCAGACAACAACGCTGCATGAACATGAGAAAGCTGCAAATGGATCAGCCCTAAACTCTGCATGTAAATACTTGTCAAATCTTTATTTCTACATTTTAGAATGCAAACATTCCTTGAGATTTCAAGGAACTGAGCTAAAGGATCACAATTGCTGAGTAGTGATTTCAGTAGTGGTCTATTTCTGGAAAAGCGGGGTTTGGAGTTCAAGTTGTACCAAATTATGAGGGATTGTCAGCCTTACAATAATGACTATATCTTAAGACTAAGTGCTATATCTGTGGATTAAAAGTAAAATAAAAATAGATTACCCTAACGGGGCCTAAATAAATTTTCCACAGGATCTAGGTAGCTTCACAGTGATTTAACTGCCTCTTAGAACAAAATTCAACACTTCAGAGCAAGAGAACTTAGTCAACTGTCATAACATATCATCAATAATCTTTAGCATTAGACATGCAAACAGGTAAAATTGGTTCATAATCAAAACAAAGCATAAACAGAAGTAGAGCCACAAACAATCTAAATGTCAGAATTATTATATAAGAACTACACAATACAAATATGTTAAAAAAATTGTAGGAGAAGATGAATGTAATAACAGGATTTTCAAGAGCTATTTTTAAACTCTAACAAAATAGGTAAAATCCAAGAGATGAAAAATACAATACATAAATTAAATAATACATTGAATTAATAGCAGATTACATTCTGCAGAATCAACAGTAAATGTAAAAACAAGTCAAAAGCACAAAGAAATAAAAATAAAAATAACAACTGACTCAATGAATTGTAAGATAATTTTAAACTACACAAAATAAGTACAGTTAGAGTTCCAGAGAGAGATAAGAGGGAGAAGAGGGCAAAAAATTTTTGAAGAAATAATGGCCAAGTTTTTCCAACTATATACATAAAAAAAAAAAAAGGAAACTCCCAGACTTGATAAATTCAGTCACATAATTTAAATGGGGGTGAATCCCTCATGAATGGTTTAGTGCCATCTTCTTGGTGATGAGTGAGTTTTCATTATGTTAGTTCACACAAGATCTTGTTGTTTAAGAATCTGGGACCTCCCCCTTCTCTGTCTCACTCCTTTTCTTGCCATGTGATACACTGATTCCTCCTTCACCTTCTGCCATGAGTAAAATCTCCTAGAGGCCTCACCAGAAGCTAAGCAGATGCCAGTGCCATACTTTCTGTACAGCCTATAGAACTGTGAGCTAATTAATCCTCTTTTCTCCATAAATTACCCAGCTTCAGGTATTTTTTTGTAGCAAGGCAAAAATGGGAAAAAAAAATTGCAACCAAAGAGTGGGTCATTGCTATAAAGATACCTGAAAATGTGGAAGTGCCCTTAAAGCTTAGTAATGGACAGAGGTTGGAAGAGTTTAGAGGACTCAAAAGAAGACAAGACAATGAGAAAAAGTTTTGAGCTTTTAAGAGACTAGGTTATTGGCTGTGACCAAAATGCCAATAGAAATATGGACAGCGAAGGGCAGACTAATGAGTGCTCAGACAGAAATCGGAAGTTTATTGAGAATGAGAACAAAGGTTACCCTTGTTATGCCCTAGCACAGAATTTGGCTGCATTGTGTTCATATGCTAGGAGTTTGTGTAAGGTTGAACGTAAGAGTGATAACTTAGGATATCTGGTGGAAGAAATCTCTAAACAGTAACACATTCAAGAAATGACATGGCTGCTTCTGACAGCCTAAATAAGAAATGAGAGCAAAGGAATGACTTAAAGTTTGAACTCATATTTTAAAGGAATTCAAAGTGTAAAAGTTTAGAAATCTTGCATCCCTGGCCATGTGGTAGAGAAAGAAAAAAAACATTTTCAAGAGGGAAATCAAGTGGACTACAGAGCAACTACTTGTTACAGATACTAGCATGACTAAAAGGGAGCCAAGTGCTAATACCCAAGACAATGGGAAAAAGGTCACAAAGGGATTTTAGAGGGAGTACCTCCCATAACAGCCCCAGAAGCCTAGGAGGAAAGGATGGTTTGGTTTGTGAGGCCAGGCCCAGAGCACCACTGATCTGTGCCACCTCAGGGGCTGCTTCCCACATCCCAGCTGTTTTGTTCCACCAGCCACTCGAAGGGCCCTAGGTAGAGCTCCAGCTGCCACTTTGGAGAGTGCAAGCCATTGTAAGCTTTGGCAGCCTCCAAGTAGTGTTAAGTCTGTAAGTGCACAGCATGTAAGAGTGAAGAAGCCTTGGCAGCTCCCATCTAGATTTCAGAGGATGTATGAGAAAACCTGGGTGCCCATGCAGAAGCCTTCTTTAGGGTTGGTGCCCTCGTAGAGAGGCTCTGCTAGGGCAGTGCCAAAGGGAAATGTGGGGTTGAAGCCCCCAGTCAAAGTTGCCTCTAGGACACTACCTAGTGGATCTATGGGAAGGAGGCTTCTGCTGTCCACATCCAACAACAGTAATCAGCAGCTTGCACCTTGAGCCTAGAAAACCCACAGGTACTCAACGGCAGCCCTTAAGAGCAGCCATGGAGGCTGCACCCTGAAAAGCCACAGATGCAGAACTTCAGAGCCCATATGTTACACTAGTGTGCTTGGATGCAGGACATGGAGTCAAAGAAGTTTATTTGGGAGCTTGTCTGTCCTGATGAGTTTCAGACTTGTATGAGGCCTGTAGCCCTTTTCTTTTGTCTG
This sequence comes from Sapajus apella, assembly GCF_009761245.1. NCBI lineage: Eukaryota > Metazoa > Chordata > Mammalia > Primates > Cebidae > Sapajus > Sapajus apella. Next base: position 27,537,138 of record NW_022436946.1, on the reverse strand, counting down.
ATTTCTCCCTTTTTGAATGGGTATGTTCACCTAGCACTTGTACCCCCATTGTATCTTGTGAGTAAATAACTTGTTTTTGATTTTACTGAGTCATAGGTGGAAATAACCTGCCTTAAATCTCAGATAAGACATTACACTTTGATGGTGGAACAAGTTAAGACTTTGGGGGACTATTGAGAAGAGATGATTGTATTTTGAATTATGAGGAGAACATGAGATTGGGGTTGTGGGGTGGAATTATATAGTTTGGATGCTTGTCCCTTCCAAATCCTATGTTGAAATGTGGGGCCTAGTAGGAGATGTTTGGATCATGGGAGTGGATCCCTTCTGAATGGCTTAGAGCCATCCCCTTGGTGATGAGTTAGTTCTTATTCAGTTAGTTCATGCAAGATCTGATTCTTTAAAGGACCCCTCTTCTGTCTTGTTCCCTCTCTCACCATGTGACATGCTGGCTTCCACATTTCCTTCTGCAATAAGTAAAATCTCCAAGGCCTCACCAGAAGTTGAGGAGATGCCAGACCCATGCTTCATGTACAGGCTGAAAATCATGAGCCAATTAAGCCTCTTTTATTTATAAGCTATCCAGCCTTGGGTATTTTTTATAGCAATGCAAAAACAGACTAACATGCTCAGTAAACTTCAAGCTGAAGTTAAATAAAATTTTTAAAAAGCACTCCTTATATGATAAGAGGAGAAAAGAAACAAGTACTTACGTGATAGTCAAATTGCTAAAATCCAAAGCTGTAGCTATAGAGAATAATTTTAAAAGCAGCAAAAAGGAAAGACATGTTTATGCAGAGATATATTAATGGGAATAACGGATGACTCTAGTTTTATTTTTTAAAATGAAGACAGGGCCGGATGCAGTGGCTCATGCCTGTAATCCCAGCATGTTGGGAGGCTGAGGCAGGCAGATCACAAAGTCAGGAGATCAAGACCATCCTGGCTAACACGGTGAAATCCAATGTCTAATTTAAAAATATGAAAAATTAGTGTGGAGGCACACACCTGTAATCCCAGCTACTTGGGAGGCTGAGGCCGGAGAATCTCTTGAACCCAGGAGGCAGCAATTGCAGTGAGCCAAGATTGCACCACTGCACTCCAGCCTGGGCAATAGAGTGAGACCCTGTCTCAAAACAATACATACATACATACATATCTATGTACATACATACATACATACATACATACAGAAGACAATGCAACAATACCTTTAGTGTCCTGAATGAAAAGGAAGCTGTCAACATGGAATTCTATGTCTGGTAAAATGTCTTTCATAAAACTAAATGCAAAATAAGGTCATGTTTAGATACACAACTTTTGGCAAAATTAGTTGCCAGCAGATTTATATAAAAAAAAAAATGCTAAAAGGAGTTCTTAGGCTGAACAGAAATGAAGATACCAGATGAAAATCATTTAAACAGAAAGAAATGACAAGCACTATAAATGGTAAATATGTGGGCAATTATAAAAGACAATTATTTTCTTAATTTTTTAAAAAGACAATATAATGTTTAAATTTTTTTAAATAATGGCAACGGGTTTTACTTCAGCATAGAATGTAGAATGCTGCAAAAGAACATCACTGCCATCCTAAAAACAAGAAAAGCCAGATAATCTACCAAACAACAAAATTATCAAACCCATTAGAGACTGCAGATAATAAGAAAACAAACTAAACTGAATTTCAAAATGTGACCAGTCCCTCTGAAGAGGGGGTGGACACATGAACCATTCAGCAGAGCACAGAAGGAAGTGGTCGCTTCCATAAAAGTAAGCAAGAATAAATAAGCTATAACTTTAACAAATTCCTAAAGGCCAAGTGTGGGCTAATGAAACAATTTGGAATAACTTAGAGCCTCGGATAGAAGGGTAGTTTTTTTGTTGTTGTTGTTTGTTTGTTTGTTTGTAGAAAGTGATTAAAGAGAGAGAGAAACAGGAGAAGGAGAGAGAAAGAAACAGCTAACTCTCACACTGAGTGAGAGAATCTAAAAAGATGGAATCCAGGAGAGGAAAGCAGCTTCCACACTGAATGGAAGGGAATAGAGAGATGGAGTTTAGGAGGGGGAGACAGGCTTCCACGAGAAAGTGTGGAAGGGGACTCCAGAGGGGAAATCCAGGAGAGAGAAAAACAGCTTCCACGAAGGGAGTGTTTGTGGAAGGGGATCCAAACATGGCGTCCCTGAAGCGTAGTTTACACTCATTCACAAACTTGTTTCCATGGTCCTCTACTAGGTATTCACGAGAAAGATCTGGGAAGGCAGGAGATCAGAGCGAGCCACTCCCCTCAATGGGAGCATCATGTGAGAGGTAATCAGCTACCACTGGGACATGGACAAAAACATTGCTGCTCTTATTTTTCTGAATGAGGTGGGAAAAAGAAGTTTGCTTTCTCTTTCCTGGTATCTGAAGGAATAGTATCTGAGGTGGTATTCCTTCAGATTCCAGGAAAGAGAAAGCAAACTTTCTTGCTACTACAGCCCAGACAGAATTGATTGCTTCTAAGCAGTTGTAAGAATCCTTATCCCCCACCCAAATCACCAGGCCAAGCCAAAAAGTGGCTGCAATGTTTTGTTTCTGGTGCAAAACGGTAGCAGGGAATATGCTAACACCTAGCAGTAGCAGCAGCAGCAGCAGCAATTTCTCCTTCAAACAGTTCTACACTGTGGTTTGGGCATTCTTCCTGGATGTTCAGCCTTGATTCAGTTCTTTTGATGGCCAATGGTCCTGTGAGTGTGCCGTTACCCTTTCAAATAAATTCTTTTCTGTTTAATTCACCCAGACTCCTTTTTACTTGCTTGCAGTTAAAAACATTGACCAATGCAGTTAGTTTGAGCAAAGGAAAGCAATTTTAACAGTCAGCGCTATGTTAAAAATCTAAGATTGATACTTTTCTGTATATGTGGAAGTAGGAGTAATCCTGGCTGTCAGAAGGACTATCCTCAGAAGAAACTTACTCTGTATGCAAGGAACCAGGAGAAGTTAGGACGAGCATTTGAGGCTTTGTTCCCTGAAATCCTGCCATTTCTAAGAAGATCAGATAAATCAATGTGAAGAAATCAGCTTTCCAATAACTATGGGCTGATGCAGTGAGAAACCTAATGCTTTATTTTTCTTGTTTTAACCACTATTCCCAAAATGTACTTATACACAGGAACTCAAAAGCAAAATTATGCAAGGACAGAAACCATAACATTTCTGAGAATCTATAAGCCAAAAGAATCCCTTGTGTACTGGATATGTTTTTATTTAAATAATGTGGTGCATGTTTTGTTTTCTCAACTGTAGTCTATTGTAATGGTGTAATTTGACTTTCAGCTCATAAGTGATTCTAAAGCACCGCTGGAGTGAACACATCAGCTCTTGCCAATGATAAGGGACAATCATCTTCTGACTAGTGGTTTCTTAAGTCTAGTTGCAGCTTGTTATATACTGGGAGATATTAAAGAAATACTGAAGCCTGAGTCTCAGCACCAGAAATTCTAACTTATTCTTTCATAAGTGTGGCCTGAGTGTCAAGATCGTTTCCATTTCTGCAGGTGTTTCTGTCGTGAGCCAATATTCAAATCACACCTGTAGACCCTGGCTACTCCACAGACCAGCAGTTTGTGGAAGTTGGTTAGAAATGTATCATCTCAGGTCCAGACCTGTACTATGAAACCAGAATCTGCATCTTTAAAAGGCCTCAGACGGTACGATGCTAAATTTTGAGACATACTTCCCTAGGCCATTTTATATCATTTGTGTTGGGACATTTAATAAAACTCCATAATCGCCATTGGTGAATAAACATCGTTTCTTCCTCATGTCCTTTCCTTCTTCCTTCCTCTCCATCCTTTCCCACCCTTTCCAGTGTTTAGAGCACCCTGAACAAATGTTTCTCTTCATGCTTCAGGTTAACAACTTATATGCATGAGATTATATTTGAAATCAACATCTTCCCCTGGAAATTAAACATTTCACAATTAACACGGCTGTGGCTTAAGATGCTAAATGTACCATGAAGCATAAATGATACTAATCACCAGGTAGCTTGTGAGGAAAACAATATTGATAGAAGACATTTTGCACTAAAAGCATATTTTACCATGAAATAGAAAAAAAAATACTTTATTACATGCATCATTCTAACTTTATTAAATTGGCAATAATATTGCCAACTTAGATTTTTCTTTATAGAATAAAGTAAGAAATTGGTTCCTCTGAAATTTAAAAGTATAATGTTTACAACAAGAAGACACATCATAACAAATTATTTTACAATAAACTGGGTTGGTTGTTTGGCTTTTTCTGCTTTGTTTCATTGGTTTTTTGTTTGTTTTTATGAAACGAGAAAGAGAAATTAAGGAAGCATGGGAATACATTCTAATTGCCATTATTTTTCCTCATGTTTTAGCATGGATTTGATTCTTATTTCATAAGACCGTGAATACCAGATGAAAGTATATTACATTTTAAAAGTTGGTATTTAACATAGAACATGGAGTATAAAAATCTTCTAAACAGGGAAATTCCTGAACCTTGATAACAGTTTTTAAACACAAGATTAAGAGTCTCCCTTTAGGAGCACAGTTCATCATTCTACCAGATTCAGACTAAACATTCTCTGATCCTTTTCCTGTGTACCCAGAATTTCCTAATGTAGATTTCTGCGCTCTCTCTCTTTCTGTTACTTTCATATTTCCCCATCCCAAGAATGGTCAAACTTTATTATTATTCCTTCGGTGGCCATCTTTCATGGAAAACATTAATTTCAGAGAGGAGAAAACAGATCTGGCTGTTCATTGCTGTATTGGCAGCCCCAAACACAGTGCCTGGCACATGGCCAGGACTCAATAAATTCATAGAAATAATTTAATAATTAACTAAGAATGAGTGAATCCAGGTATGTTTTTTATCCACTCAAGTAGTAACAATCAGAAAAAAAAATTGTAAAATTAGAAACTCTCTTATAAATTTACTAAGTTTCAATTACAGACTTCTCTTATCCATGTTAGTAAATGAAAATGAAACATCTACAAAGAAAAAGTCCTGCTGCCTTTTTCCAGTTTGACAATTGTGCTACTCAACACAAAATAAAAATTCAAAATTTTCCTTTTCACAGTCATCTGTGAAAATCACACTACAACACACATCTAACAGATCTTACCCAGAATACAACTTTTAAACATTCCCATTTTGTATTTCCTCCAAGATTCTTGACAAATTCCATTTAATTCTATACCAGTCTTTTCTGTTTTCCAGGGTTATGGCTCCTCCTATTTGAATACACTCTTTTGTGAAGTTGAGTGGGAGGATGGTCGCACTTAGTCTTCTGAAGCGAAGCGCTGCCTGCAAATTCATACTGGGACCTTTCCCCTTTTCTTCCTCATCAGAGAGTATTTTCTATTCCCTATTTCCCTCTCCTAATAAAAATAATCTTTACATGGCAAGCTGCAAAAATCTAAAGTGAATGCTTCTTTGCCCTCATTGATTTACTTGGTTCTCGTAGCATACAGCTTAGATGAATTCATCCATAGTGTGTTTTGAATCCTGTTAAAATGTGGTAGAAACAAAGATTGAAAATCCTTTGAGGAGTTTTTAAACAAGTACAGGAGATTATATTTTCATATAGACAACTGCTACCCACAAATGCCATTAGACATATAAGTCAAGTCCCCACCTTATCCTCAGGGAACATGTTCCAAGACCCCCAATAGATGCTTGAAATGACATATAACACCAAACCCTATATACACTATGTTTTTTCTTATACATTCATATCTATGATAAAGTTTAACTTATAAATTGCACACAGTTAGAGATTAACAAAAACTAATAATAAAATAGAACAATTACAGCAATATGTTTTAATAAAAGTTCTGTGAATGTGGTCTCTGAAAATATCTTATTGTATTGTACTCATCTTTTTTCTTCTTGTGATGAAGTGAGACAATAAAATGCCTACATGGTGAGATGAAGTGAGGTGAATGACGTAGGCATTTTGATATGGTATCAGGCTACTGTTGGCCTTGACCACAAGCACTGCCATATGGCAGTAGTCAATCTAATAACAGAGTCAGCTACTAAATGACTATTAGGTAGGGAGCGTATACATGTGGATACACTGTACAAAGGCATGATTCACATCCTTGGTGAGACAGCAGTCAGCTTGTGATTTCACCATGCTACTCAGAATAACACAATTTAAAACTTATCAATTCTTTATTTTTGTAATTTTGCATTTAATATTTTTGGACTGCAGTTAACTGTGTGTAACTGAGACCTGGAAGCACAGCCACAAATAAGGTAGGATTACTGTATTTCAGCAGGTCAAAGGATTCATGTACTCCTCTACTATGGTGATGTAACCATGAACTACTATGTGAGTGAAGAATTGCTACCAAGTAACACAACCCTCCCTGCCAACAGCGACCTAAACAAATTATATGTTGTGTTTTTTTCTCACATTGTGAGATGTCCAGAAATAAGTACTTTCTGGTGTTCGTTCAGCAGCTCATACATGTCAGGGATAAAGTCACTTCATTCCTCTTGACCCTTCTCTCAGAGTGGCTTTGTGTCCGTAAGATGATGCTCCACATATGGAACCAATCCAGAAGAAAGGCAAAACCATACAACCACTGAATCTGACCCCTTTGCAAGGAGTTTTCCCAGAAGCCTCACTTCTATTTATAGGTCATTGTCCATAACTGGGTTACATGGTCATTGTTATCTGCAAAAGGGGCTGGAATTTTCTTTGAATTGGATACATTGCTGCTCCCCCCACCCCAAAAATCTGAATTTTCTGAATATAAAAAGAAAAATTAATATTTGGTAGGCTACATCATGCCTACATTTTTATCTCTTCCCAAAATGCAGTTTCTTTACATGCCAGTGCTGTAAAGCCCTCTCATTGCCTCCATTATTCTCTCCTAACAAGATCAATATGCTTGAAGTGTATGTGTGTATGTGTGTCCACTCATGTGCATGAGCACATGCAAACATGCATGTGTGAATGACTTAGCTTCTGGTCCACAGTAACAGAAAGTGTATAATAAATAAAAAAGAAAGAAATTTTGGAGAAGTTTATCTCTTTACAGAAAAATATACCAATGGTATTTCATCTTTTAAATGTTTATGCACTATGGAACATAAACGGTCTGCAATATATTCTCTCCCTTTATCTGTGAAAGAAAAAACTTGACCCAGATTGATACTTAAAAATGCAAATAACACAATTCTGTTATGAAAACTAAGCTATTTGAAATTATTAGTAGAGCATGATACCAGCTTAAATTTTTAATTTGTCTTAGTCTGATTTGAAAATCTGATTCTCTGTTTTCTTATACAAAGATATGAAGAACACATTCACATTCAAAGATAAAAAAGCTCTATAATTAGATTAAAATTTTGAAATCTTTTCAGATATCATAAGAGACAATTTCAAGGAAACCTATTAGTAAAACAGTAATTGTTTTGTGAGTTTTTAAGGAGTGTTGATTACATGTTCAGAGAGAAGTGTGGAATTAATGAAACTGTAGAAGTATTAAATAATGATGCTTATCATGGATACATTTAATATAAATTAAAAACTTTGCATTGAGTAAAAAGTTGTGTATCGACTCCAAATTGATTTATGATTTACATAAATAGTTGTAATAGTAATAATTGTAGCAGGAAGAGGTCTAAAGATCACCCACTCCTCGAAAAAAAAAGGTTTTTAAGCCTCTATTTATAAATTGGTTTGTGATTTACATAAATAGTTGTAATAGTAATAATTGTAGCAGGAAGAGGTCTAAAGATCACCCATCCCTCAAAAAAAGGTTTTTAAGCCTCTATTTATTCAGACACTAAACAAAGCTCTGTTTTGAAGGGGGTTTACAGATGTAATCAAAGTCCTAAGTCATTTCATCTCAACATACAAAGATTATTTAAGAGAAAAAGATAATCTAATCATACAAGACCTTTAAAAGCAGAAGCAAAAGGCAGGAGATGGGGTCAGATAGAATCAAAGCCTGAGAAAGACTCATCACACCACTGCGAGTCTAAAGATGAAAGGGACACATAAGACAAAATGCAAGCAACCTCTGAAAGCAGAGAGCAGTCCCCAGCAAACAGTCACCAAAGAAACCAGAACCTCAGTCCTACAACCAATGGGAACTGATTCTAGCCACAACTTTAATGACCTTGGAAACAGACTCTTTCCAGATGCTCTAGATAACAGCACATACAACCAATATCTTTATTTCAGCCATAGAGAATTCTAGGCAGAAAGTCCAACATGCTGACCTTCTGATCTACAGAATTTTAAGCTAATACATTTTTGTTTCTTTTAGCCATTTTATTTGTGGTAATTTGTTAGAAAGCAAAAAAAAAAACTAATATAGATTTTGGTACTAGGAGTGGGGTGCTGCCATAACTAATATACAAAATGTGGGTGTGTCTTTGGAATTAGTCAGTGTTAGATACTGAAAGAAGTTTGAGAATAACATTTTAAGAATCCTGATAAAGCCTATATTTAGTTGAACAAACTCTTAAACTACAGATGTTAAACACACTGCTTGAGAAGGTTTAGAATGAAGACAAGAACATGTTATTGAAAACCAAGGAAAATGGATGATAATAATATAGCAGCTAAAAGCTTGGCAGAATTTTATCCTGGATGTATGTAGAAAGCAGAACTTGTAAATAATGAAAATTATTTATTTAGCTGAGGAGATTTCCAAGCAAGATACTAAAGGCACTGCCTGGTTTTAACTTGTTGCTTATGGTAAAACGTGAGAGGAGAGAGATAAATTGATGGAAGAACTGTTAAACAAAAAGCAAACAGAACTTGATGCTTTGGGAAATTTTCAGCCTATTCTGACAGCACAAGCTATAAAATTAAGAAATTGCTTTTGAAAGATTAGCATAAAGAAAAGGCCATTTGTGTGTATGGGCAACACTTTACTCAAATCTTAGGAAGATCAAAAAGAATATTAAGTCACAAGAGACTAAAAATTTGCTTTATAGATCTTCTCAATCAAATCAAACAGCTTCTAAGAAGATTAAAGGTGTTGTACCTCAGCCATTTCACCAAAAGTCAAAGACAGAAAAAATATATCTCAAAATGATTTGCGATCTTGAGATCTGTCTAATGGGGTAAATCCCTGTGTCATGGGAGACCCACAGGTATTTGAGATATCTATGTTAGCAGAAATACTTAACAGTATGGACTAAAGGTAAAAAGAGGATACAAAATGAAATGAGGTTATTGGACCCACATGACTCTACTCACAGAAAGCAGGTTTTCTGCGAGTAGAGTCATGGGGGTCCAATAACCTCATTTGGAGGTTATTGGAATTTCTGAGTCCAGAAGGAATTTCTGAGAGCCACAGAGAAGTATTCACTACAGAAGTATTCACTCATAAACCTAAGAGTCTGCCCAGTGGGATTTCAAAATGTCTTTGGACCCTTGGCTCCCGTTTACTTTCAATTTTTTCCTATTTTAACAACCACTTTTACAATTATTATTCTGTTTCTGTCCCACCATTGTGTGACAGGAACAGATAAATGTTTATTTAATATTACAGATCCACAAATGGAATGCCATTGTAACCATGAACCTCATTTATGCTGATTTAGATTATTTCAGTGTTGATATTTTGAATTTTAAGCTGATACTATAATGGAATGAGACTTTTGAGGACATTGGAATGGGATGAATGTATTTTACATGTGGAACAGACATGAATCTTTGCAGGGACCAATGGGTAGACTATGATAGATAGAAAAATGGTCCCTTAAAGATGTCCTGTCCTAATGCCCAGAACATATGATAATATATCACTCCTGTGTTTACACAATTGTATAGCACAGTTGAGCTGAAGATAGGGAGGTCTTGTGGCTTGGTCTAATTGAATCACAGAAGCCCTAACATAATCACAAAAGGAGATAACTTTTCTATCTTGTGGCAGAAGGGGATGTACGGAGAAGGCATCAGTGACCCATTGCTACATCTGAAAATGGAGGGGGCATGAGCCAAGGAATGTGGGTAACCTCTAATGCTGAGAACAACCTCCAGCCAACTGCCAGCAAAGGAACAGGGACCTCAGTCCTACAACCACAAGGAAATGAATTCTGTTAACAACCTGAAGGAGGCTGGAAATGGATTGCCTCCCACAGCCTCCAGATAAAAGCCCAGATTAGTCATCCTCTTAATTTCAGTCTTTTGAGGCCCTAGGAAGAGTACCCTGCTGAGTCCACCTGGATTTTTGACTTACATAAATGTGTAATAATAAATGAGCATTGTTTTAAATCACTAAATTTGTAGCAAATTACTACACAAAAATAGAAAACTAATACCATGTTCAAAAAATCAAAAAGCCCTTGCAAAGACTTTTTCTTCTTTCACAGTGGCATCAAAAATCATCTCCATGGGAATGCTCTTCATTTTAAATGGAGTAACAGATATATTTTCTCTGGCCACTTTCTGTGGAAATCATCTGTTTGTGAATCTAGAAATAAAAATAAATCTTAATCATTTTCTTTCAAATTAAAATTTTGAAATTATAAAGCCAATAATTTAAAATGAATGAACAGAGTTCATAAAGCAAAGAAGAAATTTTGGCTCTTAATGTTTTCAAATAATTATTTTAACAAAAATTTTTGAGCATCTACCATGTGCCAGCCTCTGTGTGTTATTAGAAGTGTAAAAATAGACCACGTTAATAGCTGTCTTCAAGAAGTTTAAAAGGCCAATAAACAATAATCTTAATATTAATGGGCAGGACTTATTAGGTACAACTTATATGCTAGATGTTATGCTAAGAATTTATCTGCATTCTCCTTTTCCACAATTTATAAATAAGTCCACAATAAAGTATGTGATAGAAGTACATACTGGGTAACATTTATGACACACAATAAACTAGGACATGCAAATATTATGCATCAATAGAAATAATAATAAACTAGCAGACATTGGTCATGAGGGGAGACTGACAAGGCTTGAGTTGTTAAAGACTAAGGATTTGCAAGACAGATAAAATAAAGATGAGCATTAAAAGCAGATAAAATAATGTGTATTATTTTATCTAAAAGAAGGCAACAGGAGAGATAGACAAAAGTCAATCAACTGAAGAATTATGGGCTAAGAAATTACAGACTGTGCTAGCTGTTCCAAAAATATTTTGACTTTTAATTGTAGGAATAAACTTTTTCTTTTCCAGCTACTTTCAAGTTATTGCATTGACCTATATTGAAGAGGAATGCATACAATAAGGATATAAATTATTTTAGTAACTCAAATGAAAACTGCTCAGTTTCACATAGTCCCACCCACTTATTTTTAACCACTGGGTGAGGTGGGACACAGGAGATTATACTACTTGCCACAGTCCCATAAGTAAAAAGGTTCTTATTAAGAATCTGGGCTCAAGTGCTATGATTCTTACTCCAGGGATTTTTCCACTGAGCCTCAAAATTATGTAGTTTCCACATAATGACATTTGAAACTTTTAAAAATTTTTCTTTAAAAGAATTGAAACCTCATTTTAAAAAATTACAGTAAATCATTTAAGTAAATGTTCAAAATGAGTTCTACTAGAAGTTTAATATAGTACACATAATTAAATAAGCTGTCCTCCAATTATGTCAGCAAAAAAGGAAAAAATAAAACAGATGAGAAAGAAGAACATAAAAACACTGATGCCAGTCTTTGGGATGCAAGCATTTTGGTTGAAAGCTCCCTTACCATACCAGGGTCCTCAACTCTGACAGAGTACTTTACATTCCTGGGTTATGCAAAGAAGACAGACATTAATCTTGCTCACAAAATCCTAGGAAATTTTATTTATCTCTTAACAAGAACATTATGCCCAGAAACACCATGAAAAGAGATTGGACTATCCTTCACCCTGACACACCAGAAAATTTACACCCACCCTTCTATAAATGAGCCTCTGGTAACTATTATAATCTCTTCTCCAAACTCTTGCTCTATACACACACACATACACCACTTACCATCACTGTACTAGTATAGATAACCCCATAGCGATAATCTATATTATTTAACAAATGAGTCTTTCAATGTCTTTCTTTTTGTTTTCCTATCCTTTCTAAAAATGTATCATTTGCTAAACACTGACAATCAGTCATAGCCTTGGACAATTCCAAATTCTTAGTACCCTCCCCTATAAAAAGGTCTTGGAAGATAATATTCCAATGTCCAGTGCCCTCATATCAAAAAAATCAAGGGCAAAGTTTTTACATCAATAAAAAAAGTGTGTGTGTCTTTAGCTTTTCTGCACTCATCACAATAGTTATGAGCAGACTCCGGACAGAGGTGAATGCCAACAAGTTCTTTCTAAGGTAACAATTGTCATGCAAAAAGCTTTTCACTAAGTGAGCAAAGACATTGATTATTCAAATAAGGATTTTCGACTTGGACAAAGTTTACTTCTTTATTCAGATAATTCATTTTCAGGTTTAAAAAAAGAAAGAAGGAGAAAATAACAACTTCATGCCACCAAATTTGAAATTGTGGGCAAAATGTCTTATAAAACCTTTTTTAATTTAACTTTTAAGTTCAGGGGTACATATGCAGGTTTGTTTGTAAACTTGCATCGTGAGGGTTTGGTGTGCAGATTATTTCATCACCCATGTATTAAGCCTAGTACCCATTAGTTATTTTTCCTGACATGTAGATTATTAAAACAGTACCTAAAATCATGTGTGTAATAAGTGTTAGCAATCGTTAATAAATCCATTTTTAGGGCTCCCCTTACATTATTTTGATTCCCAGCAATTACCATACTATGCTGAAACGTTTAGATATTTTCCTTTGCAAGCTTCCTTCTTTTCATAACTGATGACCTCATTTAATGGTTTATTCCTTAGGTCCTAGACAAGTTGGCTTGCCATGTAATAAAACTGCAGCCAGGCTTGCTGTGATATGGGTGGGGCTTGCTCATCCTCGCAGGTCATGTTTATGCTAAACCTTTTCTCCTGAGGTGAGCTGGGCAACTATCTCATCTTACATTCTCCCCAGTGAGGTCTGCCAAAGTTCTTCAAACTATTTTGGTCTATCAGATCAACAGATGCTGAATCCAGCCAATAGGAAATTCAACTCGACGCCTTAAGAGGATGTTTAATTGTAAGGTTCTACTCTAAATAAATGTAAAGGGGAAGAGAAAATGAAGGGGAAAAAAAGGAAGACAAGAGAAGAAAAAGAAAAGAGAAAGTGAAAGAATAGATTTCAAATATTTCTCAAAAAAACAAAAAACTACATATAATTAACTATGTAGAGAAAAGCTTTCAGCAAATTTGCCCTAAATTTAGACATGAGTATATTTTGTCTTTCACCCTCACCTATAGCTCTTTTTTAATCTCTCTCTGAGTAACTACTGTCATCACCCCAGAATCATATGTTCAAACTCTTAATTTGATAAATCTATATTAAGGATTAATGGGTACTGACATAATAATGTCTGATACTTGTTGAGAACATATTTACATTTTTAAATTACACCATAAAATAAATACAATCTATTCACCAGGATTCTCTAAAAGTCTATTTCTCCAGTGTTTTAGTCATCCTAGCCATTTAGTGTGGGAGAAATTCTGGGAGAGTAGACTTTTAGGAATCTACCAAACTGCATTAAATATCTCATGTTGGTTCATTGACCAACATAGGTAAGGTTGGCTCTGCAAGTGCCCTCCATCTCACCTCCTACCTGTTTCATATTGTAATCACTGGAAGAAATTAGCTTAATTTTAGAATAAAAGATGTATATCCTTATTAATAACCAAAGTATTTATTTAAATAAATATTTATAAAGCATTATAATGACTCAGAAAAATATTAATCTACTTCTTCACAAATTGTTATTTGATTCCTGCTTTACTCTTCATTTAATTATACCATTCCTCTTATACTAAGACTTGCTCACAAAAAAGTTACGAGGGAAAGGACCATAATCTGAGGGAAGGAGTTGGCAAGACTCAGGTCACAGTGAGCTTGGAAACAACCTAGGATTCAGTGAAGTTCTGACACAGCCCTGCAAAACAAACCAAGTCTCCCAAATGGAGATGTTCTCTGTAGTTCTATTTTCTAAAAGAGTGAAAAGTTGTTTATTCTGTTTTTAATGGGGGAAGTCACTTGCTGAAAGAACATGTGTACACCTTTTGTGACATACTTATACATGTCTCTAGGGATAGTACTGCCACACAGGTTTTGTGATCTCAAGCAAAATACTATCACAGTATGGCCCTGACTAAGTTGTGATTTAAAATTAAGCCTTATTCAAATTGTCAAAAGGATGACAACTGCATACAGAATTAATCAAAGGCCATTTATGCAGAGCTCACACTGATAGGAAAGCCAGCTACTGTCACTTTGGTTCTGGTACACCAAAAAGGGTTGGAAAGAAGAGGGGGTTTTGTGAGGCGAATGGAAGAAGTCTTAAGAAAGTCTTTGATTGCGGACTGTTCTGATAAGATAGAATTTTGTGTGAGGCAGGATTTGGGGAAAGACCTGTGTGGAGGCTTTCTGATTGGCTTTGATAGTCTTTGGCTCACTGGCTATTTGTGCATAACTTAAAGCTCCCTAGACTTGTTAGGGTCATATGGGTTTTACTGTTTCAACATTAGCCCTTGACACTGGGGTCCAACATTTGAATAAGCAATTTATAAAAATAAAACATTTTCCAGTAAATTCACTTGATTTTGCATTTACCTTTATTGCTTCATATGTACCATATTACATAAAAATGTTGAGTATAAATGAAATCAAAACTAGTACAGTGAAATAACATTATTTTTTACTTCATAAGGCCACTAAAATGTTTTGATAAATAGATATAGTTCATCATTTTCAGTACAAATACATGGCTTTTGAAAATATTTATATCTCAGGATCTGGACCTCTTATTTGATGGTCTCTATTCTTTACCAAGTCCTTATTTTTTTTTTTGTTTATTTGCTCTTTGGAGACAATGTTCCCAGGGTGTTTTTCTTTTTTTTCTCTCTCTCTTTTGTATATCAACAAAGAGCAAGAGAATAATTTTTTTGCTCTTACTGAAATGGTATTATTAAAATGAATTTAAATTTCTAAAAATGTTCTTTACAACATACTGTAGTGACCAGTAATCTTTCCTGCTTTTTATTAAGAAGACTGTTGCAATTTCCTTTTTCTTTGTCTAGTGGCATCAGAAATGTAATCCTCTATTGCATTTTGGTCACCAGTGCTTTCTTTATGCCCTTCAGCTAAGTCTCTTTCCATGACCACTCTAAATCTTTTAACTTTATGCATTTGCAAATGCTAAATTATTCCTGCCTTTCATCATAAGTCAATTTCTCCTACATTCCTCAATTATCCCCAGATTCTCACTTTGAACATTTCCCAACTGGATTCCACAAAAGTAGTAAAGCTGGTCTAGATTTGCTTGTTAATCCTAGCAAAGACATCCACTTAGTGAGTTTCTATTCCAGACAAGACCCTTTGCAAAGTACTTTTTATATACTTTCTCATCCACTACTCTCAATAATTGTGCATTAGGAATTTTACTAATAAGGAAACTGAAATTAAGTGAGTTTAGGAACTAGGAACTTATATGTGATCACACAGTTAATAAATGGGAAGCCAGTACCTGATCAATCAGATCCCAAAGTCTATGTTCTTCCTTTAACATTCATTAAAAGATGCCTGAGAAGTGTCTATACCAGAATTACCTCTAATATTTTATTAAAATATAGACTACAAGCCTCTTCTTAGACTGTCTGAATTAGTATCTATGGGGACAAAGACCAGAAATATACATTTTTTAATAAGCCCCCCAGATGATTCTTATGCACACTAAAGTTTGAGAATCACTGAATTACAAGGCCTACATTTTATGGATTCCTCTCTGGGTCTCCATCACCAGGGACAGTATTGGGCTAACCAATAATAAGTGCTTGATGAACTAAAATGAACTAATTCTAACACAAGGAAATGTACTGCTATTGATACAGTGTCTTTGGCTCTTTATAAAGGGTTTATAAAACAGATGCTGGCGAGGCTGTAGAGAACAGGAAATGTTTATACATTACTGGTGAAATGTAAATTAGTTCAGCCACTGTGAAAAGCAGTTTGGGGATTTCTCAAAGGATTACCATTAAAATATTTAAAAAGAACTACCATTCAACCCAGCAATCCCCTTACTGGGTATATACCCAAAGGAAAATAAATCATTATACCAAAAAAACACATGCATTCATATGTTGATCGAAGCGCTATTCACCATAATAAAGACATGGAGTCAATCTAGGTATCCATCAAGATACCTAGATTAAGATCATTGGATTAAGAAAATGTGGTACATATATACCATGGAATACTATACAGTCATAAAAAAAGAACAAAATCATGTCCTTTGCAGCAACATGGATGAAGCTGGAGGCCATCATCCTAAGCAAATTAATCCAGGAATAGAAAACCAAGTACCACGTTTTCACTTATAAGTGGGAATTAAACACTAGGTACTCACAGGTATAAAGATGGCAAAAATAGACATTGGGGACTACTAGATGCAGGAGGGAGGGAGGGGACAAGGGGTGAAAAACTAACCATTGGGTACTATGCTCACTACCTGGGTGATGTGATAATTCATACTCCAAACCTCAGCTTCACTCAATATACCCATGTAACAAACCTGCACATGCACCCCCCCAAAATCTAAAATAAAAGTTGAAAATATTTTTTAAAAAACAAAGAAGAAGATTATATGAAACCACCTTGAGATATTAGTATTTTTACTTCGGAGTCATGTACCTCTAACACTGGTATTATGCCAACTTATTATGCAATGATAATTGATTGTTATGCACTAATCAATAGCAATGAGGGTGGCAAGAATCACCCTCATTTGGTACACACCACAATAAGGTCATTGCACAATGGCCTCTGTTACTGAGAGAACTGTAGGACAGAATGTCTCAAGACTGTCCATGATTAAAAAGATCGAAGCCTCAAAATGTAGATTAAAAAAATCATTGCCCGAACTATCTTGTTCTAGTTAATGATAACAGTTGTTTAAAACTAACTTCCAGCATCCTGTGGTGGTACTGGCCACCAGTTCTGTAATCTAATAATATGATTGTGAAAAAGGTTTACTATGAACCATTATCTGAGACAACCATCTGCTAGAAAGAACCATAATTAATTATGTGCATAAATAAAATCACCGCTAACCAACAACAGCCTTTGGTTTAAAGTAGTGGGAGAACTGCTTGCTATACAAGCAAAATTAAAAAATATTTCTATTTTATTGGCAGGAAAAATATGAGGTTGTGTGTGTATACTTCGTGGCATCAGGAGGCTGCATACGTGCTTCCCTTTAACCTTCTGCCTTATGGTAAATAGGAAGTACTAAGATGATTTTCAAGGTAACGGTAAAATCCTTTCTAGATAATTAGGAGTGCTAGAAAAATTAAACTAAATGAACTCTAAAAGTTCCGGCCATGTTTATTTGCTCAGTATTCTGCTGGCTGGGTTTTATGAGGGGTGAGAAGTTGGTAGATATATGTAGATATACCTATGTAGATATATATAAATATACATAGATATACATGTAGATATGTGTATTATTTCTATAGCCTCTTTCCGTTTTAGGATAAAGACAGGAGATGGCAAAGAGATAAAAGAGTCTTCAAAGGCAGGATGATGACTTCTGGGTGAGAAACACCCTGGTATAAGCAAGAATTACTCATTGACAACGTGGGCTTCCCTTGGCCCCTACTTTGGGGAAATCATAGCGCTTGTCCTCAAGTAAAGCCCCTACATAGATGGCCGGCAGTAATCAGTATTCTCCTCCAAAGAATTTTTCTACCTTTAGACATTTTTTTCTACCTTTAGACATTTTGTGCCAGTTAAATTTCTACTTCTTCTTGTTTGTACGTGAAGAGACTGCCATATGTTGAGCCCTCTTTCTGCTTGCCTCCTTTTTAGGAGCACAATGTATGAAAGAGTGCACTGCCACAATCATTTATGTAAGTCTCATTCCAAACTATTTTCCAAAATGTAATTCTACTTGGAATTTAAATCATCTTATTTTTCATCTCACATCTAGTTGGCTACAATATCATATAATTTACTAAACTACTCTCAAAGAGTTTACATTGCATTAAAGGTTTAGATTATTCAAGTTTATCTGAAACTTTTAATCAGTGAAGACAGTTCTATCATTCTCTTGAATTTTCATAACAGTTACTCACAGAATGCTCTCACGGTTTATGTGGATATTTCCCCATTGTTTCCTTTCCTTCCTCACCAGATCCTGGGCCATATGTGGCTCTGTAAGGAATTTTTTCCCCATTAATTCCTCACATGGGGATCAGAGGGTCACCTATAAGTAAGAGTTGGGCCTTTCTCTGGGCCTGTCCATGATTTCATCTTCTTGTGCTGTAGTCACTGGCAGCTGCTTTGCTGATTCTTTTCCTCACTTTTCTTATTTTTAATTTTTATTTTTATAGATTTAGGGGATATACGTACAGTTTTGTTACATGGATACCTTGCACAGTGGTAAAGTCTGGGCTTTTAGTGTACCCATCACCCAAATAGTGTGCATTGTACCCATTAGGTAAATTCTCATCCCTCGTCCCTGTCTCTCGCTCCCATTTTGCTTTCCTTATTAACAGCCAAGAATTCTCTAGCTACTAAAGTAACTTGATCAGAGGCTGTTGCCCTTGGATGGTGCACAATGAAAGTGCTGAGAGAGAAGCCGCGAGGTGTCCTAAAGCCAAATAATCCCCAGAACCGAGGGCAAATCTATGGGAAAAGTTTCCAAAGTTCAAAATTTCAGGGCAAGACCCATCAGATATATATGATGTAACTGACACATACAAAAATTTAATTAAATAAGTATAGTGCTGAAAAATGTATAAATAGACAGATCAAAGGAACAGAAAAACCCAAATGGATCTCAGCTGCAACAGAGAAGGCATCATAAATCATACCCTAAGGAGAGAGAAAGCTGAGATACTTGGGTTTTGAAAAATACACAATTTAGATACTTAATAAGTACAAATTATACATAGGTCAAAGAATTATATTTAGTAACTGAATATACACTTTAATCTCTTAAGAAAAAGAATTTTCTAAAATAAATCTAAATAATGGAAAAATTTGAAAATTTTTAATAACTCAATATTTTAAACTTTGCAACATTAAGTAAATAAAAATGCAAAAATTGAACTAAATCTGAACAAAATTTTAAAAACTTTGCAAATACAACAAAATCCTATACTTACATAAGAAAAACACTGAATCCACACTGATAAATAAACAAGGATAATGGATGAAAAATTTTTAAAGAATTGCATTAACATTTCAAAAAAATGTTCAACTGTATTAAGAAAAATGCAAAATTAGTAAAAATGTGATGCTACATTATTTTAACTCACCAAATAAGCAATAAAGATAATAGTCAATATTTGCAAGAGCTTAACAATATGAGCACTCTCACACACTGCTGGTGAGAATGACAACTGATAGAGCCTTTCTGAAAAGACCTTGGCAATGTACTTCAAAAGCCAGTGTTTCTACATCTAAAAATTCATAAGGAATAAATAAAAGACCAATATTTATGTACAAAATGTTTAATACAATATTATAAGAAGATAACAAATGTGGGAAACAAAATCTAACATTAACCAGATGATTAAATACATCTGTATAATGGAATATAATACAGCCAACACAATTATGTTTAAGGTCAGGTGCCATGGCTCATGCCTGTAATCCCAGCACTTCGAGAAGTTGAAGTGGGAGGACTACTTCAGGCCAGGAGTTCGAGGCCAGTCTTGTGAACACAGTGGGACCCTCTCTCTACAAAATATTTAAAAATTAATCAGGCATGGTGATGCATGCCTGCAGTCCTAACTACTCAGGAGGCTAAGAGGGTGCATCACTTGAGCCCAGAAGTTCAAAGCTACAGTGAGCCATCATGGCGAAGCTGCCTCCAGCCTGGGTTATAGAGGGTGACTCTGTTTCTTAAAAAAAAAAAAAAAAAAAAATTGTATTATGTTAAAAGATCTTAAATGAAATGCTAATATTATAATGTACATGGAGAAAAAAATCACAAAATTGGTTGTAAAATAAGAACTAAATTTTATTTTTAAAGAGCCATTTTTTAAAGTTGAAAGGAAGTAAGCCAATATGTTAATTAGCCATCTTAAGACAGTGGACTTATGTATCATTTATTTTTCTGTGATGCTTTATCTTGTTAGTATATTCCACATTTTTCTATTTTAAAAATGTAAGACAAAAGGTCAGAACACACTACTTTTTAGAAGATAAAGAATAATATTATTGAAAAAGTAAAGTAGAGATTTAGCTTAGTTGATTTTAGAAATCTAACAGTGACAACTGTATAAAATATTTCAGACATACAGTGAAAAAGTCACACATCAGATACATTAGGAGTATTGACTATGTGGAGACGGGAGAAGGGAATGAGAATAAAAGGAAATAGAAAATATTAAAACAACCTGTTCTAATAAAGTCACAAAATGGCTTCTTTCAATCATGAGCAGCAGATATGCTCCAGGTTTAATCGAGGCAAACAAAATTACATTGTTAAAATTGTGTGTATGTTTTGGTTTTATTATTTACTTTTGAAAAGTTAATATCTACTTTTCAAAGTTAAGCCTGCAAACTTCACATAATGAAGCAAAAGACAATGCCATACGCCATTTACAACATGAAAGAGTTTCCAGGCTGGTTTCTGCCATGATATTTTTATTCCCCTTCTTCCCATTGTTAATGTTAAACCACAGCAGATCTCCTCATGCAACTCAACCAAATGTTGAGTTACTTCAAAAGAATAACCAAAAATAGGTCTAAAATATTATTTGTTTCTATATAAATTTGCCAGAGAATTTTAAAGTTCTACCAACACTAAATTGGCATACATTAGTTCTTCCAGTTGAAGGACATATCCACTATGGAAATTATTTCAGAATATTGAGGGTGATTTTGAGCTGTATAAATTGAATAGAAACAGTAATGAAATTAGCATCATTCCATTTTAAGATAAAGAGCTGTATTTTTTATTCCTTTATTCCTAAGTGGAAGTATTACACAATGGCACCTACTTCCAGAAGAATTAATCATATTCATCTTGCAAGTACTAAAAGGCTCTTTCACAGTTTTATTAATCAATCACATATTTAAAGTTACACATTTAATGGTAGGATAAATGTGTAATCCTTAAAACACCCTTGAATAGTTTAAGTTTAATGAGATCTACACATATATGTGTGTGTGTGCACACACATATATGTGTGCATATATACACATATGTATATATACATATGTGTTCAAGAATTTACAATTCTCTTTTATCTTTACTAATAACACTCTCACAATTCACTAGAAACGATTCTCATAGGAAAGCACTCACATAAAAATGATGCTATAAATAACTAGAAATAGAACATGTTGAATGTCATTCAGTCTACTGCATGATTTTCATTCATCCCACACTTCATTTGAACTCTGAGTCTTCGTGCTGATCTTCACAGTCTTTCCAAAAACGTGTTTAGCTACATAAGCTAAAAGTCCAAATCAATGAATATTGAGCTACAGGATTTGCTAGGAATTTGTGCTATATACAAATTAGGAAACTAGATAATCATGTTTGACATGAAAACCAACTCAAAACAAAAGTTTAAAAACACAGCAATCAACTATTTGGAAACAGAACACTGCTCTAGGGTAGGCATTAAATTTCCCTAGAATAATTTATGCAAGGTAAGAAGTAAAGAATGTTAATTTTATTATTGTTTTTCTAGGACAGTATAGTCTGGTTAATCTGCTATATTTATTGGAAATACTAGTTTAAAGACTGTCTTAGATACTGATTTTTGGTACCACATGCTCATTTACTCTTATTTTCTCCATTAAAATGTATTCCTGACCAGGTGTGGTGGCTGGTG
This sequence comes from Sapajus apella, assembly GCF_009761245.1. NCBI lineage: Eukaryota > Metazoa > Chordata > Mammalia > Primates > Cebidae > Sapajus > Sapajus apella. The sequence goes on along the minus strand of NW_022436946.1, from coordinate 27,515,199 downwards.
CCTGTAATCCCAGCACTTTGGGAGGCCAAGGCAGGAGGATTGCTTGAGCCAGGAGTTTGAGACCAGCCTGGGCAATGTAATGAGACTCTTTCTCTACAAAACTAAAAAAAAAAAAAAAAAAAAATTGCTGGGCATGGTGGTGTGTGCTTGCAGTCCCAGTTACTCAGGAAGGCTCAGGTGGGAAGATCACTTTAGCCATGGAGGCAGAGGGGCAGTGGCATTCTAGCCGGGGCACAGAGTAAGACTGTCTCAAAATTAATTAATTAATTAATTAAAATTTAAAAAAATTTTAAAGTATTCTTGGGACTTATATATTTTTTTCTTTTTATAGTTAGCTTCAACAAATATCAACTTATATTTTTTTCTTCATAGATTTAACTTCAACAAATATCTCCTAAGTAAAGTGCCCTCTGAGTAAACCAGTTCCTCGGAATTTTTTTTTAATCCTTTAGATGCTCTCTGTTGTCTATAGAAATTTAAACTCTTCCAATCTGACACTTAAGGCCCTGAACAGGATAGTTCAAACCAAGCCTTCCCCAGTCTTCTACTTTTCTACATCTTTTCACACACATTCAAAAAAAAAAAAAAAAAAAAAAAGCCTCAGTCATTTTCCTGTCCCTGCCCACATTCAGGTCTGGGTCACTCTGCAACAGGAGATTAAGGTGGCAGTCCGGGTGAAAGCTGATAGAATAAATGGCTGGGAGAAAACAGAATAGATAGATTCTGTCTGTCTCAGAAGGTCATTTTGAAAGTAGAAAGCACTTAGGTTTCTTTCTTGGTATATCCTAAGACATAGAAACAAAGACTGTGAGGGAGAAAAGAGGAAAAACTGAAAAATGATATCACTGTCTGGTACTATTATTTGAATGCCTCAGTTTAATGTATATTGTAATCTCCTTAGAATGGAAACATTTCTTAATATCTTTTCTTTATACACACACATTTATATACCACATGCTAGGCACCCAGAAGGCACTTAGTATTTGTTGGATTAATAAGCATCAGTTTTTCCTTGTCATTTTATTAACATCTCTTTTTGTTTAAAAAATGTCTATGAATGTTCACATTTATGATTAAATATTTATGACAATTCAAATGGCAAAAATTAAGAATTCTAATAATATCAAATGTTGGAGAGGATAAGGATCAACTGTAACACTTACATAACATGAGGAAGAGGGGAAATTGGAACAATTTGGAAAATAGTTTGGCATTACATGGTAAAGCAGAACTTGTGCATATCCAATAACCCAGGACTTCTGCTCCTGCAGAAATTATATATATGCTTGAGAGACTCTTTCACATGTGCTCCAAAATGAGGACTGAATATATATATATTCAGTTTTAATACACACACAAACACACACATACACGGTTTGGAGATCCTACCTTAGAGAGCTAGCAGTGTTAATAACTAAGAACAGCATATCATAGTGGGAGATTGATTAAGGATTATAATGAATTTACAAGAATCATTACTCGTTTTTACTGCATTGCCTTTTTTTCGCCATCAAAGTGTTCTGAACAATCAACTTAGTATGTCCAACATATGGGAAAAATTAGACAGAAAAGTCTAATATTTCACATTGTCATGCACAGAACAATCGCTTTGTTTAAGCAGATCACTGGCTTTGTCCTCAAATTTATTAGGGACTATTGGGGGTGGAGGGAGTTATAACAAACATCAATTCAAGTGTTTTTGTTTAGTTTTGCTTCATTTTGCAGCAATTTGGTAACTTTTTCAGAACTTTGTTTAATTGTGATACAAACTTTGATTCAATATGAAGGTCATTAGAAACTGCAATGTTCCTAAAACACACATGGAGCCTGTTTCATCCGCTTCCTTTCAAGAGATGTTGTCTGTCACGAAGCTATAGTATCCATTTCCTTCACTCTTTGAATGTCTCAAAACATGAACTATCATACCTGTCAGACCCTTTTTCTGAATCCACACATCTCCCTTAGAAAATCATCCAATTCAAGAGGTAATGTTTACATTATCGCATCACATCAAAAGTAAAGCTATGTCTTTGAATAACAGTATAACATCTCTAATGGCAATAATTCACCTATTTGTAAATTTAAAATATCAATTTTTATTATAAGTTCTGTGTCCCCATATTTGTGATGACATATCTTATTTGTCATCACAAAATTTTTGTTCCTAAAAATAACAGATAGGAGTGAGTGACAGAGCAAAATATTTTCCAACAATATAATCTACTGGAATTATTAAAAATTAAAGAAAATTCAAACGCAATTCTGCTTCATTAGTATCTTTAAGGTTGTTTTACTTATTCACTGTAAAAGAGCAATCAATAAGATAATTGTATTGCATAGAAACTTAGCAACTAGGAGTTAACTATAAATTTCTGAATCTTCTAAATGTCTTGAAAAGTCCTATTTTTTCCAGTATCTCTTGTGCTAGTTTTTTCATCTTCTGTCACTTTGTCTCATTCAACTTGACAAAAGCAGACTAAAGCGATATTAACTCCACAGAATTTAAGAAATGCCAAGTCAATTAATACTTTCTAAATAATATAACAGATTGAAAACAAAAAATGTCCTGCCTAGGCCCTAACATGCTTGAGTTTCTTTAAGGAATTCCATTATGCCATAAAGACTGCTTTCCCCAGCATCCCTGACCAATGGTCATTTAGTCTCTCACAACAGAAATGTATCCTCACCAAGGGAAGTCCATTTCATCATTAGACATTCCTGCTGGTCAGAAAATGCTTATGTTAAAATACAATTTATCACTTTGTAGCTTTCCTACATTTTCTCTGTATCAGTCTATTAGAACAACAAGCCTGTCCTTAAGATTGCATAAGGGTTTTAAAACAATGTCTATTTTACACGTTCCCTTTTACTTCTTTATTTCACTATAACATTCCCCAGAAGACACAGTTTCCAGTTTTTTCCCAACAGAGTTTTCAGTCTTTTCTCCTACATAGCATTTTGTCAATGTAACTTTAAAAATATTGCAACCAGAAGCAAATGTAATATTTTGGGTATGAACCATCTTAAACTTTAGACTTTTATTACTACAACCTGACATAATTATATATTTTACATAATTCAAGCATTATTCATTAAGCAAACATTTACCAAGTACTTACTAAATTCTGGGTTTTAGGCTGATCTTTGGGGATTCAAAATCAAGAAAGTCTTATCTCTTGCCTTCATGTAACCACACTACACTATTAGCTCATGGAAAATATGCACTCAGCTAAAATTTCAGCTCCTCTTTTTTTTTTTTTTTTTTTTTTTTTTTCGAGACAGTCTCAGTCTGCCACCCAGGCTGGAGTGGAGCAGCACCATCTTGGCTCACTACAACCTCCGCCTCCTAAGTTCAAGCGGTTCTCCTGCCTCAGCCTCCTGAGTAACTGCGACTGCAGGCATGTGCCACCCCATTTGGCTAATTTTTGTGTTTTTAGTAGAGATGGGGTTTCACCAAGTTGGACAGGCTGGTCTCGAACTCCTGACCCCAGGTGATCCACCCACCCCAGACTTCCAAAGTGTTGGGATTATAGGCATGAGCCACCACGCCCAGCCTCATCTCTTCTTTGTTTTTCCACAAGCAGATCACTACCCCTGTCTGCTGATACATAGAGAAATTTACCTCCACCACTGGTAACAGTCACCAGGACTTTAATCACAGATTACAAAGTAATCCTAATTACTTTTAAGAATGATAGTTCTAAATTCTGCTTTCCATATTTTATTTCATTTGCTATCTCTTGAAACTTGTCTGAAAGTTAGGGGGAAAAACGTTATTTCATTTTTTAAAATTGCTTTTATGAAAACAAGAAGCACTGAGTGAAGGACAAGAACCTATAGCGAGCTTTCCACCTCTCTACTCCAGTAACTTATCATGCAACACACCTTGGGTACAATGTTTTTAACCAGATCAGAATTGATCAGTTCTCTCATTCACCATACATTTTATCAGTTTATTCACAAATCATATTCAGTGCTTTACCATGCATATCAAGTGCTTTGCTCAAGTTAAGATACATTATATGCATATTTTCCTGATTTACTATATTAATAATATTATAAAAGTATATAGAGTTTATTATGCTTAGTTCTCAGAGAACTCATTTTGAAGCCTTTTGATGTCACAGTTCTCCAAAATTCTTCTAAGTGCTCAAGTATTTTTATTACTCCATTCTACAATTTTGCTGGAGATTAAGATTATGTTTTCAAGTCTGTTGTTCCCAAGGCCCCTCTTTACATCTTCTGGAAGTTTAACAGTTCACTGTCCGTAGTGTCGTTTTTCCTCTCTTCCCAAAAAGTAACAAGAAAATTACAATTTTTTATTAGAATCAGAAGGTCACTAAAACCAAATGAAGACATGGCCTTGCAGCAAGTGTGAAATGGCTGAGAGGAGGATGCTGCTACATCTTGCATTGCTGAGGTTTTCAAGTTTCTTTCAGTTACCATACAATTTCCTCACATGAAAACATAGTGGTAATCCAGTAACAGCAGCAGAAACAATTGAAGGTGTAATTTCTTCTCTGGTTGAAGAAAGCGAATAGAGCCCTTCTTCATACTTCAATATCCATGTGAATCTCACCTGAAGATTTTGTTAAACTGCAGATCCCACATCAGTAGGTCTGTGGTAGGACCCAACATTCTACCTTTCTAATAAGTTCCTGGGTTCCTGTGGCCCATGCTCTGAAAAATGGCCCACACTTTGTGCAGCAGGGCCTGGGACATCCTCATATTGTCCCTAGGGATACCCAAAGAAGCATTCTTCATGTAGTGCTAGCATTTCCACCTGTTTTATCTAACACCATATTATTACCTTCTTCTCTTATAGGCATAAATATGCCCTGCCCCAAAGGTGTCTATATCCTAAGCTCTGGAACGTATGAATACATTAGAGTACACGGCAAAAGGAAACTAAGCTTCAGATGGAATTAAGGTTTCTAACTAACTGATCATGAATAGCTAAAGTATGCTGAATTATCCGGGTGGGTCCAATGTAATCACAAGAATACTTTTTATTTTTCTCTTGAGACGGAGTCTTGCTCTGTCGCTCAGGCTAGACTGCAGTGGTGCAATCTCGGCTCACTGCAACCTCCACCTCCCAGGTTCAAGCGATTCTCCTGCCTCAGCCTCCCAAGCAGCTGGGATTGCAGGCACCTGCCACCGCACCTGGCTAATTTTTGTATTTTTTAGTAGAGACAGGGTTTCACCATCTTGGCCAGGCTGATCTCGAACTCCTGACCTCGTGATCCACCCAACTTGGCCTCCCAAAGTGCTGGGGTTACAGGCATGAGCCACCTCACTCGGCCAACAAAAATACTTTTTTAAGTGGAAGAGGGATTCAGAGTTACAAAGAGACGTGATTCTTGAGGAATGGTGGCAAAGATACAGTACTGCTGGCTTCACAGATAGAGAATGGGGGCCAGGAGCTTCTCAAAGCTGAAAAAAGAAAGAATAAATCCATCTGCTTCTAGGCCTTCCAAAAAAAAACAATGTAGCCCTGCTGACATCTTGATTTCAGCACAGTGCAATTGATGTCAGATTTCTAATCTTCAGAACTGTAAGATAATACATTTGTGTTTTAAGCCAATAAATGTGTGATAATTTGTTATAGCGGCAATAGAAAAATACATCCTTCTTACCATGTTTTTCACTGAACAACTAAAGAGCCAACTCTAATGGTCTATATGACTTTCTTTTTGAAAAACAGAAAATATTTGGGCAAAACTGTTGTCCCTCTCTGAGTTGCTACTTTATTTTCAAGCTCATTTGTATAGATACTACAAGGGATCTCATTTTATGTAGAAGTTGGTGATTTGTACGTATGATGCTAAAATATACTTTATTGTACTAAGTCAATAACTGGATTTTTTTAAAGCACTCAAAATTGTTTTGCTGGTTTTAGAACAAGATTCACTGCTCAAACTAATTGCCTGGAGTTGATTTTTAGTGTGATCTTTTGTTTTTAGTGTTCAAAAATTATTGCTTTAAAAAAAGAATTAAAAATCCATAAAATGATTTTTGGTTAGAATTTTTCTCCTTGTGGTATTTAAAGAAAGCTTTGCCGCATTTACCATCAAATAAGTTTCAATGTCAGCATGATAACATTTCCATAAATTCTAAATTAGTTGGAATTTTGGTTGGAAGAAACCAGTACAAGTGCTAAAATGGAAACCATCAGGAATTTGACAGGGCTCTTATATGAACAATTTTTAACCTCCCAGAGATTGGAGGGAGGGGCTAATGTCAATAAAAGTAAAGCCTTCTGGGATTTCATGTCTTTAAACGTTTGAAGCTATGTCATGCAACAGTTCAACCGAGGAAATTACCTTAAAATAAATGCAGGCATTTGGTGGCATAGCAAGTAATGTAATTGCTAATGTCATGTAAAAAAGAATATAAGTGAAATATAAGATCACAAAACCTGTGGATGAGTTTCATCTGTTCAGATACAGTGGTGTCTTATTTATGCATCATTCAATAACCTGTATGTGAGAAAGTTGCTTTCTGGTCACATCAGGGCAAGTTCTGAATGTAAGATATGGGATCACGAGGCATATCGGTGTCTTCCATCTCCCACTAGGAGTGAGGATTGAGGGAAGGGGTGGGAGGGATCAGGATAAGAAAAGCATCAGGGAGACCTTAAAGGGAAAGAAGATCAGGGAAGGGCTCCAACATAGCAATAAAGTAGAACAGATGGAGCACGAGGCGCACGTCAGGTTTCAAAGCTGCACATAAAAGATACCAACCTGGTTTTAGGAAAAAGAGAAATGATTAAGAAGTTACTGGGGTTGCTCACAGTGCTCTGAATTGGAGAACAGGTGGAAATGAGGGCAAAAAAGCATGGCCAACCCACAAAACCCATCCAGAGAAATCACCACTGCTTTCACCACTAAATGCTGTATATCGTGGGTTGCTGTGCCATTGCTTCTGGCACTAAACGTTGAAAGCCACAGCTGTCTCGAGAAACTCAGTATTACTGCCACTTCTGCTCTCACTACTCAGCACCAAAATGGATTTTCTCCAGGACCTGCTCCTTTGAATCAGTCGATTTTTATTTAAAGTTGGAAGAAAATGTTTTCATCTAATTATTTAAAGAAAGTCATGTGCCCACATCCTTGATGAGAAGTACCTTGGGAAAACAAATACCAAGCATTTTCTGTCTCTATTATGCATGACAGGCTCTGTCTCTCACCAGGACCAATAATGCAGCCAATTCCAGGAATATAAGAAGGGGCTTCTGATGTTGTTCAACCCCTTAAAAAAGGCAAATATCCATTTCAAGCAACATGAATTTAATGAAAGTGAGTGTATAATTCAGTTGATTTTATTCAAATAAGTCTCAAATATTTTGATGTAACAAAGACAGAAAGCCTCTTTCTACATTTTCACTAACTGTCCCTCAGAATCACTACCTACAGTTCAGGAAAATCACCTGATAACTCTGGAAATTTTACCAATATGTCAACCCTAGAGATGCCACAGGGTAAAAGATTAAATAAAATATAATAGCAATTATAAACTTACTGAAAATTAGCCACCAACCCTATTCATATTTCATTTTTTCAGGGCATAAACTGAAGTTATATTAAATATCTAGTTTTCTGGCAAGAAATAAAAAAATAGATTATTGATTAATTATACTATTATCTTAAGAATTCAATTTTGGTGCATTTGCCCTATCCATTTAACAATAATATATGAAAATATCTCACCAAAATAGAACTCTTACAATGTACTAAATGTGCTAATTACTTACACAATTATTCTATTCCATCTTTATATACAATTTTCTGAGGAGATGAAGTAACTGACTTGCTGTAGTAAGAGACTTGCCAGGGATTCCACAAAAATGGCATAGCTAAGGCTCCACTCCCATATGTCTTCACTTCAAGTTCCAACTCTGCTTATTCCAAAGCCCAACTCTCATCAAAAAATGCCATAGACAAGTGCTCGTCAATGGTAGATTGGATAAAGAAAATGTAGTATACATGCACAATGGAATACTATGCAGCCACAAAAGAGAATGAAATCATGTCCTTTGCAACAACATAGACGCAGCTGGAGTCCATTATTGTAAGTGAATTAATGCAAAAATAGAAAATCAAATGCTGCATGTTCTCATAAGTGGGTACACATGAACATAACAATGGGACATAACAGTGCATTCACATGGACATAACTCCAAAAGGGGACACGATGGAGGGGGGAAAGTGTTAAAAATCTACTATTGGGTACTATGTTTACAATCTAGGTGATGGGTTTGCTAGAAGCCCAAACCCCACCATTACATGACTGACCTGTGTAACAAACCTGCACATGCAAGCTGAATCTAAAAAACAAAAACAAAAACAAAATCACCATAGAGGAAATTTAGCAATGTTTACCATTCCATTTTCGTTTTGTTCCTCACTTACTCCTCGTTGTTAAAATGAACTATATCAAAGCGATATAGTTTGTGACTGAATTGTGACTGAAAGTGTTTATGCAATCAGGGACCCCTCTGAGATGTGCAAGGCCTTGGGAAAATATTTTTGCAAAACCCCTACCTACATAAATTGTATGCTACAAAATTCGTGGGTCTCTACAAAGATTAGTGACTTTTTGATAAAGATTTGGAATAACAGGTACTGAGCTGTTTATTGTCCAATAAGTTCGTGGGAAGATCCTTCATAATATCCATGTGCCATCTCTTCCTGTTAAGGTCTCAGAACCACAGCTATGTGTTCTTTATTGTCAAAACGTTCTAATTTTATATTTCTCACTGAAAGACTCTATTATCACAAGGCTATGGTTTTCAGACCCCATTTGTATGAAAACAACACATGTCTTCTTGCTTCTGCAGCTTCCTTAATAACAGTTACCTAATATAGTTAAATTATTACTCACAATGCTGAATTATACCTCATGCTGCTGTGGTTATTTGCTTCCAATAATTCTTTCAAAGGTTGCTAATATTTTTCCCAAAGAATGATGATGACCACAAATGTGTCTTACCAAGAGCATGCAGGAAATGTAAGCAATAATTCTTTTCTTAGGTCATGGGAAATTTATTGTTCAGAATTTTATAGCGTAAAAGAGGATAACACATCTTATAACTCCTCCCTCCACACATCACCCCTTCAGGGAGGATAGGCAAGAGACCCCTGGGTGACATAAGAAGAATAGTCCCATTTATGCAAGGAATATGCATCCCTTTACCCTACATGGCTTAGGACCAACTCAAGACAGGCCCACTGACATTGTATAGTAAGGGTCTCAATATCTTTGAGGACTGCCTAACACAGAACAAGGAGCCCGAGGAGCAGTTGGGGTGGCCACATTGGTGTCATGGCAGGGATGGAGAGGTACACACAATGCCAGCAATTCCACTCTGCACACAAGTGTCAAACTGTACTATGCACAACAAGAAGTTGTTTGGTTTTATAAAAAACCTCTCTGTATCATTATCCCTGACTTAAAATAGGTTCTCTAAAGAGAATCCTAAGGAATTCTGGAAGTCACAAATTCTCTGTAAATACATATCCAATCAGTGAATCTGAGCCCATTGTTGCTACTGTTTTCACTAGTTCTGTTGATCCCCAGTTTGTATATCCGGCTTCTCTTGTTAAATTATATTTAAAATTTAGCAACTGGCTAATATCATACAATGGTCAATATTTTGATAAACGACTGCATGATGCTGCCTCAGAGCAAATTATTGGTTAAACAAACAATTGGATCAAATGGAAAAATCAAGAAACACTATCTACTAAGTATTTGCTGAGTAATCCTGTCTGTGGCTGAACAAGTGTATATGCCAGCTGACATCTGTTTTAGTCTATTCTCCAAGATATAAATTGGTAGTTTGATGCTATATTTTTGTCATTTTTTCTGCTGCTATTCTCTGTAATCAAAGCATTCTATGACAAGAATCACTGGGAAAAAATAATGTCTAGTGGAGACTATTTAGACCAAATCATGGAGAAAGGAAAAGAGACTTAAGTATAGAGTTAGTAATGTTGAAAGGCTTTTATTTTTATTGTCTCTTATGTTTATAGCAAAACTATGTTTAGCACAATACACTGAATTTTGTGCAGTGTGTTTTATGTTGCCTTTTTTCCTACAGAACAATACAGTTAATGTTTTATCAGAAATTTACCATTAGCCTTTTCAAGATGCGATTTAATTTTTTCTTAAGTAACAGAATTTAGCCAAAGTCATCCTTAATTTAATAAGGAAAATAACATGAATAGTAAAACAGGGTCTACTTAACAAATTTAGATAGCAAGCTTTGCTCTTCCATAAAGGGAAGGGTAGATGAGAGGCTATGTGTAGCTCACACTGTGAGATACTTTCTGTAGTTAATTATATGCTTATTTATGTACCATTACAGATAGCTGAAGCATATGAAGAAAAAGTCAAAAGTATTTCCAACAAAAATTCTTTTAATTTTTGATACAGGCCAAGCTCTTCATCCTGGAGAAATAGTTTGTACAGAGAAGTGTCCTAAATTCTTTCAACAGTGCACTTCTTAGCTCCTCCAAGTAATACATCTTGTCCTTGTACATGAGAAAGTGTTTAGTAAAACCAGATGGCCAACTGTTTTCCTATCCTGAAGCACTTAAAACTGGCAAGAATAGATTTAAGGTCAAAAAAGTTACAGATCCTAACAAAATGAAAAGACACTTAAAAACTCAAGTACCTCCGTAATTAGATTATTTTAGTTATTCTCCACCCAACTCTTATTAAGTCACAGTTTGTTATCTGAAAAATATTATTCTAACACATATTGAGCTCAAATCTCCTCGATCCCTACTTTTGTTGAAAGTCTATACAAGATGTACACTATCATTTCAAGCACTAAAAAACCAATGAGGAAATAAAAATAGATTCTCAACCCAATGTTTAATCAACTCATATTTATTATTGGATATCCTGATTATCACATTTGAATATTCAACTCAGAAAGATCCATTTACGTGCCAGGTCCCAGCTCAACTATAAAATCTGTACACAAAGATAAGCTGATGCTCTAGGCCAGTGCTTCCCAAAAGAATCACCTAGAGATCTTGTAATATGAAGAATGAGGCCTAAGGATCTGCATTTCTAATAAGTTCCTAGATGATGTCAAAACTGCTAGACTGTGGGTCATGTTGCACAAAAAGCTTCCAGAGCTAGACAATGCTCAGAACTTGACTGCTTCTATGCCTCTCAAATTCTCCCATGATTTGTTCCCAGGCTACTTATTCTCTTCTCCATGGCCTGTCTTTGATGACGCTTTGCCCCAACTCCCCTTCTGTTAGCCATTGGTGCATCCACTGGGTTTATAGCTTTGTTTAGCTCTCTAGCCTCCACATTTCTAATTTCAGACAAATATTTCCTCTTCTAGTCAAAGGTCTTGGAATCTCCCTTCCTTTGACATCACTTCCAGAGTTCCTCATAGGTGAACCAGTGTCTAGACAATGAGAGTGGGAAGAAAGAGTAAAAGGGAAACCTAAAGTCCCAAACAGAAGTCTAAGATAAAATCTATGCCTTTGGGAATCTGAAATCCACTTGAGATCAGAAAATTAGGCCCAAAAACCTGTTACAAAGATAACATGTAGGGGTTAACTGATCAACCAGTACTTAAGACTTCAAAGAAAAGAATACTTAATAGTAGATTAAAGTAGGGGAGCTTTATGAGAAATATTGGGGATAAACTCTACTTTAAAAGTTGTATAGGGGTTAAAAAGGTAAACTGGCATAAAACAATGTAAAAGGAAAAGAGACAGGGTACCATAAACAAATGTGCAAGTATAGAAACATTTAAGCAAATAGGCGAGGTGATCAGTGAGTACACCCATTAAAGAGAGGCAAAGAGTCTAACATGAATTTCCTAAATGTCAAGCTAAAAAAAAAAGGTTTTTTTTTTTTGTTCTATTTGTAGGTGGTAGAAGGCCCTGAGGTTGTAAGAAGTGGATGACTAAGGTTATCACATTTCCCACTTTGCCTAGAACAGTTCCAGTTTACACCACTGTTCAGCCATAATTATAATCATTATAAGTACCCCTTTTTATGGTTCAAAGTGATCCAGTTTGAAAAATAAACTATATAGTATCCTTAAAAATAATGGAACTGGTATTTCACCCAAATGAATTAGAACAGTGGCGTGCAGCCTGTAGCTGCAAAATGCCTAGTTGATAAAGGAAGGATAAGACAGGCTATTAAAAAAGCCTTACACGTGACATGGTTATGCTGATTATTGCATGTCATTCAAGAATTTTATTGCAGTTACACATCATAGATCTTGGATTTAGAAAATATAAACTAACAAAATCTCATAAATGCAGTTTATTTTATCATTAGAACTTTTTAAGACATAAAGAGTTGGAAAATTAATAAAGGGATTTAAAGAAGTGACCACTGAATTAGAGTATGATGAGAACAACTTAGGAAAGCAGTGGTAGCCCAGGAGTGTGGGTGGAGAGCTGCTTAGGATGACAACTGGCATGAAATAAGAGGTTCAATGCTAGATACATTTTAGACGGAGAATACACAGGACTTAGTACCTTCCTGGCTACAAAATGCCAGAGAGAGGAAGAAGTTAAGGATAAGTTTTGAGTTTTAAGTTTGGATGCCTGAAAGAAATACGAAATGCAAGAGGGACTTCAGAGAAAAGGAAAGGTGAGTTCAGCAGATGGGAGGATCGCATGATCTTCAAGTGGACCCACCATAGCCAATAGGTACCTCAATTAATCTTTTTGCTTAGGAGCTGGATTGTTCCCTTTCACTTTTTCATTTATAAAAATCATACCTGTATTGTCTGTTCTCTCTTACATACTTCTAGATTTAGAGGAAAAAGCTCTGAAAATCAACTCTCACTTTTTATAATGATGCCAGATTTCTAGCTTATATTCCTAGCTTCAGATTCATGGAGATTCAAAACACTGATGTGACTTGACAGTGCTTTTTTGAGAATTAAGTTATTTCCACCAGGACAATTAGTGATTTAACTTATGTTTCACACTATATGACCTTAGATATCAAGCTGTGCCCCAATTCAACAACACAGAAGAAAGCAATTTTCATTAAAAACTCTAAATGAAAGAAGAAGCTGGTTTGATTTACATATTAGGATTTACATAATATAAGGAATAACATGGCTTCTTCTATACCTAGACTCAATTTATGTTCGCTATGCAATCCTGCTTTCTATTTCTCCTTTCAATTACAAGGCCAGACACAATCGAAATTTGTAACTGCCTGAACAAAAATTGTATAAGGGATTGCGTGAGGCAGGGTGTTACCTCAGCTACTGAAGTTTACTTGGAGCTAGTGCCTTAAATTTCTCTGTCTCTTCACTTGCCCTATACTGAGGGCTTATGTCAGTGCCCTAAGGCCAGACTTCTCAGAGTTGGAACTCTCTGATCTACCTTGTCCTTGGGCATATGTTTCCTCAAGTCCTGCAAAAATATCTGACTTTAATATTTAATGTGCCCTGACTGTTGTTTTTCATCCTAATTTCTAACATCATTTCAAAATAAATCTTTTGTATTCAGGGGTGCTTCTGGACTCTAATGACCTTTGGAGTCAACCAAAATCATAAAATTAAAGAAGAAAAAATTTATATAGCACACAATAATGTAATAGCTGATGAAACTGAGCCCAGGTAGATTAATTAACTAATCAAAATCATAAAGCAAATTTGTGGCAGATTTAAGACTAGATGCCAAATGTTATTCCTTCCAGTTTAAGGTTTTGTTTATCACAAAAACTTCTGTATTCCTAAGCTGTGGTTCCAATGCTGAGACCAAATCTAACAATAACTGTGCTTTAATCATTAGCATATATAGCATTCTATCATTCGTATCCTCTTACTAAGCTTCATTTACAAGATGCAGCTAATTTGTTTTCACCTGTAAAATTCAGATAGTCCTAGGGTGAAATATAATAGCTATTGAAGCAATTCACTAAAAGCCAAATTGACAAATGGGATCTAATTAAACTAAAGAGCTTCGGTACAGCAAAAGAAACTATCATCAGAGTGAACAGGCAACCTACAGAATGGGAGACAATTTTTGCAATCTATCCATCTGAGAAAGGGCTAATATCCAGAATCTATTAAAAACTTAAATAAATTTAAAAGAAAAAAAAACAAACCCCATCAAAAAGCAGGTAAAGGATATGAACAGACACTTTTCAAAAGAAGACATTTATGCAGCCAGCGAACATATGAAGAAAAGTTCATCATCACTGGTCATTAGAGAAATGCAAATCAAAACCACAATGACATACCACCTCAGGCCAGTTAGAATGGCAATCACTAAAAAAACTGGAGACAACAGATGCTGGAGAGGATGTGGAGAAAGAGTAACACTTTTACACTGTTGATGGGAGTGTAAATTAATTTAACCATTGTGGAGGACTGTGTGGTGGTTCCTTAAGGATCTAGAACTAGAAATACTATTTGACCCAACAATCCCATTACTGGGTATACACCCAAAAAATTATAAATCATTCTCCTATAAAGACACACACACACATATGTTTATTGTGACCCTGTTCACAATAGCAAAGACTTGGAACCAACCCAAATGCTCATCAATTTTAGACTGCATAAAGAAAATGTGGCACATATATACTATGGAATACTATTCAGCCACAAAAAGGGATGAGTTCATGTCCTTTCCAGGGACATGGATGAAGCTGGAAACCATCATTCTCAGCAAACTAACACAGGAACAGAAAACAAAACACCACATGTTCTTGTTCATAAGTAGGAGTTGAATAACAAGAACACATGGACACAAGGAGGGGAACATCACACACTGGGGCCTATCAGGGGGTGGGGGCCTAGGGAAGGGATAGCATTAGGAGAAATATCTAATGTAGATGAAAGGTTGACTGGTGCAGCAAACCTCCATGGCACATGTATACTTATGTATTAAACCTGCACATTCTGCATATGTATCACAGAACTTATAGTAATAATTTTTAAAAAAGATAAATTAAACAAACAACACAAATACAATTTTCTAATCATGATAGTCATAGCTACAAAAAGGCAGGGGGGAAAATGGGATAAAAATCACAGTAGATTTCCAGAGTCTCAAATGTACATCTTGTTCCAGCAACAACCCACATGAATTTTGCTCTTCCTCACTGAAAACCAAAACACTAATTTAAGTGCTCTAAAGTGCACATGGTTTTCTGCAAAGCATTTATTGGAAGCTTGACATAGAAATAAATCAAGAGATGGTTTTAAAAATGTTTTACACACAAAAAAATGAGGATTCATAGTCCAAATCAATGTATTCTTTTTCTCTACCTTTTTTCAAAACAAGTCCCAGAAGAGAAGAATAGGCATAAATAATGAAGTGGGAAGAATAAAAATATGAACATCTGAACCCTCTATAGCAATATATCAATAAAAAGGAAAGATAAGAACAGTTCGACTTCTCAGGTATATAGAAGGGATGCCTTTTCCTTAAAACCTTTTGTCTGTGTGTCTTTAAATAATGTATATAAGGATATAAGTAAGATTTCTTATAAAATATCTTTAGAAAATTTTTTAAATGAACTCAATCAGAAGGCTTATTAGTTACTTTGTTTTTTGCTTTGAAGAGAGTGGCTATAGACTTCTGAATTTGAGTTAAGGAGAAGAAGAAATTTCACATTTATGCCCAATACTAGTAATTGCTATGTCGGTGTTGCATATTTTCTCCATCATTAAGTTACAGTAGCATGATGATCTTCTTTCTTTTCTTTTCTTTTTTTTTTTGCAATGGAGTCTCGCTCTGTTGCCCAGGCTGGAGTGCAATGGCACAGTCTCGGCTCACTGCAACCTCCATATCCCAGGTTCAAGCAATTCTTCTGCCTCAGCCTCCCGAGTAGCTGTGATTACTGGCACCTGCCACCATGCCTGGCTAATTTTTGTATGTTTAGTAGAGACAGAGTTTCACCAGGTTGGCCAGGCTGGTCTCAAACTCCTGACTTTGTGATCCACCCACGTTGGCCTCCCAAAGTGCTGGGATTACAGGCATGAACCATCATGCCCAGCTGTGATGATCTTTTTTTCTTACAGTTGTAATCTCTCCAATACTCATGGTAATGACAGAAATCCTAGGTATAGGTAAATCTCCCGTGTTACACTTCTTTAAAATCCTAGAAGGAAAAGTAATGTAATTCATTGAACAACTACTATGTTCCTGCTTTGATGCTAAGGGCATTAAATACAATCTTTACTACAACTTTAGAAAGTAGATATTATTGACCTTCTGGTACCAGAAAGACTATCATAGTTCAGGAAATAGGCAAATAGAAGAATGAGAATTCAAATCAAAATTTTTCTATTCCAAAGCCCATTCTCTCCCAATAATACTGTGCTGTCTCTAGTAACTGCAGTTGATCAACCAAATATGTGAATTAGACAATGAGTTATTGCATTTACTTTAAAAACTATATAAGCTAATTTAGTTGCTACTTTGCCTCAAGCTGGTAACCAACCAAAAATTATCCCATATGCAAAGACACAGTAAAATACAACCAATAATGAAGGGGAAATCAATAAAAATATGCCTGGAAATGACATGGATATTAGAATTGGTACACATGGACATTAAAACAGTTATCATCAAAAAAAGGAATAATGAAAATTCTCAACTAATCCTAAGAAATAAGAAGATATAAAAATCAAAGAATAGGTAAGATAAAAACATAGCAAAAGAGATATTTAAACCCAGTCATCTCAAGAATCACATTATGCCTGTAATCCTAGCATCTTGGGAGGTGAAGGAAGGTGGATCATCTGAGGTCAGGAGTTGGAATTCAGCCTGGCCAAGGTGGTAAAACCCTACCTCTACTAATAATACAAAAATTAACTGGGTATGGTGGTGGATGCCTATAATCCCAGCTACTCAGGAGGCTGAGACAGGAGAATTACTTAAACCCCAGGAGTGGAGGTTGGGGTGAACAGAGATCGTGCCATTTCACTCCAGCCTGGGTGAAAGAGCGAAACTCCGCCTCACGGGGGCGGGGGAGGGTGGGGGAAGAAAAAAAAAAAAAAGAATCACATTAATTGAAAATAAACACTCCAATTAAAGGCAGAAATTGCAAATTAGGTAAAGAATGAAGGTCTAAATATGAGTTGTCAAAAGGAAACCTGGTTTAAATTCCACGAGGAAAGAAATAGGTTAAAAATAAAAGAATGGAAGAAAAATATATCATGTTGAAACATCAAAAGAAAGCTAGAGTTAATACCAGACAAAGCAGATGTCACAGCAAAGAAGTATTACCAGAAACTAAAAGATTTATTTCACAGTGCTAAAAGAATCACTTCATTAAGAGAATATAACAATTGTAAGCTTTTAAGCACTTAATGTATGAATACATAAAAATACACATAGCAAAATAAGAAGAAACAGACAAATCCAATTACAGTCAAATATTTCAGCTTCAGTTTCTTGATACTGATATTAAGTACAACAGAAAGTCAATAAGAATATAGAAGATTTGAACAACACTTTCAATTTGAACTAATACACATGTCCAGAATACTCAGACAAATAATGACAGAATTCTATTTATTTCATCTGTACACATAGCATTTATTACAACAGAACATGTCTGGGTAAATAAGTCTCAATAGATCTTTAAAATTTCAAATCATGCAAAACATGCTCTCTATAGCCACAATAGAATAAAATTGGAAATCGATTACAGAAATGTCCAGAAACTTTTATTTTTTTGAGAGGGAGCCTTGCTCTGTCGCCCAGGCTGCAGTGCATGGCATGATAGCTCACTGCAACCTCTGCCTCTGGGATCAGGCAATTCTCCTGCCTCAGCCTCCTAAGTAGCTGGGATTAAGGTGCCCACCACCATGCCAGGTTAATTTTTGTATTTAGTAGAGACAGGGTTTCACCATGTTGACCAGACTGTTCTCGAACTCCTGACCTCAAGTGATCCGCATGCGTTGGCCTCCCAAAGTGCTGGAATTACAGGCAAGAGCCACCATGGCCGGCCCAGAAACTCTTTTAAATATTTGAAACTAATAATACATTTCTAAACACCCTATGGGCCAAAAGATACCATAAAGGAAACTTTAAAATATTTTTTACTAAATGAAAACAAAAACACAGCCTACTCCAATTTGTGTAATGTATTTAACGCAGTATTTAAAGGGAAATTTATAGCCTAAACAGTCATATTAGGGGAAAAGCTTCTCAAATCATTGACTTTAGTTTCCACCTTAAGAAACTAGAAAAAGAAGAGAAAATAAAATACCAGGTAAGCAGAAGAAGGGAAATAATCCAGATAGGAGGTAAATAAAATAGAAAGTAGAAGACTGATTGAGAAAAGCTAATGAAACCAAAGCTGGGATTTTTTTAAAAAGAAGATTAATAACATTAATAAACATCAAGGTAGACTAATGAGGAAAAAGAGAGAAGTGGCAAATATTATCATCAGGAGTGGCAGAAGTAACATTCCTACAGATTCTAAAGATATTAAGTAGATAACAAGGGAATATTATGAAGTACTTTATGTCTGTAATTTCAACAAGATAGATAAAATGGATAAATTCCCTAAATGATATAAACTACAAAGATTCACTCCAAAAGAAATAGACAACCTGAATAGCCATATATCTATTAAAGAAATCAAAAATATCGATACAGATCTTCCCACCAAAAAAAAAAAAAACAAAAAAACTATTTCATCATGAGTATCTTCCTCTATTCACATCTAATTATTCACCTGTGCTCCTCGATTTTTCTTTGAAATTTCCCCTTATCTCAATCCCTGTCTTCTACCACCACCTGGCCAGGGCCTTTCTCAACTTTTGCCAGAATCACATAATAGCTTCCAAGCTGTTATTCTGCTTGCTGTCTTTCCTGGTAAAAACCATATTATTTAAAGTATTTCTTTTATTCACCTGCTTAAAACAATTTCAGTATTCCCTCTTTCAACAGCTGCAGTCTCAATTCTATGAGGAATCAATTTCCCACAGGTCTGTCACATTTTGCTCATTTGTGAAACAAAAGACCTGCCCTCTTTCTCAGATTTTTTTTTCAGTGATGCTTATATAGAAGATAAAGATAGTGTCTCCTTTCAAAGAAAGTGGCAGGTTTGCTTAAGGCTTTGAAAGATAGAGCTAATTTCTCTAACTGAAAAAAAAAATGGTAGGCGTATTACTTTCCATTATAAATTATTGAGGTCCTTGTAAACTCAGGAATACTCTCCTGCAATTATACCTAGTATGTGTCATCTGGCCCTGGCCCTCTTTGGATCACCCAGTAGGAATTAGGGCTCAAGGAACCAGCACAAAAAAATTGGTAATACTCTGGCTATTTTTATTTCTGTAATAAACCATTTTTAATCTCTGACTCAGGAGTTTCACATTTTATACCAGCACTCTTGAAACTGTGGCAAACTAACATTTTAGCTAACAAATAGTGTAAAATTTCAAGACCTTCACAGCTCTTCACAATTAGAACCACCTGGAGAGACATTTTAAAACCCCAATACCCAGGTTTTACCCATAGCAACCTTTAGAGTCTCTGGAGGTGAGCCTTGGGCATTGGCTTTTTTTTAAAAGGTCCCCAGGGAATTTTAATGTGCAGCCATGTTAGAGTAAGCTACAAGGCCCTTTTACATTCAGGGACCTCTAAAATCTGACTCAAATTTGTTTTTCAAACTCATTTTCCAAGTGGAAAAATTAAAACTAAAGGAAGAGATCAAGCTGGAGAAAGAGAAACATTTCACAAGAGAAAACTGAAATGTAGAAGACAGGATAGACAGCAACAATGGAGAAAATGAGATTCTGAAAGTGAGAATGGAAAGAACACAGCCAGAACTGTCTGCTGCTTAAAAAAAAAGAAAAAGAAAAGAAAAGAAAAGAAAAAAAAAGAAAAAAAGGAATTAGAAAACAAAAAGAGATTTCTAAAAAGCTCCTGGGGGCCAATGGTATCAGAAAGAGGGAGAGGTACAATCTCAGAAAATAGAAATGATACTCTTAACGATAACAGATCCTGACAACTAAAAGGTAGCTTCTTAAGCTGAAAATATAGTTTTAGAACAACTCAAACTACTCTCACCTGCTAAGGTTAGGACAATACTAAATTGTTAAAGAAAATTAAAATCTGCCTAGATTTAAGGGGAGAAAAAATCATTATGATAAAACTCAATTTAAGAATTGGGTTTCAGAATGACACAGTGCATTGAAAGCACATGCCATAAATATGGGTGGAATTTGACTCTGAGGATGTGTAAGGAGAATGGCTGTGTGGCAATTAAGCGTAGGCCGAGGTAAATATCTGGTGCAGCATGATACAGTGGGATTGGGGCGAAGGCGCACGGTTCGTGCGTTATATAATCACAGCTCTGTGACCGTGTTATGGGTGGGCTCATCATCTGACTCTGAGCCACTATTGTCTCTGAGGTGCATAAACGTTTCACTGACACTATGAGGGTGGCGGTGCATAATAAAGCCATGTCTCACCTGCCTACGGACCCCCGAGTGTTCTTTCAGCTACCCCGCACCTGTCCACCAACTCCCCTCAAACCCCAGCTCAGGTTGGAACCTACCAGTTGGTGTAGTTGGCAGGATACCGAGGTGTGAGTCCTCAGCCCCCGATGATCCCGGATCTGCCGTGTAGTCCCAGCATGAGTTATGGTACGGGGAGGCAGCTGTGCTGCTGGAATGGGCCGCAGTGGAGACCCGGGTGGTGGTGGAAGGATCTCTCCTAAGCTTGGAGGAAGCGCTGAAGCACCCGGAAGCTCACAGCCCCGAGAAGGAGCGTGCCTTTGCCGGCAGAGTCAGATGGGCGTTTCGGACTGCACTGCGGGAAGTGCATGCCCCGTCCCTGCAGCACAGGCACAAGCAGAGCACCTGGAGGCCTGGATACACAGCTTGAAAGGATAACTGGGGACTGATGAAGTGTGGGCTCGAGCCCGCCTTCCCGGACAGAGACTTCCGCTTGATCTGACACCAAGGAGGAAGAAAAACCCCCATTGCGAGCTCACCCCTTGGTCCACCAGAAAATAGAGCATGAACAGCCACTTAAGGACCCCTACCACGATGGAGCACACTTCCTATAGTGCCTACACCCCCACTAAGTTGTGGGAGTTAGGCACACAGTGTCAGCAGCATCCAGGGAAGCCGCTGCCTGCCTGGATGCTCTGCCTCTGGGAGGAAGGCGCTGACAGCATTTCCTGTCCTGCAGCCAAGATGGAAAAGTTGGCTTCTATCAAAACTCACTTCTGCCTCCATCAGCGGTGGCAGGTAAGCAGGTGGCTGACACAAGGGCAAGGTGCCCATACCCTGATTGAATGGCTAATGGCAGCCATACGGACAGTGTGGAAGGATGCTGGAGAAATACCAGAAACTGTGAGTAAATGGCAATCATATGCAGAGCTGGTGCAGGTAATTCAGGAGATGCCTATGCAGCAGGCTATGTTTGATTTAAATACCTGAGGGCCGGATGATGAGCCCTTTACCTCCCACATGAGGGATCTTGTGTTGGGCTCTGTACCCCCGAGTGCCCTCAGCTCTCTGGCCGCTGTCCTTGTTCCATACATGGGGCACCACCTACATGAGGTGACTACTGCCGTGGCGGCCCTCAGGAAAGCAAAAAGCCAGCAGGAGAAGCAGGGAGTCTGTGCCATAAAGGGAAAGGTATCCCTCCCACAGGGAGCCAACCCAGAGGACAAAAAGGGGACTTATTAGGTGACCCGCCTGCAGATTTGGATTGATCTGATATTGGCTGGGGTTGTCCTAGAGAAAATTGTTAGGTTCCCCTTTCATGATAACACATTAAGCACCCAATGAAGTGCTGTTAACTTTGTGGAGGCAATTGTCCCTGGAGCAGCAATTCTGGAAAATGCTCAAGAGGGGGCAGGACAATGCTGCTCCACCCAGTTCTGCCCAGATGCTCCAGTTCAAGAATTGCTTGCAGACAGGCAGAGAAATAGACCCTTTTTCTTTTGACTAGGGAACTGGCCAAGATGACCTGCTTGGGCGGGGGGGACACTGGATGACCAGAGGCCACATGTGAAATTGGCAATCCACTGGTCCCCCACAATGTACAGTGGGCGCTGGAGCTGGTAGATACCAACATGGATTGTAGCCTCATCTATGAGAACCCAGATAAGTTTCTGGGCAAGGCTGCATACATAGATGACTATGGAGGCCAGTCAGTGAAAGTCAAACCTGTACCTCCGCACCTCACCATCAGCTGCTTGGCTCCCTGCTTATACATTATATATGTCTCTTATACCTGATACATTCTGGGGGTGGACACTTTGCACAGTCTAGACTTACACAGTCTAGACTTACACACCATGGCCGGAGAATTCAGACTCCAAGTACATGGAGTAAAGCTGGTACTACAGGGACATATACATCACCAGCCCCAGGTTCTGCCACAACCCGGATGGGTTACTTCCACTTGTCAATACGACTTACCACGGGGGTATATGGAGATAACTAAGACCATCCAGAAGTTAGAGGAGGCATAGCTAGTGCATGGCACACACAGCCCCTACAATTCTCTGGTGTGGCCAGTCAGAAAGCCTGGTGGGACTTGGTGGATGACAGTGGACTATCAAGAACTACATAAAGTAACACCCCTTTTACTTGCAGCTGTACCATC
This sequence comes from Sapajus apella, assembly GCF_009761245.1. Lineage (NCBI taxonomy): Eukaryota > Metazoa > Chordata > Mammalia > Primates > Cebidae > Sapajus > Sapajus apella. The sequence continues at coordinate 27,492,595 of NW_022436946.1, read as the reverse complement.
TAGCACAGATTTGATGAACTGCTTGATGATGGAATTGGGACAGTACCACTATGTAGTGGACTTGGCTAATGCATTCTTTTCCACTTGCTAAGCTGAGGGGGTCCTCTTGGTGGGAAACTTTGCCCATAGGCCAACACCCCAGACCCATAGACCACAGCAACAATACAGGGAGCAGCAACCTACAACTAATATTTCTGCTATACTGCCTATGAGTATCAGTAGGCCAGAGCCTAGGGACGCCTACCATCTCTGTAGGGGGTCATCAGTAAGTCTCTCAACTGCTTTAATCGCCTGTGACATCCCTTTCAAGGCTGCTGTTATGTTTTGTTGATTGTCTGGAACAAAGGTACAACATTGTATCCGTACAAGGGCACTTTGAGCAGCCGTTACTATATACCGAAGGCTATCTGGTTTTGCAGCACCACCTTTCTGGTTTTATCAACCTCATTGGTGAACAGGAGAAGGGTGACTTAGGTATAATTCAGGGCTCAAGCCAAAGTCACCACCATCGTAATTTCTGACCTACGAAAAAAAAAAGTATAGAGTGCATAGACAGGTTTCCCTCTGCAGTTCTGATCATGGGACAGCGACAAAATGGACTCTTGCTAGCAGAGATCTCAGGCTTTCAGATTCACTGTTGATGGATTTGAGAGAACGGAAATCATAGGCAGGAGTCACAGCAAGTTTGAACTAAGAAAAAATCTCCATCTAACTTCCTTCTCTTAAATACTGTTGAGACTTCAGCAACACTAAGTGCATGGTCCTGGATACACACGTCTGTTTGAGATCAGTGGTCTAGGAAATGGGAATTGACCCATTTTCCAAACTGAATGGATGTGGAATTGGTGCTTGGATAATTTTTTTGTTCTATTGACGTGTTGGACACTTTTTCAAAAAAGCAAGGGTGTAAAAATGTAACAGATACAACTGAAAGAAACCCACATATTTATATTTTAAAAATCTGGCCACAGATGCTAAAGAAAACATAACTCTACCCAGGCCAGAAAGAGAAATTGGGAAAGATTTGAAGTCCTTTTATTTTAATTTTACTTCAGCAATATAATTTGATTTGGGACTTGAAATCTATGGAATCTCCCTGGAAATTGTATAATAAGGAGGCAGTTACACTCAAATTTGGAACATCTCTGTGCTGATGGAATTTTATTACCAGAATATCATGTCTCATTCATTCTCACTGCAAAATTCTGCCAAGCAATTTTGGACATTATGGTCAGCCCTAGTCGGGAAATGCTCATTTAATTAGTAAACAGTTCTGACTTATATCAGAGCCTTCTGGGTGCTAAATCTACACTGACAACTAATGGTTCCAGAAGGATCAATAATTGATACAGGGGGAGTGGCCTCATGAAGAGGGAAGCTTCTCAAGAAGCCCATCTTCTCCCCCAAGAGGAAAAGCCATACTCCTGATTGAGCATAGGCTTACTGTTTAAACGCAATGGGCGAAAAGCAACAAAAACAACAATAGCAATCTAAGATGATGGCAGAGCATCTTGGTCCTTTCAGGCTGCTGTAACAAAATACCTCCAACTAGGTAACTTTTAAACAACAAAAACATATTTCTCAATGTTTTGGAGACTGAGAAATCCAGGACCAAGGCACCTGGCAGGTTCAGTGGCAGGTGAGGGCTTGCTTTTTCATAGACAGCTGTCTTCTCACTTTAATTTCACATGGTGGAAAGCCAAGGGGTCTCTCTGGGGCCTCTTTTATAAAAACACTAATCTCATTCATGAAGGCTCTGCTCCTATAACGTAATTGCCTCCCAAAGACCTTACATCCTAATACCATAACCTTAGGGGTGGGGATTTCCACATATACATTTTGGGGGAATGTAAACATTCAGACCACAGCGCAGAGGCTGAGAGAAATTGAGTATATTATTAGATCGATGAATTTGGGACAAGGAACTGGACAAACAGAGCTGAGATCTTTTCCGTTCCCTCCTTTTTGGGAACCAATCTACCTGCAGTGTACATATTATTGTCTATCGTTAACACAAATGTAATTTTATAATTCTGCCCCCTGGAAAGAGGCCTGCCATAGTTCAAACAGGCCTGTGGATGGGAAAATCTGCCTGTTTATGGCAGTAATATTTAGTATTTGTGAAGTTCAGTATCTTTGCCATACACCCAAGACAAATGTCCCAACAGCTTTAGCACTAACAAAACAAACATTTAATCTTCCTCAGCTAGACTTCCTTGTCTATCTCAACTGAATCAGAATTAAGAGAAAGAGTTTGGTGGGATGTTATGTAGTCTTACTCTCCAAATCCCAAGTATTTCCAGTTCTTAAAGCACAACCACACCATGTTTTGTCACACCAGCGAGCTCTGTTACCTGCCTAACCCAAGTAGGCCTTTGAGTGTGACCTCTGGACCAGAGCAATGATAGGGGGAGTGAATAAGAGTTTTCTGAATACACATGGATGAGATTTGGTGATAGATTGATACCATCTGGATATGAAGAAGGAAGCTTCATGGATGACACCAAACATTTTATTTTGGGGATTGATGGAGGAATCTGAAAAATAATGGTGCTGCTGTTAAGAGAAATTAAACAAAAAAGGAAAGCAGGGCTCAGTCTGCTATCACTATGCTTTTAGTTTGACAAATATTTTCTTAGTAAATACTATGTGCCAGGCACTGTGTTATGAGTCATTGATACACGATTGAAAAGGCATGGAGAAGGCTCTTCACCAGTTACCCCATGGCTCCCTGCCTGACAGCACCAACAGCAGCAATAGTAGTGCACAACACACAGTAGAATATAAGCTTCATGACCGAAATCTTCTACTTACATTTATCAAAGAACATGAAAAGGACATGCAAATGTATGGTTCACCAAAACAGCAAAATCCCTTTCTTCTCAATTCTCTAGAATCCCTAAGTTCTCCAGAAACTCTCAGTCCTCAAACCCCACAATTCTCATTCCAGAGATTTTTTTTTTCTTTTGAGGCCTCTTCTTCCATCTTGTTCTTCCTCTCTTTTCATTTCCCTCTGCAGTTGATACTCCAGAACTTTCCCTACAGACTGTGACTTTCTGGGGGATCTTTAACATCCACAACTTTTTCCCCTAAGAATCAGCCCACTGACTCTATCTTTTATGTTTCTGCACCTGTTCTTCTTATCTGACATCATACACAGCCTAAAATCCTTTCTGGAATTGTCAGAACCCTTTAGAAGAGGATGGAAGGAATAAGACTAAGTGAGCACAGCCTGAATCCTCTTCAGAGGAAGAGAGGGAAGTGTTGAGAATACTTACACAATTGTATCCAATCATAATTATAATAAAAATAATAATTAAAATATTAAATGTTTACTAATGCAAGGACTACACTGAGTACTATTGCATAGACTTTTATTTGTTGCACCAGATATTTGATAATTGCTATTATTTCTGTAGTAGGGAGGAGGTAATTAAGGCTTAGTGATTGATTATACATTATCCAAGGTCACAAAGCTAGAAAGAAGGAAAGCCAGAACTGGAACCCAACTCTGCCTGACTTGGGAGCCCTTAACATTCTTACACTTTGTTTAGTCCATGACAACAATATCTTGACCATTTATTTCCATCACCCTCCAAAAAAATCCCACTTTTTAAAACTTTTTCTAGTGGAAAAGATAAGGAATCTTAAAGCACTTAGAATATCACTGCATAGAAAAGCACAGACATGTGTCAGCACATTCTCAGCACTCAAGTAATACCTGCTCATTCTGATTTATAATGTCTAAGACAGATGCATATAACTCCACCCAGCCTTTAGTCTCCAAATCCGTTTTTCCAATTTGCCTTGCTTCTATAAGACATATCGTTCTCCCCTCACACAGGCCACTATGTCAATTTGGAATCCATTCTCCTTCACATAATCTGTTAAATCAACATCTTTTGCTGATTTTTCTTTGAGGACATTCTTCCCATGAACCATTTCATTGTGTGACTACCACTACAATTAACCTAAGTCTTCCAAAGTTCTAAATGATGATTTTAGACCTTGAAACATCACAAAAGCATTTTAAGTAGGTTTCAATTTGTAGATTCCCAACTGCAATAAGTTTGACACAGTACATATTACCTTTACACAAACCACTTAATGGATTCTGATTTACTTTAGACTAAGGTCCACACCCTTTGGTCATGGTGTGGCCCCTGCATCTCTACATAATACTCTGCTAACTCCCTAGTCAAAGACTCAAATCCAGACCAACTGCTTTACTCATTCTTCACTGAATATATGTTACATTACTTTCTCTTAAATGAAATATAAATAACCAATAATATATATATAAATTGGCTCACCTTCACTCACAACTAAAGATACAGTAATTAAAACAATGAAATACATTTTTAATTGAGTAGATATGCAAAAATGCAAAGCAATAAATTCTAGGGTTTGATAGCATAGTAAGGTGACTATAGTTAATCACAATTTATTGTATATTTCAAAATGGCTGAAAGAAAGATTTAAAATGTTCCCAACACAAATAATAAATATTCAAGGCTATGAATATCCTAAATACACTGATTTGATCATTACACATTATATGTCTGTATCAGATTATCACACATACCCCATGTAATATGTGCAATTATTACATATCCATAACAAAATCAAATCTATTGTAAACAGTCAACAATAAAAAGAAGAAGTTGCAGAATAGATGAATGGTTGCATCTCATTTGTGTGAAATATATAAATATTTATTGATTAAAATATCAAGAAATAGGCCACATGTTGGTTCATGCCTGTAATCTCAGCACTTTGGGAGGCCAAGGTGGGTAGATCACCTGAGAACAGGAGTTTGAGACCAGCCTGGCCAACATGGTGAAACCCCATCTCTACTACAAATGCAAAAATTAGCCAGGCATGGTGATGCGTACCTGTAGTCTCAGCTATTTGGGAGGCCTAGGCATGAGAATCACTTGACCCTGGGAGGAAGAGGTGGCAGTGAGCTGAGATGTCGCCATTGCACTTCAGCCTGGGCAAGATTTTGTCTCAAAAAAATAAAATATCAGTAATATCCACAACTAACTGTTAATAATGCTTACTTCCAGAGAATGTGATAGAGCTAGGGGAAAAAAAGAATGGAATTTTATGTTTTACATTAATACAATTCTATATTGCTTGACTTTTTTCATATTGCTGTATTTCTATTGTAATCTAAAATTAGGAGGATAATGCAAAGGAAGAAATTGAAAGAGAAAGAAGAAACTGCCTCCTCTAACTAAGCCTTTGCTCATCCCATTCCTTCAATGCCTATTTTAAAACTTTTTTCCTGGATGAGATCTCAACCAAACTCAGAACCCCAGAGATATTTTACTTATTTTCTAACACTAACAATTTGAGACTTAGAAAGTCTTTCTTAAAATATTATACTCTGGAATTATAGATTTTTCAATAAATGTTTACCATGACAATACTAATGCTTTATATTTGCAAAAAGATAGATTATTCACGAATTGTCTGCATCACTTTATCTGCCATTAGAAAGAGAAGAATAAAGAAAATGCTCATTTGAAAAACACACATCTTAATTAAGTACCATAGTCTTTTTTTTCTTTTAGACAGAGTCTTGCTCTGTCGCCAGCCCGGAGTGCAGTGGCGCGATCTCAGCTCACTGCAACCACCACCTGCTGGGTTCAAGCGATTCTCCTGCCTCAGCCTCCCAAGTAGCTGGGACTACAGGCACGCTAATTTTGTATTTTTAGTAGAGACAGAGTTTCACCATATTGGCCAGCATGGGCTCAATCTCTTGACCTCATGATCCGCCCACCTCAGCCTCCCAAAGTGCTAGGATTACAGGTGTGAGGTACCATAGTCTTAAACTTCTGAGTCATTCAGTTAGAAGAAAAAAATACAGCTTTATTAATGCAGCCAGGCATGGTGGCTCATACCTGTAATCCGAGCACTTTGGGAGGCCAAGGTGGGTGGATCACGAGGTCAGGAGTTCGAGGCCAGCCTGGCCAACATAGTGAAACCCCGTCTCCACTAAAAATACAAAAAAAAAAAAAAAAAGAAAGAAAGAAAGTTAGCCAGGCATGGTGGTGGGTGCCTGTAGTCCCAGCTACTTGGGTAGCTGAGGCAGGAAAATCACTTGGACCTGGGAGGCAAAGGTTACAGTGAGCTGAAATTGTGCCACTGCACTCCAGCCTGGATGACAGAATGAGACTCCGTCTCAAAAAAAAAAAAAAAAAAAAAAAAAAAAAAAAAAAAAACCAATTAATGCAAATTTATTTATTTAATGAATAAAGACTTTGGGATTATTTGAACATAGCTATTTCTTTCAGAAAAGCAACATAAGTTTTAGAAATTAAAATTCCCATGTTAACACCTCAAAAGTGATTCTGTCCAGACATACTAGCTCATTAATCCACCATTGTATAATTTTCTGCAAAATAATGCCCTGTCCTCTTGTGGCAGCTTCTTTCCTATACAACAAACATCCTGAAAGGTACTTGCAGCAGAGGGAAGGGATTTCAAAATGTATATGCCACTGCATTCAGACTTTCTGTATGTTTCATTTATGTTTAGGCAAAGATAAGGATTGTTCGATGCATGTGAAGACACAGCAGCAGTGCACATCTTCAGGAATTCATCTGAAGTACTTCAATGTAGATATATCTTCCATTCTACACTGGTAGCTGTATAATTGATCTTGCTATTTGGATATTTATCATTCACTTGAAAAAACTGAAAGAAATAGATCTGATATATATGGGAACGTTATTCATTGCAGGCTAACAATTAATTTTATGATAACATCAAAAATTATAAATCCGAGTATCTCAAAGATATGACATATCATCTCAATTATTAGAATACAGTAGATGGATAGAAGAAGATTAGGTTTTATTGAGATTCCAAATAAAATATAGAAAAGTCTTTTGGAACTTTCTGTTAATTTTCCAACAGAAAAATCTCCTGTACCTTGTGCACCATCTAGAGGAAAGATGTAAAATTTATACTGAACAGAAAAATGCATTAGTTGTGGAGGCAAATTGAACAATCTCACCCTGGGCATTATAAACTAAACTATTTCATCTACCTAAGATGGTTTTCATGCAGTCTTGCTGGAATATGAATTCCCATCTTATGTAGATGAAGTTAGGTATCAGTTGGAATCTACCATGATTATTTGTAGTTACAATTACAATTACTTAAAACTGTTATTGAATATAATTTAAACTTTAATTTCCCTTGGTAAATTAGAGGGCTATAGCTCGTTTTTCTTCTAACATTAAACTAAAGGTAATAATTTATTTAAAATTAAATATAAGACTTGTTTTGTCCATAGTTTAAACAACAAAGAAAAACCTCTTTTATTGTTAATATATAAAAGAAAAAACAAGCTTTGTTTTACTGACAGGGCAATTGAAATGTAGATTAGAAAAACTTTCAGACCTAAATGTTCTATTACCAAAAAAGAGACAAGAAAAGAATTGAACTTCATCATCAGACACTTTTTCCAAATATCTTCCTGGGCTTCCTAGAATCTATAGAGCAAAATGAGTTAAATCAATACTTGCACTATCTTCTGTTAGTAAATATGTATAATATGCAACTCTGTCTTTATAGCAGATATTCAAGTTATTTCCTAACAATAATTGTTACAATTACTTTTAAACACAATTTTTTTTTAAGTAAGAAGAGGTCCCTTATTGTCTTATTATGCTATGTTGAAAGCACCTAACCAGGATAAAAACTCTATGCCTTCATCTCTTCTTAATATATACCCTGTCTTCCTAATTAATCTCATTCAAAAATAAAGTCTCAGTTAATAGTTATATGATAATGAATCAAATTACTATATAGAATATATTCTCACCTCTGTATATTTAAAAGTAACTCAGCATCTCTACTTGTATGTTTCAAAGATATCTCAACTCAACATGTTCAGAGCCATTGTGTTCCTTCCTCCACAGTTTGCTTCTCTTGCTGCACTCCTTTGTTCAGCCTATGGCACCATGAAACTTGAAAGTCATCCTTGAAAAACTCCCTCTTCCTGTTTTTCCATATCTAAGCCATTGTCCAAACCACTAATTTAACTGTAAGTAACTCTCAAATCTGTTTACCCCTGTATATCTTTATTTCTGCAATCTTAGTTTAAACTAACAACACTCTGACCTGGGCAATTGTCACAACCTCCAATCATCACCTCGTACACATGACCCACACCCAGTTAGTTCACCACACAGCAGCCAGCCTGTTCTGTTTGCACTGCTTCTGCCTGAGTACCTTCTATAAGCTTTTAGAGGCTTCCCATTGCTCCTAGAGGCCAAGATCCTAGGCCTGACTCTAGTCAAGAAGGCCCCCCACTATCCGACCAGTGCATGCTTCACTGATCTCATGTCACACTGCTTTTCCCTTTGCCCTCCATGCTGTAGCCACTGGAATTCTCTCAGTTTCTCTAAATATTATTATCTTTTCTAAGACTAGAATTTGGTGTTATTACTTTTTCTTTAAATGCTATTCCTCTTGCCCATTTTCATCTAATTATCTTATTTTCAGTTATACTTCAGATGTCAATGCAAATTTGCTTTCTTGGGGAACCCACCTCCTGAGACTAAGTCAGGCACTTTCGCTTATCCACCCCCTGGGGAATCCCCATGAGCATAGAAAACTATGGTTTTGCTCATCATTACATTCTCACTACATAGCATAGAGTTAGCAAAAACATAAATATTTCTTGAAGGAAGAAACAAACACGTGAATGAGAATGGTCACTTTTGTTTTTCTTGCCAAAAGAAAATGAAGATGAGAGAAAGAGTACTTCAGTTTGTCACTTTAATCTTCTCTCTTTCCCAAGATCCAATAAAAACAATAGTAGAGGTATACACAAACATGGTGCAAACAATGAGAAAAAGAACAGAAAGTGGGATACGCAACAAATGATGTCAACAAATTTTGGGAAGACTGAAAGCAGGTGATGAACTAGTAACTAATAAAGTAAGGCAAAGGAAGGTGCTGTACAGGACATACACAGAAAGGGAAGAAGGGGAAAGCTAATCTGCCCAGTAGAAACCAGAGGACTGAGGACTTTGAAGTGCCACTGCAGTGGAGAGTTGAAGTGATGCATGGCGTAAAAAGAGATAATTTGAAATATTTCAGACAAGACATGTTACTCCCCACAACAGCCACCTCCCTCCTTCAACCTCTGCTTTCTCAGAAGGTCCAACTCTCTTGAATTTACCCCCATCCTAAACCCAGGTGAAAGACAGAGAGAAAGTGCTCATACATGTGGGACAGAAAGAAGAAAGGGAGGGAGGGAGGGAGAGAGGAAGAGAGGGAAGGAAGGATGGAAGAAGGAAGGAAAGGAAGGAAGGAAGGAAAGGAAGGAAGGAAAGAAGGAAGGAAGGAGGGAAGGAGCCATTCTTCTCTGTATAAAACTGAATATACTTTGAAAGAACTAGGGCAGTTTGCGTGGGAATGGAAACTCAGACATTTAGGAGTCTCAAATTACAGTGATTAGTACCACACCCACAATTATAATGTGTAGTGCCCTACCCACATACCTTAAAACCAAACTTGCCAGTACAATAACTGTACCTGACAGAAACTCACTTGGCTTTTCTATTACCTCTTTTGTAAGTCAAATGGACAAGAAAGAACCACCAAGAAAAAACCTGCAACATGAATGAAAAGAGTCAAGATAAGCAAAAATGGGTCCAGAAAAACACAGAGGTAATTCATCAATAAAATGACTCTTAAAAAAAGTTCTTATTGCATTCTGCAAATATTTGAGAAACTATTTCATCTATTGCATCTATAAAACAGATAAACAAAAAACAAGAAAACAGGATACTATTAGAAAGTAAAAATAAGAAAGCAAATGTGTTATTGGAAATTAAAACATAAATACTAAAAAATCTTTCAGAATATAGAACTAAAAGATATGCCCTAGAAAATAGAAGAGAAAATAAGACAAAGATGATTACTCCAAGATATCCAACGTAAGAAGAGCAGAGATAATAGAAGGGAGGTGATAATAATAAATAATTATAGAATAAATTTCCTATAGCTGAAGTATCTATTCATCGAAAGTCTACAGATTGAAAGAGCTCATGTTGTGTCTGGCTCAATGAATAAAAGAAGGATAAATGCTGAACCATATCATTATAAAACCTCAAAACAATAAGTATAGAGAATATATTTAAATTTTTCACTGTGGAGATAAAAAGAAAATTTTAAAAAGGAACAGAATATAGACTATCATCAGAGTTATCAGCAATACTCGATGACAGAAAGCAATGGAAGAAGGTGTTCACAATCCTGAAGGAAAATTATTTTCCACCTTGAAATGCATGTACTGCAGCAAAACCATCCATCAAATGTGAGGGAAAAGAAAGAAATGCTTTCAGACACATAAGCAATCAGAAAGTTTAACTACCATAGTGCTTTCTGATGAAATTCCTTCAGGATGCATTCGTACAAAAGAAAGAAATAGACCAAGAAGGAGAAAAATGACAGGCAACAATGCGCCTTCCGCAGAAGAGCAGTGAAGATGAGTCCCAGGATGACCGGGAACACCAGAACAGTAAGCTGTACTCTGTGGCCCAGCAAGATGGCTATCTCCAGACAAAAGAACGAGGTGAGGAAAAAGTCTACAATGTGATAGACTCTACAATATAGACTCTGAACAAAATGTAAAATGACACAAAGGTAAATGATGCAAAGAGGAAGAAGAAGCCTACTAGAAACGACAAGAAATAAACAATTGTAAAAGAAAGGAAATATAAATATAAAGCACTACTTACCTCTCCAGTGAATGATATTTATCTGCTCGTAATGACATTAACACTGTCTATTGAATTTCCGATTTTAGAATCAATTTATGGACAAGCTATGAAAGCACTGGGTTATAAAGTAGAATGTAAGTGGCATAAAGCTCATTAAAAGTGAAAGTACAGTGACAAAAGGTGGCAGGTAGATGGGAAAGTTGGAGAACTGACGGTTAGAGTGGGGGTCCTGTCCATGTTGTGCAGAGTGGAAACAAAACATATTCTCTATAGTTGGAGAAACAAGGAATTAAGGTTGTATAAATCTTAAAATTGCAGAAACTAAACAAATAGATCGAAGATAAAATTTTTAACTGAAATACACTAGGAGGTAGGGGACTATAAGAAAGCTTAGTAAAAATGAGCTAAGTCCTCCTCTATCATAGTAAGAATGCAATAAAGAATATCTAAAATTGATAAATCTAGCAATAGATATATAAGCACATTTTGAAAATAGCAGTGTACAAGCTGTGTGCCTGACAAGTTATGTATCCCCAGTATGCCTCAGCTTCTTTATCTGTAAATTGAGAATAATAATAGTACCTACCTTGTCATGCTTGTGATGATTAAATGAGTCAATATATGTAATCACTTATAATAGTGTCTGGTACATTGTGAGTGCCGAATACAAATAAGTAAATATATTGGTGAGTGATATTGGTGAAGATACTGAAGGGAACCATAGATCTTCTAATTTTCATTATTTACCTTTCTTATTCTTTTATTTCTTTATTGTTTTTATAACAAAAATCTTGTTTATTTAAAATGACTTTATCAGTGAATTCAAAAGCCTAGATATGCCAAATTTAAATTTAGACAATTGTTGTTGATGTCGTTGTTGTTGTTGTTAGAGATGGGGTCTTGCCATATTGCCCAGGCTGCCCTCAAACTCCTGGGCTCAAGCAATCTGCCCGCCTTAGTCTCCCAAAGTTCTGGGATTACAGGTGTGAGCCACCACTCACAGACTATGCAATAAATTTTTAAGCTCTGCTATGAAATTAATAAAAATCTATCTAAAGTCAAATAGAATTAAAGTATCGTAAATGGCTAAGCCAAATTCCCTTCGTTCTGTGATCTTCCAGATTCTACTCCTCTTTGCTATGTTCCTGTCTTTTTCTCCTTCACTTTCTTTTTCCTTCCCGCGTCCCTTTTTGTCTTTCATTTTCTTCTTTCCATCTATACTGGCTTGTCTGCCTAAGCTTTAGTATGTTAGTGGCCTGCTTTACAGTCTTGGCTTTTTCCTATTAGGGTATTTATACTCAGTGGATTGGCGACCATGGAAATAGGATTTTAGAAATTAGTTTATTGATCTCTTAACAAAATCATTATTGTAAATAAATTAAACGTACTAAATATTACAAATATAATGCTTGACTTGTTTTCTGAAATCTCAGAGATGACCACACTTTTTAAATATAAGAAAATAACTTTTAAAAATATTTAAATTAATGCGAACCATACTTTCAGAATATTCCAAAATTCCATTGTCTTAATGAATCATTGAAATAACTCAGAGAAATCATGTGCATTTGACATTACCCAGATGTTTTTAAATTATACCTGCCAAGAGAAGCACTAACGGTAAATTCATATTTTATCATTAATTAAAACTAAGTGTAGAAAATCTGATTCTAGGGAATACAGCTCTCTGAAGTATATTCAGTGATGTAGTTTTGCTGATAATGAACAATTCTACTGCTGGGAGAGTGAAACTTAGGAAATTAATCATATTTAACACCATTTTGGGGCCACCGAAAATGGGATTCAGGTCTCTTTAGCAGATTTCTCTTACAGGGGGTCCTTTTCTGTATGCATCGATAGGCCGCAGTAGTAACAGAATGAACAGCAGAGGGAGCTGAAGGTGCAAGCCAGCCGGTGAACACCTGTAAAGACCAGTATTTCGCAGTAGGCTTGGATTTAGCGGCGTTCATGTGCAAAACTCCGCACAGTGAGGGTATGCAAAGCATTCTGATTGAAATAATTAAATTTACTTATTCTCAAAAGGATTATGAAAACATAAAGCTATCTTTAGTATAATCCATTCTTGTCAAATATTATTTTGGGGCCAATGTGATTAGTAAAAGATTTTAACAAATTCAGGAGTACATGTGTACGTTTGTTATATAGGTAAACTCATGCCAAGGTGGGTTTGTTGTACAGATTATTTCATCACCCATGTTTTCAGCCTAGTACACATTATGTATTTATCGTGATCCTCACTCCTCCCACTCTCCACCCTCCAGTAGCCCCCAATGTCTCTTGTTCCCTCTGTGTGTCCGTGTGTTCTCATCATTTAGCTCACACTTATAAGTGAGAACATGAAATATTTGGTTTTCTATTCCTGCATTAGTTTGCTAAGGATAATGCCTCCAGCTTCATTCATGTTTTGCATATGTGTATCACATTTTCTTTATCCAGTCTATCATTAATGGGCACCTAGGTTGATTCCATGTCTTTGCTATTGTGAACACTGTGGCAACAAACATACACATGCATGTGTCTTTATGGTAGAATGGTTTATACTCCTTTAAATAAATACCTGGTAAATGCATTGCTGGGTCTAATGGTAGTTCTATTTTTAGGTCTTCAAGGAATCACCACACTATTTTCCACGATGGTTGAACTAATTTACGCTCTCAGCAACAACGGATAAGTGTTCATTTTTCTCTGCAACCTTGCCAGAACTTATTTTTTGACTTTTTAATAACAGTCATTGTGACTAGAGATGAACATTGTGGTTTTGAATTGCATTTCTCTAATAATCAGTGATATTAGGCTTTTAAAAATATGCTTCTTGGCCACAATTTTTTTTGAAAAGTGTTCCTTCATGTCCTTGGCCCACTTTTTAGTGGGTTTGTTTCTTGTAAATGTGTTTGTTTCTTATAGATGCTATATATTAGATCTTTGTCAGATGCATAGTTTACAAATATTTTCTCTCATTCTGTAGGTTGTCTGTTTAGTCTATTAATAGTTTCTTTTGCTGTTCAGAAGCTCTCGAGTTTAATTAGATCCCACTTGTCAATTTTTGCTTTTCATGCCATTTCTTTTGGTTTCTTTGTCATAAGATCTTTGCTAATTCCTATGTCCAGGTTGGTATTGCCTAGGTTGTCTTCCAGAGTTTTTTATAGTTTAGTGTTTTACATTTAAGACTATTATCCATCTTGAGTGGATTTTGTGTATGATGTAAAGAAGGGGTCCAGTTTCCATGTTCTGCATATGGCCAGCCAGTTATCCAGCACTGTTTATTGAATAGGGGAGTCCTTTCCTCATTGATTGTTTTTGTCAGCTTTGTTGAAGATCAGTTGGTTGTAGATACGTGTGACCTTATTTCGGAGCTCTCTGTTCTGTTCCATTGATTTATGTGTCTGTTTTTATACAAATACCGTGCTGTTTTGGTTACTGTAACCCTGTAGTGTAATTTGAAGTTCTGTGGTGTGATGCCTTCAGCTTTATTCTTTTTGCTTAGGATTGCCTTAGCTATTAGGCGTTGTTTTTGGTTCCATTTGAATTTTTAAATATTTTTTTCTAGTTCTGTGAAGAATGACATTGTAGTTTGATAGGAATAGCAATGAACCTATAAATTGCTTTGGGCAGTATGGTCATTTTAATTATATTGATTCTTCCTATCCATGAGCATGGAATATTTTTCCATTTGTTTGTGTCATCTCTGATTTCTTTGAGCAGTGTTTTGTAATCTTATTGTAGGGATCTTTCACCTCCCTGGTTAGCTGTATTCATAGGTATTTTATTTTTCTATGGCAGTTGTGATGGGTTTGCATTCTGATTTGGCTCTTGCCTTGACTATTTTTGGTATACAGGAATGTTAGTGATTTTTGTATGTTGATTTTGTATCCTGAGACTTCACTAAAGTTGTTTATCTGCCTAAGTAGCTATTGGGCTGAGACTGTGGGGTTTTCTAGATATAGATTTATGTCATCTGTAAACAGGGATAGTTTGACTTCCTCTCCTCCTATTTTTATGCCCTTTATTTATTTTTCTTTCCTGATTGCTCTGATCAGGATTTCCAATACTATGGTGAATAGGAGTGGTGAGACAGGATATTGTGCCAGTTTTCAAGGGTAATGCTTCCAGCTTTTGCCCATTCAGTGTGATGCTGGCTGTGGGCTTGTCATAGACAGCTCAAAAAGATTTTTTAAGGCAATTTTCTTTAAAATATCTTGGAAATGCCATTTTCAAACATTTCAGCATCTCCCGATTTCTGTTATGAGTAATACCAATCAGTGCAAAGAGGGTAGAAGAGTGAGCCAGAGCAAAACACTTTTACTATTCTTACTAAGAAGAACTTGTTTAAGGTGGCCCAGTTACAAACATTTTGACACAGAGCATTCTTTTCATTTCTATTTGCTTCTCTCTTCTCAACTGTACCATGTTTTTGCACTTCCTTTCTTCTGTGTTGCCTTTCCCTTGTATTTCATTTGCTTGTCATTTTTCTTTCATTTCCACAGCTCCTTTTTTCCAAGTTTCCTATTTTTTCTTGGCTATTTCTATTTTATCATTTGTTCCAGTCACATTTTATTTGAACCCACTTTTTATTGCCCTTCAATTTATTTTTATTTTTAATAATTTTCCCTCATTTTATCATTCATTTTTCCATCCATACATTTTTCTTCTTTTATAATTTAAATTATTACCTTTAAAAAATTTCTTTTTTGCATGGTGGCTCACACCTCTAATTCCAGCAGTTTGGGAGGCCAAGGTGGGAGGATCACTTGAGCTCAGGAGTTCAAGACAAACCTAGGCTACATAGCAAGACCCCTGTCTCTACAAAAATACAAAAATTAGCCGACTGTGGTAGCACATCCCTGTGGTCCCAGTTACTTGAGAGGCTGAGGAGGGAGGATTGCTTGAACCAAGAGTTCAAGGCCATCATGAACTATGATTGTGCCACTGCACTCCAGCCTGGGCAACAGAATGAGACCCTGTCTCAATAATAATAATAGTACTAATGTCCTTTTCTTTTTTTACAGTTATTGAGAAAGCTACCTCTTTTCCACTTCTGCAAGGTGGGAACAATATCTTGGCTGTATTCATTCATTTGCTTATTTTATAAACACTTAACAAAGGCCTGCAGTATATAAGATATACCAGGCATTATGGTTGGGAAGTAGCAATAAGGAATGAATTGGGAAGATAAAAATTAAAAAGACTTAATTCCTTTCCTCTGTTGTTCATAAGAAATAAACACAAGGCTCACACCTGTAATCCCAGCACTTTAGGAGGCGGCTGAGGTGGGCAGATCACGAGGTCAGGACTTTGAGACTAGCCTGGTCAACATGGTGAATCTCTGTGTCTACTAAAAATACAAAAATTAGCTAGGCATGATGGACAAACTTGTAGTCCCAGCTACCGGGGAGGCTGAGGCAGGAGAATCACTTGAACCTAGGAGGTGGAGGTGGCAATGAGCCGAGATCATGCCACTACACCCCAGTTTGGGTAACAGAGTGGCACTTCATTTCAAAAAATAAATAAATAAATAAATAAACAAATAAACTCAAAATAACTACGGGCAGTTTAATATCAGTATCATAAGAAAAATGCAATATTTTTCTCCTGGACAGGGCATTAACATAGAAACTGTGAGGACTCATAAGATATCCATAAGTGTAAATGAGGAGAGCAAGATGCTCAACAACACTAAGGCAGAAAGAAGGAACAGCTTAACTGAAGTAAGGGGTAGATGTGGAAGAATAGCTGGGAATTCTGTACATTATTTGTTCTGCAATAAGGATGATTTCTCTGCAGTATTCATAATAGATTCTGCCTTTTGGTAAACCTTTTCAATTCTGTACACTTGGTGGGAAAGATTGAAAACTACAATTACTAATCTGTATCATTTCTTGGTTTATTTCTTCCTTTTAAATGGAATTAAAAGTACCTCATTTCTGAGGTGTTGTTGAGAACTAAATGAATTAATAAATGTAAAGTAATTGTAACTGTTCTTACAATGTATTAAGGAGTGTAAAGCCATTTTTTTATGTTGTTGTTATGCTGAGGGTTAATTGGGGGACAAATTAAATACTCTGTATTCTTCCCATGAAGATTTTCTAATCTCTTCAACCCACTCTGATTTATTTATTTATTTTATTTTGAGACAGAGTTTCGCTTTGTTGCCAGACGCCAGGCTGGAATGCAGTGGCGTGATCTCAGCTCACTGCAACCTCCACCTCCTGGGTTCAAGCAATTCTCCTGCCTCAGCCTCCTGAGTAGCTGGGACTACAGGCGTGCACCACCACGTCCAGCTAATTTTTGTATTTTTTTAGTAGAGACAGGGTTTCATCATGTTTGCCAGAATGGTCTCGATCTCTTGACCTCATGATCCGCCCGCCTCGGCCTCCCAAAGGGCTGGGATTATAAGCGTGAGCCATCACAACCGGCCTCTGATTTTTTTTATTGTACTTTAGATTCTGGGGTACACGTGCAGATCATGCAAGATTGTTGCATAGGTACATTCATGGCAAGGTGCTTTGTTGCCATCATCCTCCCATCACCTATACCTGACATTTCTCCCCAAGTTATCCTTGCCCCACCCTCCCTCCCACTATCCCTTCTGTAGCCGCCCCTCCCCAGGACCCCAGTATATGATGCTCCCCTCTTTGTGTCCAAGTGTTCTCATTGTTCAACAGCCGCCTATGAGTGAGAACATGCAGTGTTTGATTTTCTGTTCTTGTGTCAGTTTGCTGAGAATGATGGTTTCCAGATTCATCCATGTCTCTACAAAGGACAAAAACTCATCATTTTTTATGGCTGCATAGTATTCAATGGTGTATATGTGCCAAATTTTCCCTGTCCAGTCTATCATTGATGGGCATTTGGGTTGGTTCCAGGTCTTTGCTATTATAAACAGTGCCACAATTAACATGCATGTGCATGTGTCTTTATAATAGCACAATTTATAGTCCTTTGGGTATATACTCAGTAATGGGATTGCTGGGTCAAATGGAATTTCTATTTCTAAATCCTTGAAGAATTGCCACACTGTCTTCCACAGTGGCTGAACTAATTTACACTACCAACAGTGTAAAAGTGATCCTATTTCTCCACATCCCCTCCAGCATCTGTTGTCTCCAGACTTTTAATGATCGCCATCCTAACTGGCATGAGATGGTATCTCAATATCGTTTTGATTTGCATTTCTCTAATGACAAGTGATGATGAGCATTTTTTCATATGTTGGCGTCATATATGTCTTCTTTTGAGAACTGTCTGTTCATATCCTTTGTCCAATTTTGGATGGGTTTGTTTGTTTGTTTCTTGTAAATCTGTTTCAGTTCTTTGTAGATTCTAGATATTAGCCCTTTGTCAGATAAGTAGATTGCAAAACCTTTTTCCCATTCTATTGGTTGCCAGTTCACTCTAATGATTGTTTCTTTTGCTGTACAGAAGCTTTGAAGTTTAATTAGATCCCGTTTGTCTATTTGGGTTTTAGTTCCCACTGCTTTTGGTGTTTTAGTCATGCAGTCGTTGCCTATGCCTATGTCCTGAATGGTTTTGCCTAGGTTTTCTTCTGGGGTTTTTATGGTGTTAGGTCTTATGTTTAAGCCTTTAATCCATCTGGAGTTAATTTTAGTGTAAGGTGTCAGGAAGGGGTCCAGTTTCTGCTTTCTGCACATTGCTAGCCAATTTCCCCAACACCATTTATTAAACATGGAATCCTTTCCCCATTGCTTGTTTTTGTCAGGTTTGTCAAAGATCAGATGGTGGTAGATGTGTGGTGTTGCTCCAGAGGTCTCTGTTCTTTTCCAATGGTCTATGTCTCTGTTTTTATACCAGTACCATGCTGTTTTGATTACTGTTGTCTAGTATAGCTTGAAGTCTGGCAGTACGATGTTGCCAGATTTGTTCTTTTTGCTTAGGATTGTCTTGGCTATGTGGGCTCTTTTTTGGTTCCTTATGAAGTTTAAAGTGGTTTTTTCCAGTTCTGTGAAGAAGGTCATTGGTAGTTTGAATGGCATATCATTAAATCTATAAATTACTTTTGGCAGTATGGCCATTTTCACAATATTGATTCTTCCTAACCATGAGCATGGAATGTTTTTCCATCTGTTTGTGTCCTCTCTTATTTTCTTGAGCAGTGCTTTGTAGTTCTCCTTGAAGAGGTCCATTACCTCTTTTGTTAGTTGTATTCCTAGGTATTTTATTCTTCTTGTAGCAATTGTGAATGGGAGTTCATTCTTGATTTGGCTCTCTTTAAGTCTGTTATTGGTGTATAGAAATGCTTGTGATTTCTGCACATTGATTTTGTATCCTGAGACTCTCCTGAAGTTGCTTATCAGCTTAAGGAGAGTTTGGGCTGAGATGATGTGGTCTTCTAAATATACAATCATGTCATCTGCAAATAGTGACAATTTGACTTCCTCCTTTCCTATTTGAATACCATTTATTTCTTTTTCTTGCCTGATTGCTCTGGCTAAAACTTCCAATACTATATTGAATAAGAGTGGTGGAAAGAGAGGGCATCCTTGTCTAGTGACAGATTTCAAAGGGAATCCTTCCAGTTTTTGCCTATTCACTATGTTATCGTCAGTGGGTTTGTCATAAAGAGCTTTTATTATTTTGTGATAGATTCCGTCAATACCTAGTTTATTGAGAGTTTTTAGCATAAAGGGCTGTTGAATTTTGTCGAAGGCCATCTCTGCATCTATTGAGATAATCATGTTGTTTTTGTCTTTGGTCCTATTTATGTGGTGGCTTACGTTTATGGACTTGCATATGTTGAACCAGCCTTGCACATCCTGGATGAAGCCTACTTGATCATGATGGATAAGCTTTTTGATGTGCTGTTTCAATCAGTTTGCCAGTATTTTATTGAAGATTTTTGCATCTATGTTCATCATGGAGATTGGCCTAACATTTTCTTTTTTTGTTAAGTCTCTGCCAGGTTTTGGTATCAGGATGATGTTGGTCTCATAAAATGATTTGGGAAGGATTCCCTCTTTTTGGTTTGTTTGGAATAGTTTCAGAATGATTGGTACCAGCTCCTGTTTGTATGTCTGGTAGACTTCGACAGTGAACCTGTCTGAACCTGGACTTTTTGCAGTTGGTAGGCTGTTAATTGCTGCCTCAACTTCAGCCCTTGGTATTAGTCTATTCAGGGTTTCAACTTCTTCCTGGTTTAGTTTTTGTAGGGTGCAAGTGTCCAGGAATTTGTTCATTTCTTCCAGGTTTACTGATTTATGTGCATTGCGTTGCTTGTAGTATTCTCTGATGGTAGTTTGTATTTCTGTGGGATCAGTGGTGATATCCCCTTTATCATTTTTTATTGCATCTATTTGATTCTTCTTCTTTTCTCTTTTATTTATCTGGCTAGTGGTCTGTCTATTTTGTTGATCTTTTCGAAAAACCAGCTCCTGGATTTATTGATTTTTTGAAGGTTTTTTTGTGTCTCTATCTCTTTCATCTCTGCTCTGATCTTAGTTATTTCTTGTCTTCTGCTAGCTCTTGGGTTTTTTTATCTTGCTCCTCCAGCTCTTTCAATTTTGATGATAGGTTATTGATTTTAGGTCTTTCCTCATTTCTCATGTGGGCATTTATTGCTAGAAATTTTCCTCTAGACACTGCTTTAAATGTGTCCCAGAGATTCTGGTACATCGTGTCCTTGGACTCACTGGTTTTGAAGAACATCTTTATTTCTGCCTTCATTTCATTGTTTATCCAGTCAACATTCAAGAGCCAGTTGTTCAGTTTCCATGAAGTTTTGCAGTTTTGAGTTAGTTTCTTAATCCTGTGATCTAGTTTGATTGCACTGTGGTCTGAGAGACTGTTTGTTATGATTTCCATTTTTTTGCATTTGCTTAGGAGTGATTTACTCCGAATTTTGTGGTCGATTTTAGAGTAAGTGCAATGTGGTGCTGAGAAGTACGTATATTCTGTGGCTGTGGGTTGGAGTGTTCTGTAGATGTCTATTAGGTCTGCTTCTTCCAGTTTCGCATTCAAGTCCTTTACATCCTTGCTGATTTTCTGTCTCGTTGATCTGTCTAATATTGACAGTGGAGTGTTAAAGTCTCCCACTATTATTGTGCGTGAGTCTAAGTCTCTTTGTAGGTCATTAAGAACTTGCTTTATGTATCTGGGTGCTCCCATATTGGGTGCATATATATTTAGGATAGTTAGTGCTTCTTGTTGTATTGATCCTTTCACCATTATGTAGTGTCCTTTTTTGTCTCTTCTGATCTTTGTTGGTTTAAGGTCGATTTTATCAGAGACTAAAATTGCAACCCCTGCTTTTATTTGCTCTCCATTTTCTTGGTAAATCTTCCTCCATCCCTTTATTTTGAGTCTGTGTGTGATTTTGCATGTGAGATGGGTCTCCTGAATATAGCACACCGATGGGTTTTGACTTTTTACCCAATTTGCCAGTCTGTGTCTTTTGATTGGGGCATTTAGCCCATTTACATTTAAGGTTAATATTGTTATGTGTGAATTTGATCCTGTCATTTTGTTACTGGTTGGTTGTTTTGCCCGTTGGTCGACACAGTTTCCTCATTGCATCGTTGGTCTTTACCATTTGGTTCATTTTTGCAGTGGCTGGTACTAGATGTCTTTTTCTGTATTTAGTGCTTCCTTCAGGAGCTCTTGTAGGGCAGGTCTGGTGGTGATGAAATCTCTCAGTAATTGCTTGTCCATAAAGGATTTTATTTCTCCTTCACTTATGAACCTTAGTTTGGCTGGATATGAGATTCTGGGTTGAAAGTTCTTTTCTTTAATG
Source organism: Sapajus apella (assembly GCF_009761245.1). Classification (NCBI taxonomy): domain Eukaryota; kingdom Metazoa; phylum Chordata; class Mammalia; order Primates; family Cebidae; genus Sapajus; species Sapajus apella. The sequence continues at coordinate 27,471,079 of NW_022436946.1, read as the reverse complement.
ACGTTGAATATTAGTCCCCACTTTCTTCTGGCTTGTAGAGTTTCTGCTAAGAGATCCACTGTCAGTCTGATGGGCTTTCCTTTGTGGGTGACCCGAACTTTCTCTCTGCCTGCCCTTAACATTTTTTTCTTTCATTTCAACCCTGGTGAATCTGACAATTATGTGCCTTGGGGTTGCTCTTCTTGAGGAGTATCTCTGTGGTGTTCTTTGTATTTCCTGTATTTGAATGCTGGCCTGCTTTGCTATGTTGGGGAAGTTCTTCTGGATAATATTTTGAAGAGTGTTTTTCAGCTTGGATTCATTTTCCCTATCCTCTTCAAGTACACCAATCAAGCATAGATTAGGTCTTTTCACATAATCCTATATTTCTTGGAGGCTTTGTTCATTTCATTTCACTCTTTTTTCTCTTTTCTTGCCTTCTCTTTTTATTTTATTGAGTTGCTCTTCAATCTCTGATATCCTTTCTTCTGCTTGGTCAATTCGGCTATTGAAACTTGTGTATGCTTCACAAAGTTCTCGTGCCATGTTTTTCAGCTCCATCAAGTTGTTTATATTTTTCTCTAGGCTAGTTATTCTAGTTAGCATTTCATCTAATCTTTTTTCAACGTTCTTAGTTTCTTTGCATTGAGTTAAAACGTGTTGTTTTAGCCCAGAGAAGTTTGTTATTACCCATCTTCTGAAGCCTGCCTCTGTCAGCTCATCAAAATCATTTTCTGACCTGTTTTGTTGCCATGCTAGTGAGTCGTTGTGATCTCTCTGGGGAGGAGAGGCATTCTGGACTTTGATGTTTTCGTCCTTTTTGCGCTGGTTTATTCCCATCTTCTCTGAGTGGACGTCCTTTCTGTTAAAATTGGGGTTATTCAACCCAAATGCCCATCGATGATAGACTGGACAGGGAAAATGTGGTACATATACACCATGGAATATTATGCAGCCATCAAAAATGATGAGTTCGTGTCCTTTGTAGGGACATGGATGAACCTGGAAACTATCATTCTCAGCAAACTGACACAAGAGCAGAAAATCAAACACCACATGTTCTCACTCATAGGCAGGTGTTGAACAATGAGAACACATGGACACAGGGAGGGGAGCACTATGCACTAGGGTCTGTTGGGGGGAAAGCGGGGAGGGACAGGGGTGGGGAGGTGGGGAGAGATAGTATGGGAAGAAATGCCAGATATAGGTGAAGGGGAGGAAGGCAGCGAATCACACTGCCATGTGTGTACCTATGCAACAATTTTGCATGTTCTTCACATGTACCCCAAAACCTAAAATGCAATAAAAAATAAAATAAAATAAAAGTTTAAGCATACAAAGAAGAGAAAGTAGTAAAATGAACTCTCAGATGACCATTGCTCAATTCAATAAATACCAATATTTTGTCAAAAAATAAAATAAAATTGTGGTTATTTCTCCTGTATGAGGCTTTATTTTTTAAAAAACACAGGTGTCAGTGTGCCATTTGAGACAGTCTGTCCATTGTCTGCCTGTGGAGGCACTGCTGGGCTGCCTTGGTCTCAGCAGAGGTTACTATTTATTCTTTGCCTGGTTTCAGTACTGGTGGGGTTGGCCCTGCCTTCCCAATGGTTGGCTCTTTCACTCTGCTGAGCCTGCTGTTCCCGGGTGGAGGATGTATTAACTGCGAAACTCTCCCAGGAGGACTCCGGTTGCTGGATCTTGTCGGGGAGGGGCCTGTCTGGTTGTATCCCCATCCCCACTTTCAACTCTCCCTTCTGTGGTACAGGCAGTTCCTTTTCAAAAGCTTTCCCGGTATTAGTCTAAATCTCTGCCCTGGTCTATGCTAAGAAGGCACCGATCTGGCCAGGGCTGCAGGCCTGGGCTGTCACCTGGGTCTGTGACTCTGGGTGGCTCTCAGGAAGGTGGCATCTTCCTGGTCTGTGTGCTGCTGAAGTCTTGCAGTGAATTGCTGTATCTGATTCAGAGAACCAAGGAGGTGATGCCGCCCCAATCCTCCATGCCTAATACACTTTCCAGGTGGGGCAGTGCCTCGCCTTGCCTCTGCTCGACACCTTTGGGCTGCTTTTGCTGTCTTTTTGGGGGGTCAATCCCGCTGTTCAACCCGTCCCTTTAAAACAAAACTGGTGCTTCACTCGGAGATGCAGATATTGCTCTGGTTCTGTCTTACTCAGTGGTAGCTGCACTCCGGAGAAGCTTCCTTTCGGCCATCTTCCCCTGAATCCAACCCACTCTGATCTTTAACTTTGCAGTACACCTAGTCAATGTTACCTGGTTAATAATTATTTGCTAATTATTTTGTGTATTTTCATTTTGCGTCTTTGTTAGATCATAGATTCCTCTTGATAGGGATCACAAGTATTATACAATTGTCAGTGTAAGTAATATGACTGAGGACACCTAATAGACATGCAAAAAGAAATTAGTTAAACTAATCAACATTTCCATATCTTAGAAGTATAGTAGTAAATAGTATGAAATGTAAGGCTGCACATTCATTAATGGAAAATAAAAATTATAAATAACCTCAGGAGACATCTAAGAAGAATTGCTCAAATAAAGAGTATTTTAGTATTTCAGAGTTATTCAACAGTATCAAGGAACATCTGTTGGACACCTACAATTATGTGTCTTTTGTCCATAATAAATTTGTTATTTAATTATGAGGTTCTGTAAATGAGTGAGGCTCAGAGTCCACAGTCACACTGTTATTAATAATGACAAAGCTTGCCAGTCATGGTGATTTATCCCTGTAAACCCAGTGCTTTGGGAATTTAAGACCAGAAGATTGCTTAATCCTAGGAGTTCATCACCAGCCTGGGCAACATAGCGAGACCTATCTCTATATAAACACAAAAATTAGTTAGGCATGGTGGTGCACACCTATAGTCCTAGCTATTCAGGGGGCTGAAGCTGGAGGATCACTTAATCCAGGAGTTCAGGCTACTGTGAGGTATGATCACATCACTGCACTCCAGCTGGGATGGAAAAGGGAGATCTTGTCTCAATAACAATAATAATAATGGCAAAGCTATATCTACTAAACTTCTAATATCTGCTCTTTCTTCTGTAATACCTTCCATTGATATAAGTAAATTGGAGAAATAATTTTCATTTGGGGACTAAACAGACATTTTATATAATTAGCACTAATATAGAGACATATGACGAGAATAAGAAAAATCAAAATGTGTATTTCCAGAATTAACTTAGGAAATAGAGAAGTTATCCAATGTCAAAAACTCACTGATTTAAAAGGTTGAAATTCTGCAAATGTATTGTGAATTCCCAAAATACATTAATATTTAAATTTGCCAATTGTGAAACAAATGCTTTTTTACAATTAATATGGAAAATCTTGGAAAAGTATTTATTATTGAGATAATCAACTTTCATAATAGCAATAAAGTGCTTTTATTTTTATCACACATTTTTAAGAATCAGTCTATACCCTTTCTTGAACCCCCCAAGAGTGGGCCATTTCTTTGCTAACTTGTAGTAGAGCTAATGTATCATTAAGTAGAGCTTGTCTGTGACTCAGCTCTGGTTATTAACTTGTTTGATAGTGTTGCATAAAGATCCCCTCCTCTTATTTATTCATTCATTTAATAAATATTTAATGAACACTCATAATGTGCCAGGCATGCTTCCAGGATCTTGGAATACATCTGTGGAAAAAAAAGAAGATCCCTGACCTTGTGGAAAAAATAAAAAGGAATTGGGGATATATAGGGGAGAGCAATCAAGAAGGTTACAACTTTAAATTGGCTGGTCAGGACAGGCCTCGTAGAAAATGAGACATTTGAGCAAAATCTTAGAAGCCAGGAGGAGAGTATCTAGGGGAAAGAGAATTCCAGGCAGAAGCAGCTGTTAGTGCAAAGACCCTAAGACAAAGTGCTCCCAACATGTTTGAAGAATAAGTACTCCAATACATCTGTAAAGAAATAAGAATATTAAAAGAAGAAATATGTTATCAGTCTTCCCTCAATCCCCACAACCAAGGTGCAGAGGTTTTACCAGGGGCAGGGGTTGGAAGAAGACAAATTAGGTTGGTGCTTATAGCCAGTGAAAGGCCTTTGACTTTAACTGGAGTCTAGAGATAGGGATGGAGAGCGTTTGCAAAGTTTTGAGCATAGGAATGACATGTGCTGACATGTATTTGCAGTTGAAAATAAATAGCACATATTGGTGATGTGGATAACTCTTTGTAAGGTTCCGAAGAAAACAAAACTGAATCTTCCGTTTTCTAGAAGTTGTATCCCTAGAAAATTAGTACTGTATAGAATAAAATCTTAAAGGATAAGTACACAAATAGTACAAAGCCATCCAATTACTGTTCAAGGATAATTTAAAAGAATTAGGCTAGCCAAGGGAAAATATCGTTTGACAACACTTAAAATATAAATGACTAATTTTTGTATTCTTAGATATCGAGAATTGCATATTCATTAAACCTTTTGTACTTAATGACAAATTTCAGAATGATTATTTTAATTTTAATATAGGGAAATAATTCTCATTATTTCTAGGCTTAAAATAATGCCTTAATATCTCATAATTAACTTTTGGTTATAAAATAAAAAGTATTAATAGTCATTAAAATGTGTTCATGAGTTTATTCAGTCATTATAAATCAGCAAGGTTAGTAAAATGCTTTGATTAAAGTTGCTTTAATATCCAGAGTAGCTGGACTTTTTGATTGTCCCAAGGTTTTGGTATAGTCAAAAGTCCTCCTACAGAGGGTACATTAGCAGTCTCAGTTGCTGAAACAATGGAAATTTATTTTCTCATTGTTCTGGAGGCTGGAAGTCCAAGATAAAAGTGTTGGCAGATCTAGTTTCTTCTAAGACCTTTCTTCCTGGCTTGCCAATGGATTCCTTCTCCCTGAGTCCTCACATACTTACCCCTCAGTCTGTAGGTCTGTGTATTGTCTGCATTCAAATCTCCCCTTCTTATAAGGAAACCAGTAATATTAGATCACACCTACCTGCATGACCTCATTTTACATCAATTATATCCTTAAAGGCCCTATCTCCAAAAACTGTAACATTCTGAGGTACTGAGGGATTTGAGTTTCAACAAATACAGCTTGAGGGGACACAATTCAGTCCATAACACATAGCATCAAGATCCAAGTGATCTAACTATCTGATAGAAACAAAACTCAGGGGCAGAACACAAAATGACCTTGACCTCACTAAGCACAAGGCAAAGAAGGAGAAACAAAACATATTTTTGTTCAGTTATGTTCATTTGTTTGCTTATTGCAGATTTTTATATTTTAAAAACATTAAAATAGTCATCATGAAAAAAGCAGAACTTTATTACATTCTAATTCTTATTAGAATAGAGTCTTGTTAACTGGTGACTATAGGTCTTAGCCAGCCTGTAGAAGATCCTGAGTAAGGGCTAAGGGAGCAGCCCAGCGAAGTGGGTGGGTATTGGTGGCAGGGCTATGCCTCTTGTATGGGAATCGGAGTGCAAATCACAAATCTATATGACTGCAGCCCAGTTATAGGCTAAAGAGAATCAAACTGGAAGCCTGCTACTTTGAACTGGGGATGCCAAGCACTCACTCTGGGAACATCAAATACAAGAGACTTGGAATACTAGGTTTGGTTTGGATTCTGTTATGGTCACCATAAGGTAAATCATAAAGTGGTAGAAAGACATAGGCTTCAAAGTGGAAACATTCTAAATCAAATTTTATATATATATAAAATATGTGTGTGTAATGTTTTGATTGTGAACCTATTAGAATGTAATCAAACCTCTCTGTGTCTCAATTTCAATAAATATCTCTAAACACAAGAATACTAGCTCCTTTTCTTTACTCTTCATTTTTCACAGCTGATTGGGACTAGAAGAGATAGTTACAGACAATTATAAATTATTCAAGTGAAAAATAAACCAGGACTAAATTGATCCAGAGGCAATTCAGAATGTATCTTCAGCTACCAATGACCAAAAAAATGTATGTAATAAAATGTACAGTTTCCTGGCTTTGCATTAATGTTATGAAAATACCAAAGAATAAATGTATCTCCTTTTATTTCTATCCAAAGGTAAAATCACCCCTGAGCTCTAAATATTAGATTATCCTCTGTCTTGCTTAGACATTTGCTATTGCCATAGAAGCATGATGTTGACATTTCTTGTTGCTAGGAGCATCATAGTGTTGGATACGTATACAGTAGCATTCTATTAGCTCAAACGTGGGGCTTTTTAAACAGCAGCGTGCTTTATTTATATCCAGGTACAGCAATCTAAAGTTTAGAGTTACCATGCAAATTATACATGAAAATCTGAATTTACTACTCCAGAGAAATAAAAGCACCAATATTTAATAATTTATGTTTAAGGAATATTTTTGCAGCATCTCAGAGAGGAAAAAAATTAAAACCTTGAAACAAAGCGAATGCTCATCAGTAGCAGAATGGCTAAATCTACTGTGCTGCATATGAACCACAGAATACCATGGAATTATTAAAAGGAATAAATTTTAGTGATGCCAGCTGACATGAAAGAATTTCTACCATGTGTTGTCAAGTGAGAAAAGCAAACTGCATAAAATTATTTATATACACCAATGTTCATAGCAGCAGTATTCACAACAGTCAAAAGGTAGAAATAACTTGTGTCCATTGATGAACAAATAAACAAAATGTGGAATATGCATACAAATGTGGTATATGCATACAAATTTTAGTTATCTTTTAAAAATACGGGAAATTATGATACATGTTTACAATATGGATGAACCTTGAAGACATTATGCTAAATGAAATAAGCCAGTCACAAAAAGACAAATAGTGTTTGATCCCAAGTATATGAAGTAATAGAGTCATCAAATTTATAACCACAGAAAGTAAAATGGTGGTTGCCAGGGGCTAAGGGGAGGAGAAAGAGCATAGATGTCATTTAATGGGTACAGAGTTTCAGATTTGCAGGATGAAAGGCATTCTAGAGATTGACTGCACAACAATGTGAATGTACTTAACACTATTAAACTGTACACTTAAAAATTATTAAGATGGTAAATTTTATATTATGTAAATTTTACTGCAATTAAAAATAAATTTTAAAATTGGAGAAATGTTACATGTAAAAATAATGACAATAAAGTCTCTATAGGTATATAAATACATATATAACCTACTGTAAATAGAGAAAATTTGGAAGGATGAAACCAGGTTGTCAAATGAGTTACCCTGTATGAATGCAAACTAGAGGGAATAGTAGGTTGTTCAAAGAAATCAAGAAAATACATGATATAACCCCTACATAAAGGCAATGCGAGTTCTTCACAGAGTGATACTAGGAGATCTTTATTAGCCATAGTGCTTTGTAGTATGTCTTGAAATGTATGTTTAGCCATCCATGCCTACAAAGTCATATGCAATAAAACGTATGACCCTAAGCACTGAAAATTAGCTTCCCAGATAACTAAACTCGTAGTTCAATGTAGGGGTCTTTTTTGTTGCATCAATTTAGAAAAATTTTCCAGATTTACACATCTGAGAACTAATCTAAGCCAATTTGATTATCCACAATGACTATTTTGGTAGCTTCAAAGAGTTAGAGCTAGGTGAAGTTGAGTTAACCACAACCCCACCACCAGAAAGAAGTTTATATTTTAAAAACATTAAAATAATCATCATGATAAAGGAGAAATTCTGCCATACATACAAAGATGTATTAGCAAGAAGGCACAAAAAAGTTATTTACCCTGCTGTATAAACCTGATGAAGTACATTGCGTAGATGTTATAGTATTCTAACAGTGGGATTTAGCTAAGTTTCAAGAAAGTCAGGTGACAAAAATCTACTGTAAGTAGCAGTATTGCCTTTACAATCTAGAGGAAGAATCTCTTCCTGGAGCCCAGCACCTTAGAGGGCCCTGAATATTGTAACACATACAAAAAAATTAATTTATTAAGGAACAAATGGTCACCTCTATCATTTGGAATCCAGCTCTCCGTGTGGGCATAGTAAAACTCTAAACATCATTCCAGCAACTAAGGGTTCCAGGAAAATGCTTCTCCTAAGCCCTTGAAACATAGGGTTTACAGATTGTACTATTTTATGCCCATGCCAGCTGCTTCAGAGTGAGAAAAGAGTTTATTTTTTGAAACATTTAATATGATCTGATTATAGTTTCAAAATGTTAAGCTTAAAGTGTCAAATTTATATGAATAATTTTGTTTGTGAATTTGAAATGTATTAATTATAATTTTGTGACATTTCTAAATATTTTAAAACAAAATGTACAAAAACCTTAACTTTCCTATTTTTAACATGTATTTGAAATACATTTTATAAAATATATTTAAATTTGGTTGTTAAATACAGTTGTACTTTGAATACAATTACATTTTCAACTACTTTCATCCAGTAAAACATACGTTATGTGACAACCTTGATGACAACAATCTAACTGAAATATAAGCAAGAAAAAATAATTTTATGCAATAAAGATATAATGATCTACAAATTATATATTAATCATCTAAAACATTCCTCCATTAACAGAACACCAAACAATAATTATGATCAAAATTAATTTAAAAATATTTTGCCAACCTAGTGTCTTATGAAAAATATATATATATGCCACCCAGTCTGGAGAGCAGTGGCGCAATCACGGCTCAGCAGCCTTAAATTCCTGGGCTCAAGCGATCCTGCCTCAGCCTTTTGCGTAGCTGGAACTACAGGCATACACCACTATGCCCAGCTGAAAACTATGACTTGGCACATATCTTTTTATTTTATTATTATGAAGATACATTTGTCAAGCTAGGAGACTAGCACTTTTTTTCTTTTTTTGAGACGCAGTCTCACTCTATCACCCAGGCTAGAGTGCAGTGGCGTGATCTTGGCTCATCGCAACCTCCGCCCTGCCAGGTTCAAGCAACTCTTCTGCCTCAGCCTTCCAAGTAGCTGGTACTACTGGCGCGCACCAACACGTCTAGCTAATTTTTGTATTTTTAGTAGAGACAGGGTTTCACCATATTGGTCAGGCTGGTCTTGAACTCCTGACCTCATGATCCCCCTGCCTCGGTCTCCCAAAGTGCTGGGATTACGGGCGTGAGTCACTGCGCCTGGCCGAACATATTTTATTTAACATCTTGTTAACTTGATTTGTGATCTTTAAAACCTCTGAAATATGGCATGTAATCCTCTATTTTTACTTTTGTTTCAGGCCACCTAAATCCCCTGAATACTAGACCTATGAGGATCCTAACGTTAGGGCACCTTGAGAAGAGAATAGGCTACCAGTTTAAGATAACACTTCCCAGTTTAGTCAAAAATGGGAAAAGACAATGCACTATTTTTAGTCAATACACATATTCTGAGCTTCACTAATTTCACCAAGAAAGAAATCATTTTCACATCCATTATCCTATTTAACAGAACTTTTGGTATTGATAAAAAACATTAAGATAAAAGCTTCATAGGGAAAGCAGTAGATTAGTCTTTCATATGCTAACTAACCACACTTGGAGAATGCATTCCTAATTAGGGTACTTCAACTGTTAACTTGACTGCCCCTAGGGTGCAGATTACAATTAACTATCACACTATACTGCTGTTTAAATTGTAGTATTTTAAAGTAAATTATAGCAAATATAACAATTACCATATATAAGGGCTTTATAAATCAAGAGTTCTGCCATTAATTAGCAAATCTTTAATATGGCCTAGCAACTCCTAGATTCAGACAATGCCAGACTTTTCTCTGAAAGATCAGAATTCATTCAATTCTATCCTAGGATGCCGTTTCAAGAAAGCGGCAGCTCGAGCGTTTGTTTCATCTCTACTGTACTAAACCACACCGTGAGCACAGACTAGAAAAGACATCTCTCTTTATGGCAGGTACCTGGATGTTGCTCATAGTAGATGACTAAACTCTAAAGAGGTTAGAAGTGTTCCAGTTGTTGCCAACTCTTCATACACACCTCTCAGATCATGACGCACAGCTGTGACAGTGACTACCTCTTCGGTGAAGCCAATTTCTCAAGTTTAATATTCAAGGTATGAGTATATTTCTGTATTCAAGCCATATAATTCAGCTCATTTCATCTTTGAGGAGCTCAAAGAGCTCAGTTATCAAATGATTTGAATAAAATGATCACTTAAATCACATTTTCCAGAAAGATGAACTCCTAACACCTTCTATCTATCTTGGACACCACCTCGTCTTGGAACAAGACCAGTCCCAGTGGAGTAGAAACTTAAAACCTATTGTGGTTTTATTCTAGAGGAAATAATGGAAGACTTATATTGCAGGCCATTTCTCTAATTCAGTACATTTTTCTAATGCTTCCAGTTCTTGATGTTTTTTAGCCTTGAATTTTCTTTCTTATCAACATCTCTCTGCAGCATGTGACTAAGCCTTCATGGGGACCTTGAGTTGTGGGGTACAACAATTCCTTCTATTTATCAGCTAGCTGTTGGAGTGTCTGTGAAAGAGAGCCTCCACACTGCTTCCAGAAAGGCCAAAATCTGCATTAGGGTTTTCAGATCTCTTATCTACATAGTTGCTATATAATATTTGCTCCTCTTAAAAAGCCTCTGCTTCTTGTCCAACATTAATAACTGGAAGAGGCTGGAGTTAGGGTGACCAAACATCCCGGTTTGCTTGGGACTGAGAGATTTTCTAGGGCATAGAACTTTTAGTATTAAAACTGGAAATGTATTGTGCAAACCTGAACTAGTTTGTCACCCTAGTTGTAGGACTGATTGGATTCTAGCAAATCTGGCATAGACTGGTGTTTTAATGTAAAGCAGTTCCAGCCTAAGTCTGGTACAAGCAGTACCAACATATTTCCCATGTATAAAGCTCCTCTGGCCAGTGTCTTTTGCCGTAGATGAAGGAAGCTTCTTAAAATTTTTTAAAAATTAACTTTCACAGTCTTCTAGCTCTTCACCTACTCAAAAGCCCATTCAAGGGTCCTTAAGCATTTTGCCAATGTCATTTGTTTTGAAGATATAAATGACCTCAAACCTGGGCCTCTATAGCATTCTGTTAACATGTGGTATTTCCAGGATTCTAATATTTGCTCAGTTACTAACAGCTCCTCATCCATATGCTTTTCAGTTGAGCTATCCTTAAGTCTTCTCCTCATTTTCTTCTCTTGTAAACAAAAAGGTTTCTACTAACTGAGAATAAATTGTAAGGGGTTTCCTTATTATTAGGTAAAGTACATTTTATCCAAAGGATTTCAAAAGCTAAAATTATTCATTCAACAAATACTTATTGAGCAGGTCCTGTGTTATTATTAGCACTGCGTTCAGTGCTCAGGTTACAAGCGTGAACAATTCAAGCACAATCTGCTAGTCTAGTGAGGGTTGCTGAGAAGTAAATGAGGAGCAACAGTGTGGTAAAAACTATGAAGGTCAGGTTCCAGAAGCTATCCTGGGAGGAACAACTAATCCAGATTTGGGGGTCATGCAAGACTAAACGGATGGCTAATAGGAACACTTACCTGTTCATGTATTCATTTATTAATTCAACAAATATTTATTGATATTTTAACATATATCACTGTGAATGTCATTGTAAATATGTGAATGTACATATGGCATAGTATTATGTTGAAGCAGCTTCATAGCCTAGAATAAAAAAATACCTGTGAATAGTAATTATGATATGACGCAGTAAGTGCTATAATAAATGTTACCAAAGAAGATTTCACAAAGGAACTTATGTTTGTATGGGATTGTACTTTACCTGGAAGGTTGAGAAAGCATTTGCAGGAAGAAGAAGGGGTCTACAAGTAGAGACAACAGCCTATGGAAATACATAGAGGTATAAAAAAATATGACCAGTGAGGTAACTACAAGCAATTGAGTGTGGTTAAGAGAAAGGCGCTGTAAACAATGGTAGACAATAACTGAAATGGTAGGTGGCATCAGATAACGGAAGGCCTTTTATGTCCCTTAAGGGGTTTGAATTTATTCTGGATATTATGGGAAGTCACTGCATAGTTTTAAGTCAGGAAGTGACCTTTTCAAATTTGTGTTTTAGAAAGAGATCCATAAAGATTGTGAAAGTGGACTGGAGGAAGAGGCAATTACTTTGATCTTCAAAACCACCCTGTGAAGTGAGTATAGCAGGTATTTTCACTCACATTTTATGTATAAGGAACAAGGACTGGGAAATGTTAGGTGATTTGCCTAAGGCCTCCTAAGTCGTTCCAAAATTGAAGAAAATCAACACTTTGTCCAGATAGCAATATAGGTGGAAACCTCTATGCAGTTCACCTTTGGATTTAATCATTCTATTCTTGAAAAAAATCCTTAAAAGCTAATTCTGGTTGCACTGCTGATTCTAATTAGTTTTGCAAAATTGATTGGATAGAATTTATGGCATTGTCTGATGATTTGAAGCATCAAATTTCTCCATAATATGCTTTTTTATTTCCTAGGCAAAGTTCTGGGTCATTCATATTTTCTAATGTTATTCTAAATCTAAGTCTTACATTCTAGGCTGCAAATGAACCATGAAAACAATCTAGCTTTTTAAATTGGAGTTAATAGGAGGCAACTCCTTTAAGAAAGTGAATTTTTATCCTCTTGTGTTATAAACATGTCAAAATTGTTGACACGGGCTCAAATGTGTTTCTTCTGCTACTTAAGGGATATTATAGGTGGCACATAATTGTGAGATAAAACTTGATTTAGTTTACTTCCCGTCTCAGTTTTATAAATAAGTGCAAACAAGCTAACAAGTTATAATTTTCTTTCCCCAAAGAAATCTTTATTCAATACCTAGTTTTTCAGAAAATGTATTAATTATAATAAACATTAACAATTAAGAAAAACAAAACATAGTAGTTTAAGTCATTCCTGGAACATCTGGCTTTTATTAAGAGAGGAAGTGTGGCCAGGTGCAGTGGCTTACACCTGTAATCTCATCACTTTGGGAGGCCAAGGTGGCAGATCACTTGAGCTCAGGAGTTCAAGAATAGCCTGGCCAACATGGTGAAACCCCATCTCTACTAAGAATACAAAAATTAGCTGGGTGTCATGGTGCAGACCTGTAATCCCAGCTACTCGGGAGGCCGAGACAGGAGAATCTCTTGAACCGGACAGGCAAAGTTTGCAGTGAGCCAAGATCACACCACTGCGCTCCAGCCTGGATGACAGAGTAAGATTTTGTCTAAAAAAAAAAAAAAAAGTGGTGAAGTATAACAATAAATATGTACATGTTAGTAGCAAGGGAAGGTCAGTTTACTAATTTTTCCTCTAGAATAGCAGTTCTCAAAATGCTGTCCCAGGGCCAGTAGCATCTGCATCATCTGGGACTTGTTAAAAATAAACATTCTTAGCCTCTACCTCAGACTCGCTAAGTGCCATGGAAGCAGAAGCAGCAATTTGTTTTTTAAGAAGTCATCCAAGTGATTCTGGGCTAAAGTTTGATGCACATTGGTATAAATTTAAAAAGCATGTTTCAGACTATGAAAGACCTGGTTTCAATTCCAACCTTAGCTAGATGATTTTGGATACATCATCTAATTTTCTGGTGCCACGGTTTCCTTATCTGGTTAATAATATCCCTATCACTGGTCTTATAAGTATTACAAACACTACCTGATAGGTGATATTGCTCATTTGCTTACTGGAATGCTCTCCTCTCCAAGTGATTCAGATGCATGCTTAAGTTTGAGAACCACTTGTTTCAAACTTTGGTCTATAAGATGCCATGCATTAGAAACAGAATCAGCATAGAATTTGCAAGGTCCATTGCAAAATGAAAATGCAGAGTCCATTGCTCAAAACTTAAGAATCTCAGGAGGGTGAGAGCAGAGTATTAAACCAAGTGTGGCACCCCACTAAGCTCAGCCCTATGAGTGCTCAGCTTTTGAATGTCCAAAGACAAGTTTCTGCTTCTATCTAAACACACTATATATTTTTTAGATTAAAATAATATAATGCCATGAAAGTAAGCCACATTTCCCCCTTAGACATTACCAATCTTACCTCCTGAGCTGTTTCCCTCCATAGATAGACATGATCATTAGCTTCTTGGTTTTTGCTCGCTCTGTTGTCATCCTTTTAGCTATTCAAATATATTTTTACTTCAAGACCCAACTTAAGGTCCCTATCCTCCATGAAATCTTTCCTTACCACTTTAACCTACTAATCTGTCTTTTTAAACGTATCTAGTACTTATTTTATGCCAAACATTTAGCTTTTTTAATATATCAATGAGTGCTGATCACTGTGTTCATATTGTTACTCAAGTTTGAATACAAGCATCTTGAGCTTTGAGATAGTGTCATCATTTTACAATGGAAAGGGCACATGCTTTTGAGCTCAATAAAGCTTGGGTGTAAATACTGTCTCCCACTTACTAGCTGTGACTGGGGAAATTAATCAACTTTTGAGTCTCAGAATCTTCATTAGGAAAATGGGATAATAAGACCTAGTTCACTGGGTTGTTGTGAATGATTCAATAATATATGTAAAGCTCTTGGCATATATAAGAGCTCATAAAATTTCAGTCCCTCTGTCACATGTATGCTTCCTTATATCTGATTTTGCTTCAGCCAACATCCCAGTGCTGAGCACAAAGGCAGCATTCAATAAATATTTGCTCTTTGGAAGATATATATATATTTAATGTACTATTTTATATTTATCCAAGAAGTAAACCAATTCTATGTTGAATTTTTGTATAATGTGTTATCTCTTGTTTGTAAGTTTTTGTCTTCACATGCCGACTTTTGTAAAAATAAATAAATGTTTAATTTTGTAGACTTCATATTTTCAAAGCATATTCACAGCCATGTTATTAAAGACACTCTTAATGGGTAAAAAGATAGATCTTATTCCCAATCAAGAAATGGGAAAAACTGGCACTGGTGGCTAAGGAATTGTTCTAAATGACAGTACCAGCTTATTTTAATATACAGTAAAATGTCCAAGAGGCTTTGTTTCATTATTTTTTTCCACTATACCAATCTCTCAGGCCAAAAAGAATAGATCTGTAAAGTACATAGAGGAACAACTATTTTAATTAAAACAGTATAAACGAGCCTGTTTCTTTTTATTCTGGGTGCAGAGTAGGCATTTGATGACTGGATTAAAAACAGCACATGATGTATTATCAATTGCAGTTCCTGGTTTACATCTCTAAGTAGTAGAGAGTGAGTTATTTAAACTGCTCTTTTTGATAAATGCATTTTAAAGAGGGCTTATTCTTCCAACGAAAACTTAAGAACAAGGTTCATCATTTTTAAGACAGTTTCAATTTGAGGCCTAGCACATCATGCTTAAGAGCTGGCTTTTTCCACACGCGAATGATCCTTTCTCTAAACTGGTGCAAACCACACTTTGGCTGCCAAACTTATGAGTCAAAGACCCTGGGGGCTTTTTGTAGCCTCCCAGCCACAGTCCAGGAACCATAAGCTGTTCCACATGAAACAACCAAACACGGTCGCCCAAGCCGAAGTCCCGCTACCCTCAAGCCTTCTGTATAAAAGGCAAATGAGAAGGCAGCACCCCTTTCTGCTCCCACCTCCTTCTGCTCCCACCTCCTTCTGCTCCCGCCCCCTTCATGTCTGTAGCAGCCAATCACTTTTCTCTGCCGTGTGGTCGGCCTCTGGAATTGGCCAGGGACTGGACCGGCGCGGAACTACTGCGCGCACAGGCGGAGCGAGGAGACTTGTCCGTCACGTGCGGCCGCCCGGCCTCTCGGCCTCCCCGCGCGCCTGGCGGGGTTGGGGGGCGGGGACCGAGATCTGCTGCGCCTGCGTTGTGGGCGTTCTCGGGGAGCTGCTGCCTTCGCCGCCGCCGCTGCCGCCGCCGCCGCTACCACCGCGTTCGGGTGTAGAATTTGGAATCCCTGCGCCGCGTTAACAATGAAGCAGAGTTCGAACGTGCCGGCTTTCCTCAGCAAACTGTGGACGCTTGTGGAGGAAACCCATACTAACGAGTTCATCACCTGGAGTCAGGTACGGTCAGGCCACGGCGGCCTCTGAACCCCCTGAATAACCGCCCCCTCACTTGCTCTCCTGCGGGGTGGTCTCTTGCGGCCTTGGGGCTCGCCGCTGTCTGCGAGGCCCGCAACGCGGGGCCTTGGTGTTCGGCCTCGCAGGAGACCCCCTGTATTGTTCTCTCGGGGAGCCGTGGGGGCCCGGCCGGCAGCGCCTCTCGCCTCAGGCCGCGGTGGGGGAGGGGCGGCCCGCGCGGGGCTTAGCGGCCCAGGCAGCCCCTTAACGGTCCAGTCCGCGTTCGGAACCGGCCCGACGTCGCGAGGGCAATCGGCGAGCCGAGGGCGCGAGAGCCACTTTACTGCACACTCATCCTCTGTCCTCCCGCCCAGCTCAGGGGTTACAAATCGCGGAGGGGACAGGGAGCCCAGGGCCAGGATCATCGACTTGGGGCTTTATAGGAGGCGATCCTTACCTCAGCGACCGATCACCTCGTTCCTCCAACACCGCTTTGCATCTGGGATCTTAAGGAGGAGAGCAGCCAGGGAAATTGACAAATTCAAACGCAAGTTACTGGTTATCAGTTGGTTTAAAAAAACATAGAAATTAACAAATTCTTTGGAGATTCTGTGCTGTTTGTATAATCGGATAATTAGGATTGTTTTAATAAAGTACTAATAGGTGGTCAGTAACTTAGTAATGACTAAATTTCACTGAATAGTTACCAGCAGAGGGGCATGCCCATGTATTGATTATTGGTTTGATCCCAACTCTTTTTCTAAACAAGGATGACCTTAGTCCAGCCCCTTAACTTGTCTGGCCTAAGTTAATCGTTCATAAGATGGATGGGTTGCCTAGGTGACCCAAGACCTCTTCCAGTTCCAAATACAAGATTCTAGGCAGAATGATTGTTTACGTCCACAGTGCCTGTGCGTTAGAATACACCTTTAGGCTGTTGAAATCTTTTTCCTGAAGGGAAATGGTTAACTCTTACTGCAGATGATCACCTATTGAGGCATATTTTCATGTGTAGAGTTCCTGAGAAAAATAAGTGAAAACTACCTGCATAGTGCCTGGCACCTGTTACGTGCTGAGTAAATGTTATCTCCCCTCCTCCTCCTGCCTTTCTTTCCTGTTCTCTTCCTGTTATAGGAACCCTCAGTTTTATTTACTTTTGTCTTAACAGGGAGTTAACACATTATTAAGACCCTGAAGTTCTGACTATTTAATACCATAGTTTGCCTTGTGTTGTTATTTGTTCTTTTTTCCAGCTTCCTTCTAGGATTTAATTTTTGTGTGTTCCTTCCTTATGAGCAAACTGAGTTATCCTTTTACCCCCCCACTCCCTGCTTGGAGTTGAGTGGGGGGCATTGTGTGTGTTTGTATTAAGCATTTAATGCATTCTGTACAATTGTACAAAGCTAGGCGAAGATGAAAAAGCCAGCCACTAGCATGTACTTAAAATAAACAGATGTCTCATGCTTTTCATCAGTTAGAAGGATTAAAAGTTGACACGAAGGATCACCACAGACTGTTATTCAGAAATGTATTCATGTTAGAGATTGGACTGAGATTCTGTGCCCGTGAAAGCTGACTTTATCATGCCTTTTTGTCTTTTACGGGCCAGAAATAGGGTCTATACATATTGGCAGTTGGTTTTATCATGTCAGTGGTAGGCCTGTTACATTTTGATTAGTCACAGTATTTTAATAACATTCTTATTTTCTGAGCAGTGTCAAATGTGGAGAGTTTCATACTGATATATAAATCCATCATTCTGTGAGTTCTAAACCAAATAAACCACTTAAATATTTTTTCTTAATCCCATTATTAACTTTAAGCTTATGTGTTAACTAATTTTCTAATATACCAGTGGTACAATCAAAATGTACACTCAGATTACTGTTTGTGCTAGAGTCACAGCAGGTGTTTAATAATTGTTCGATGAATTAATGAAATCCCTTGAAAATGTAATGGGAGTGGTAGGAATGATGAAGATAAAAATTATGTTTGAAATGAATCTTAGAGATCATCTAGGTTAGCCTCAACATTGTATTAGATGAGGATTTGAGGCTTGGACTGGTGAGATTATTTATCCATAATTATATAGCTAGCCAAGGTTGGAAATGAGACCCTAACACAAGCTTGTCCAACCTGAGGCCCACAGTCCACCCAGGATAGCTTTGTATGTGACCCAGTACAAATGAATAGACTTTCTTAAAGAAACGTGAGATATTTTTGCAGTTTTGTTTTTAAGCTCATCAGCTATCATTAGTGTTAGTGTATTTTATTTGTGACCCAAGACAATTCTTCTTCCATTGTGACCCAAAAAATTGGACACCCCTAACCCTAATAGATTTCTGAGCCCCCAGATCATTCTTCCACCGATAGGACTAGACATAATGCAAGTTGACACCATATTTAGTTTTATACCAAAAATGTTGCTTGCCATAAGTCAGTGAACAATTCTGAATAAATGTTGTCTAGGGCTAAGCCTCGTAGCTTAGACAGCTGTCTCACTCGTGCTTTCCATAGATTTTTCTAAAAGCATTGCTAGCCTGAAAAGTAAAACTTTAACAATAATGTTAGGTGGAAAAACCAAAATAAGTTGCTTTCTTTTTTTTTTTTTTTTTTTTGATGAATAAATGAAATTCCTAGAAAATGTAATGGGAGTGGTAGGAATGATGATATAATAGTCCTCAACAGGCTTTGAAGTTCTTGGAGACTATATCACATTTTCTTTTTTTGAGTTGTTATATCACTCTTGTCACCCAGGCTGGACTACAGTGGCATGATCTTAGCTCACTGCAGCCTCTGCCTCCTGGGCTTAAACGGTTCTTACGCCTCAGCATCCCCAGTAGCTGGGATTACAGACGCACGCCACCATGCCTGGCTAATATTTGTATTTTTAGTAGAAACGGGGTTTCACCATGTTGACCAGGCTGGTCTCAAACTCCTGACTTCCAGAGATCTGCTCATCTTGGCCTCCCAAAGTGCTGACATTACAGGTGTGAGCCATTGGTGCCCAGGTACTCTCATCTTTTAAGTTGCTATTTATGGTGGTTTCTGGTTTCCTTCTAACTTATTGTGTTACACTTCTGTTGAGGTAATTTAGCATTTATACTATGAAAATCATTGAGAACTTTAAGAAGAAGCAGTTGTTTTGGGAACCACACAGCCTTTTGTGCAATTTTTTTTTCAATGGTGGAAAATAATTTATTTGTCTACCTTGAGTGTAAGGCAAGGGAAAAAAACTCTTAACCAACTGTATTTTGGAAAACTTCATATAATGTCTCTGGAGACTTAAATAATTTTAATTTTCCTTGAAATTTGCAATGTGACAAAATTGAAAGGTGAAATAATAGCTCTCACCATTAGATACAAGAATATAATATTCTGAACAATTGAAATTATACTTAAATGTGTTATTGAGTATAAAACAATACAAATGTCTTAGGTCCAGACTGTCTTTAGGAGAGCATACTGTGGCCGGGCGTGGTGGTTCATGCCTATAATCCCAGCACTTTGGGAGGTCTAGATGGTCAGATTGCTTGAGCTCAGGAGTTCAAGACCAGCCTGGGCGGCATGGCAAAACTCTGTCTCTACAAAAAAAAAAAAAAAAAAAAAAAAAAAAAAACAGAAATTAGCCAGGTATGGTGGTGTGCATCTTCAGTCCCAGCTAATTGGAGGCTGAGGTGGGAGGATGGCTTGAGCGGGGGAGGCAGAGGTTACAGTGAGCTGAGATTATACCACTGCACACTAGCCTGAGCAACAGAGTGAGACCCTGTCTTAAAAAAAAGGTTTACTTTTTTTTTTTAAGACCCTGTCTTAAAAAAAAATAGAAATATGGTTTACATATTTCTATTTTTTCCTTACTCTTCTGAAAAACAAAAATGAAAAGTTTCTTTTTTTTTTTTTTTTAACATTTCCTTTAAATGTAAAATTTCATAGAACTGTTACTGGCTTTGGTAGTCTGTTGCCAGAATCAAGTACAGAGATTATACTGTCAGACAACCTAAAACTGTTTTAAATGTAACAGTGTTCTAAAGAGAGGGCATGTATTAGCTTGGAAGCAACTGGTGAAACTTGATATTCAGAGATGAAGCCATAGAGGTTAAATAAAGTTATATAGTAAAAAACAGCCTTTACAGTTAATGAAATGTGATAATCAGTGTATGCAGAAGTGAAGCAGTATAAAAGAAGGAAAGAACTGGAAGGTCATTCTTTCATTAGTGTTGATACCTTTGTCTCTGTTCTTCAGTGAGAAAATGAAGTGATTTCCACCGAAGACTTTATACTCAGCTTTTCCTCCTTTTTGTGCCCTTTGGCATTCTCTACTTCTCTATCCCCCTCATGTCAGCAGAGATGAATTAGGAAATAGGTAGGAGGGAGAGAGGGCAAAAACAGAATTTTTCCAGTGTTTTCTAGCTGTTTTGGATGAATTTGAGCAGCAGGCCCTTGGACTTCACAAAGTACTAGTATTGTTTTGAACATCCCAGCAACCATTGCATTATTGCAGCATTTCAAAGTGAAAATAAGAAAGACTGCAAGTATGGGAGGCTAGGGGTAAAATCCAACTTAGATGGGCCTGCAGAAAAGTTGAAAGGTTGATTTTCAGGTATTTTTATTTGTATACATGAGAAAAAGAATGAGCTAAAGACTCCAAAGGAGTGGCTGGTGCATATATAAAAATTATAGATTGGTTTTTAAAGTAAGTCACAAATTTTTGTTCTAAAAAGTGTTTTGAAGTAATAGGGGGTAAATTATTGGATTATTAGGAATACTTTGAGTGTTCTAAACCAAGAGTGCCGAAAGGTTAATTTAGAGAGTAACAACTGTTTCTACTCTGGAATCTTGCTAACATTTGTGGGTAAGGTTTAAGGAGAAGTTGCCAATCTTTTCCATCTTACTCAGAAGTAGTTTTCTGTTCCTTGTCAAATACTTAGAGGGAGATTCTGTATTATATTGCTTGAACCTCAGAGGTTTAAAAGTCAGGAGGGTGAATTTTTGCAGCCAAATAAGTTATTTACTAATTTTAGAGTAGAGACTGAGGGAATACAATAAGCAGAGATAGAGCTATGTGAGTGAATGAGGAGTATATGTGAGAGAGAGTGAGCACAGGTATAAGCAAGAGATTATTGTCATCTCCATATTTTATATAATCAAATTGTTGAAATTCTAAAATTAAAATCCAGTTTATTTGGCCAGAGGCTCATTTAGTCAGTCACAGATACTTGTGAATCTGCTATAACCTGATAGTATGCTAGGTACTAGGAATTCATTTAGTAGTGAAACAAATGCCTACCTTTATGGAGCTTACATTTGAGTGGTGAATATCAATAAATAAAAACTTAGCAAATACAAGCCAGTTGTGGTGGTGCATTCCTGTAGTCCTAGGTACTGGGGAGGCTGAGTTGGGAGGATCACTTGAGCCCAGAAGTTTGAGGCCAGTCTGGGCAACATAGTGAGACCACTGTCTCTTAAAAAAAAAAAAAAAATTTAAAAGCAAGCAAAACACAAATAATATAATTTCACTTCGTGATAAATGCCTTTAAATAAACAATGTGTTGGTTAAGGTCCAATCATAAGTCAGAAGCCACAGGTACTTTCAAGAGGGCAAGTTTAGTAGAGTTACTGACTATATCAGGGAAATTAAAGAAAATCCAAAGAACACAGGAAAAGTTTTAAGAAGTAGCTATTACTAAACAACAACAACAACGAAGTAGCCATTACTGATAAGGCTGAGATAGAGTGCCCAAGTTAAGAACCCTTTTTGCCAAGGCTAAGATCCTTACCTTGCTGGAGAAATATGGCCATGTCTCAGTGACTAGCAGAGAAGTTCACTGATGTTGCACTGGTGGAACTTACTGGAAATGTATCCTTCAAAACTTGCTGGGAAATATGCCCTCTAGGTCAGGGGTTGGCAAACTACAGTCCATTTGCCAGCTGTTTTATAAATAAAGTTTAATGAGAATACAGCAATGCCCAGTCTATTTACATATCGTCTATATCTGCTTTCTCATTATAAAAGTAGAGTTATAATATTATAATCTGCAAGCCTAATTTACTACTTGTCCCATTAAGAAAAAGTTTATAAACCCCCATTCTGGAGTACCCTAAAAAATTGTTTATGGAGGGATGTCTTGTTAGAGATACTCTGCTTTGAAACCTCCCAACGGAGAGGGAGCACCAGGGAAAGCTAGTGGCCTTTGAGTGTTGCTGACCACCATTAATATCAAGAGCTAGACACTGGAGAATCTGCCTCCGCTGAAGAAGCCTGCCAAGGACACATGAACCAGGAACAAGAACTCCTTTTTCTTGTAGTATCTCTCTAATATTCCTTGCTGACAAAACTTAACATCATGGCACCTAGAAAAAGAAAGATGTTTATTTAAGGGACCTAGCTCTATGATTGTAGAGCAGACAATGAAGAATGAATTTGGAGCAAGAAATTGGTAACTGGCCCATAAACAGACTAGGATTTATGGATATTTTAGGCAAGGTAATGAGGAAAGCCACTCCAAGGAGATGATGTTTGAGGAGAGGTCTTAATGATTAGAAAAGATGGGCCAGACAAAGGGAATGACAAAAGGAAAGGCCTTGAATGTGGCTGTTCAAGGAAGCAAGAAGGCCCATGTGGTTAGAGTATCTAGGGAATAGGAGAGTGAGGGTGGGGAGGTAGGCAGGAGCAGATGGTAGGACCCTAAATCTGTAGTGAGGAGATTGGATATGAGTGGACCAGTTAGAAGACTATCACAGTTTTCCTATGTGGTATTGAAAATATTGGTGGCTAAGACTAAGGTAGCAGCAATAGAGGTATTGAGAAGTAGTCAGCTTTGATACCTATTCTGAAGGCAAAGCTGCAGGATTTGCTGATAAATTGGCTATGGTTGGAGGAGCAACAGAATTAAGAATGATTCATAAATTTGATGTGAACTACAGGATAAATTCATTTGCTGAGATATGGGGGAAGATATGTTGGAGATTCTTTTTGTCATATCAACTTTGAGATTAAAAATTGATCTATAGTTGTATTTGAAACGATTTAAAAATTGTTTAATTTTTCTTAAGTTTGATTGACTACTTAGTCATATGGCCACACCTAATTTCAAAAGGGCTAGGGAAGTGCAGTGCCATAAAAAAATAGGAATATTTCTGAATAGCTTGACTGACTTCCACACTCCATAATGTCCAAGTGGAAATGTTGAATAGGTGGTTGAGTATAAGACTTTGTCATTCAGGATGGAGTTTGGACCTTGTAACTGGTAAAGCCATGAGACCAAATGAAATCGTCTTCTGTGAAGATAGAAGGAACTGAAAGATGTAGTATTCCAACATTTAGAGAGTGTGAAGACAAAACCCAGCAAAGGAGGCTGAGAAGGAACAATGAAAAAGAAGTTAATGACAGAAAATGGCTTAGGAAAGAGATCAACTGTGTCACATGCTGTTAGGAATATTCTTATATATCTCTCCGGGTATATATAGGCAAGAGTTTCTTTAAGGTCTATATACTTGCATGAATTGCTGGGATATAGGGTATGAAATGTTTAACCTCAAAATAGTGTGAATTATTTTCCAAGGAGATCAAACCAGCTTATTCTCCAATTAGCCATGTATGAGATTTTCTGTTAATCTGCTTCTTCAAAACTGTGTATTATTGTCATTCTTCTTACTTTTTACCCATCTAGTTGATGTAAAGTATTGTCTCAGTGAGGTTTTAATTTACATTTTCTTGATTATTAATGAGTTCTAAAACCTTTTCACATTTGTTGGTCATTTCTGTTTCCTGTTCTGTGAAATGTTTGTTTTGCCATTTTTCTATTAGTCTTCTATTACTTGTGATAATTCCTGTATATTTTGCATATTCATTTTTTGAGTTTATGTTTTGGCTCTATCTTTCAGTTTGTAACTTTTTACCTTCTTTGGATGAGTATATCTTAATTTCAGTATAATTAAATACATCAGTCTTTCGTGTGTTTCATACTTTTTGTTCCTTCAGATTGTTTTCTTCTACCTTCACTAAGGAGAGAAAGATGCTTTTCCGTCTTCTGAAAATTTTAAAGATTTGTGTTTCATATCTAAGTCTTAACATTTATGTGGAATTGATTTTATATGTGGTTTGAGGGATCCAATTTCACTATTTTTCATATAATATCTAGTTGTCTATCACCTTTACTGAGTAGTTCTTCATTTTCCAATGATGTATATTACCACTTCTGTCTTACATCACAAGTTCATATAGATATTGTCTTAATCAATTGGGCTGCCATAGCAAAATACTATAGGCCAGGTGGCTTGAACAACAGGAATTTATTTTTTACAGTTCTGGAGGTGAGGAAGTCCAAGATGAAAACACTAGCCATTTCTGTTCTGTATTCAGGCTTTCTCTGCTTTGCAGACAGCTGCTTTCTCCCTGTGTCTTCACAATGGTATAAGGAGAGTTAGAGTGTGTGTTCTGGTCTCTCTCTTCTTTTGTGTTCTTATAAGAACACTAAACCTAACTTGGGGGTTCTATCTTCGTTACCTACTGTGGTGCTATATTACCTCCCAAAGATCCTACCTCCAATAACATCGTATCATGAGTGAGGGTTTCTACATAAATTTTGGGGGACACAAACATTCAGTGGTTTTGTTTCTGGAATCTTTAGCCATTCAATTGGACAATTTATCCTGTGCCTGTATTCTGCTGTCTTAATTACTATAGCTTTAGAAAAAGTCTTAGGTAATCTATTCTTCAGGAGTGCCTTAACTATTTTTGGTCTCTGCTCTTCCACATGTTTTAAAATCAAGTTCCATTAAAAAAACAACAACAAAAAAAAAAACCTGTTGGATTTTTGTTAAAATTGCATTAAAACTATATGTCAGATTAGGGAAAATAGATATCTGTCTGTTACTGTATATTCTCACGAATAAGGCATATTTCTAAATTTATTTTGTTGATTTTTAAATGTTTGCTATTAGGTGTTGTGCATCTTTGTTCATTTTCTTCCTAGATAACTTATAGATGTTGTAAATGATGTTCTTGATTTAAAAATAGATTTCTTGCTGTTGCTGTTAATTAGAAATACAAGTAATTTTTGTATATTGGTAATAAACCAGTGAGAAAATTGTTTTATTGATTTCAGTTTTCTGAGTACATCCATAGTATCTGTGATTGACATTCATTTTCTTCCTTTCAGACCTTTATGCTTCAGTTTTTCTTTTGGCCATAACTAAGAGTAAATAGAAGCAATGATCATGGGATTCCTGCTTTGTTCTTCATTTTTAAAGGGAATGTTTTTAGTGTTTCCCCCTTAATAGCAGTTAGAATTGAGAGTTTTTAACTTAGCTTTTTTCTTCTTTTTTTTTTTAAATATCAAATGCAGATGGGTAACTTAGTCGGGAAGGGACTTGCTAGAATGAAAGACACAGGAAAGATTGACTTTGGGGGAAACAGGAAATGGGTTTGATTGAGAACATACTGAGTTAAAGAACGTAGTGTAAAAAATGTTAACAATTGTAAATTGAAGTGTGCAGTTTGAGATGATCAGGGACAGAGGTGTGGATGTGTTTATCCTCATATAAAATAAAGTCAGTAGTAAGATACACTACTATGGATGAGATTGTCGAAGGAAAGAATATGAATGGTGCCATGATGAAGGATAAAAACCTGGAAAACATAGCTACTTCTTATTTGATAGGTGGAAGAAAATTAAAAGGAAATAATGAGAGAGAACAGACTCGATAGTGTTTAGCATAAAAGTCCAGAGAGTAGAACATTTAAGGAGGGGATTGTTGTACCAAATGAAATGCCACAGAGAAGTGTAGGAAGATCAAGACTGAAAAGAGGGCATTGAATTTGACATTTGACATTTTAGAAATCTGGTTTCAGTAGAGTGAGGGAACCAAAACCAGTGTTTAGTGAGAGTAAGTGGATGGTCCTGCGTTGGAGAAGGGGGGTTTAAAATGCCTGCTTGTTAAATTTTTCAGTTAAGGAAAAGACAAATGGGTAGATTGAAAAATAAGTAAGGTGTAAGAGAGAAAGTTCTTTTAAGATAGGAAAAGATGTATGCATTTTAATTTTGATAATTATCTAGTTGCCAATATTGGATATTGTCAAGTGTTTTAAATTTAATAAGGGAAAATTATTATTTCTTTTGCTGTACATTTCTTCAATTATGAGTCTGAGCCTCTTCTAAATATCACAATGTGTTTTCATAAAATATGTGTTTCTGTTAGGAAGAAAGTAGAGAGTAGAGATAGGATAGGAAGCTAGCAGTCTCCATGGATAAATTTATATTTTATCTATATGTCTTCTAGGTTTATTATGTCACGTCTCCAAAAGCTTGGTTTGTATAGAATGAGATGGCATTGAGCTATTTTTCATCTCAAATGGAAAATTTCTTAATCCTTTTCTGTTCTGATTATCCCCTCCATTTGAATGCCATCTTGACTTATTACCTGGTAAATTCTCAAATATATATGCTGCTTCATCTTATCCTCTCTAGTCAGTCTATTCATCTATTTAATTACACCTTCTTTTGTACTAAAATGTTAACAATATAATTTTATAATCTATATTGGGTCGGGTTAAAATACACGTTTCCATTGTTGTCAATATTTTCTTGCCTGTTGTTATGTAGTTATTTTTACAAATGAACGTAAGTATCTAATATTTGGTTATGATAGCATCAGTTCATCTTTACTCCACAAATCATTGTTTTAATTAATAGATAATTTAACGTATTGGTTAATTTAGAGAGAATTGACACATTTACAATACTGTATTTGTCTTCCTTTTATATTTCTATGGTTTTAATATTTTAAAAGTTTCTGTATATTTTTAAATTTTATTTTTAGATACTTAACATTTTTCTATTCTCATTGGGATTTTTTATTTCATTTTAGTTTGTAATTTTTTAAATTATGATAAATATAACATGAAATTAACCATTTTAAGTGTACAGTTCAGTGGCATTAAGTTAGATTCACATTGTTAGGCAACGATCACCACCATCCATCTCCAGAACAATTGTTATCTTTCCACGCTGAAACTTTATACCTATTTCACAATAACTTCCAACTCTTCCTCCCACCAGCCCCTGACAACCACCATTCTACTCTTTGTCTCTGTGAAATTGGCTATTACAGAAACTTCATATAAAACTTCATACTTTGTATGGTATTTGTTCTTTAGTGACTGGCTTATTTCACAGCATAAGGTTCTTTTCATGTTGTAGCTTGTCAGAATTTCCTTTTATAGGTGAAATAATATTTCATTGCATGTCTCTACCATATTTTATCCATATATATTTCACCATGTGTTGATAGATACTTAGGTTACTTCTACCTTTTGCCTACTGTGAAAAATGCTATTGTGAACATGAGGTACAAATATCTGTTCAAGTTGCTGCTTTTATGTTGTTGTTTTTTTTTTTAGTATATAGTTAGGAATGCTATGTGGTAATTATTTGTTTAATTTTTTAAGGAACTATCATATTGTTTTCCACAGTAGCCACACTGTTTTACATTCCCACCAACAATGCACCAAGATTCCAATTTCTTCACATCCTTGCCAGGATTTATTTTGTGGATTTTGGATAATCGCCATTCTAATGAGTGTGGAGTGGTATCTCATAGTTTTGATTTTTTATTTCCCTAATGATTTGTGCTACTGACCATCTTTTTATGTGTTTACCAGCAGTTTGTATATCTTCTTTGGAGAAATACCTACTCAGGTCCTTTGCTCATTTTTTAATTGGGTTGTTTGGGGTTTTTTTTGTCTTTCATTGTTTTTACATTTTAAGAGTTCTGTATTCTTGATATTAACTCCTTATCAGATATATGATTTGCACTTTCTTCTTCCCGTGGTTGCCTTTTCAGTCTGTTGGTAGTCTTTTCATAAAAGTTTTTAGATTTGATGTAGCTCCGTTTGTCTATTTTTGCTTTTGTTACCTATACTTTTAGTGTTACATTTAAGAAATCATTGCCAAATCTAACGTCATGAAGCTTTTGCCCTAGTATTGTTAAGTTTTCTTTAGCGCTTATGTTTAGGTCTTTTTTTTTCTAGGGAACTGGTAATATTTTATTTCTTGATCTAGGTGATAATTTTACAAATGAGTTCACTTTCTGACAATTCATTGAGCTGTACATTTACGGTTTGTGCACTTATCTCTATGGTCATACTTCAGTCTTTCAAGGTTTAAGAAAATCCAAATGCTAACAACAACAAAACTCTTTCCGTTATTTACCGACCACCCCTCATTTCTCCTCCTCTGTTAAATAGCCCTATTTAGCAGCTTCAGTACTTAGTAAATGTTGGTAGTCTTTAGTGCTGTTCCACTTCTCCTCCCACTCCAAGTACCTGGTCCCATTGCATTTCCTCGTCCTGTGATTGGGCAGGGTTGTATGACTAGTTCTGGCCAGTGAGTTGGAAGAGGAAATGATGTGTGTCACTTCTGGGCTACAGCATCCAATTGCCAGCATGAGATCTGTAGGATGTCTTTTGACCTCTGCTGCAGTGACATGCAATTTTTCAAGTTAGTGCTCTCCATCAGTCTCCGTCCCAGAGAGGATGACAGAGAGCCAACTCACAGTAGACATGAGCAACAGGCATGGCAAGAAATAAACATGTGTTGTTTTAAGTCACTGAGATTTGGGGATTGTTTGTTACTGCACTGATTTGTAGTGGAAACTCCTGGTGTGTTTGTGTGTGTGTGTGTGTGTGGTTTGCATGTTTATATCTCTGAAGAGTATACCAAGATAAGATATACTTTTACACAGATATATTAACTATACTCATATTTCCCTCCATGAAACAACTATTACCTGAAATATGGAGGGAAATATAAGTACAGTTAATAGATCTGTATCAGAAGGTTTTCAGCTTCAAGTACAAAAACCCAAGCTGAAAATTGCTTTCACAATAAGACTATTGTCTTTTTTTTTTTTTTAATTTTTTTATTGCATTTTAGGTTTTGGGGTACATGTGAAGAACATGCAAGATTATTGCATAGGTACATACATGGCAGTGTGATTTGCTCTTCCTCCCCATCACCTATATCTGGCATTTCTCCCCATGCTATCTCTCCCCAACTCCCCACCCCCCACTGGCCCTCCCCTATTTCCCCCTGACAGACCCCAATATGTGATGCTCCCCTCCCTGTGTCCATGTGTTCTCATTGTTCAACACCCACCTGTGAGTGAGAACATGTGGTGTTTGATTTTCTGTTCTGTCACAGTTTGCTGAGAATGATGTTTCCAGGTTCATCCACGTCCCTACAAAGGACACAAACTCATCATTTTTGATGGCTGCATAGTGTTCCATGGTGTATATGTGCCACATTTTCCCTGTCCAGTCTATCATCTATGGGCATTTGGGTTGGTTCCAGGTCTTTGCTATCGTAAACAGTGCTGCAGTGAACATTCGTGTGCATGTGTCCTTATAGTAGAACGATTTATAATTCTTTGGATATATAGCCGGTAATGGGATTGCTGGGTCAAATGGAATTTCTATTTCTAGATCCTTGAGGAATCGCCACACTGTCTTCCACAATGGTTGAACTAATTTACCCTCCCACCAACAGTGTTAAAGTGTTCCTGTTTCTCCACATCCTCTCCAGCATCTATTGTCTCTAGAATTTTTAATGATCGCCATTCTAACTGGCGTGAGATGGTATCTCAATGTAGTTTTGGTTTGCATTTCTCTAATGACTGGTGATGATGAGCATTTTTTCATATGTTTGTTGGCCTCATATATGTCTTCTTTGAAAAGTGTCTGTTCATTTCCTTCGCCCGCTTTTGAATGAGCATGTTTATTTTTTTCTTGTAAATCTGTTTTAGTTCTTTGTAGATTCTGGATATCAGCCCTTTGTCAGATGGGTAGACTGCAAAAATTTTTTCCCATCCTCTTGGTTGCCGATTCACTCTAATGACTGTTTCTTTTGCTGTGCAGAAGCTGTGGAGTTTGATTAGGGCCCATTTGTCTATTTTGGCTTTTGTTGCTAATGCTTTTGGTGTTTTGGTCATGAAATCCTTGCCTATGCCTATGTTCTGAATGGTTTTGCCTAGATTTTCTTCTAGGGTTTTAGGTCTTGTGTTTAAGTCTTTAATCCATCTGGAGTTAATTTTAGTGTAAAGTGTCAGGAAGGGGTCCAGTTTCTTCTTTCTGCACATGGCTAGCCAGTTTTCCCAACACCATTAATTAAACAGGAAATCTTTTTATTCATTTTAAGTTAGTTTTTATATACGGTATCACATGAAGGTCTAACTTCATTCTTTGTATGTCAGTACCCAGTTTTCTCAGCACCATTTGTTGAAAGGACTGTTCTTTTCCTATTGAATGATCCTGACACATTTGTCAGAAATCCTTTGGTAGGGTTTATTTCTGGGCTATTTCATTTCATTGATCTATATGTCTGTCTTTGTGCCAGTACCATGCTATTTTGATTATTTTTGTAGTGTTTTCAGTTGTTTGTTTTTTTTGTAGAGAAAAACACTAGTGACTTTTACTATTTAGTAATCAGATAGTTTACTGAATTCTTAAAGGGTTTTTTAATTGATTTTACAGAGATACAATTATGTCTACTGCAGATAGTTATAAACTGCTGCTTCCTCTCAAAGTCTTTTTTTTTGTTGTTGTTATTAATTGTACTAGTTTTAAAACAATGTTAAATAATTATGCTGGCTACATATCGTATTTCTTTTTCTCATTTCTGCTTTAATGGAAATTCTTCTAATATTTCACCATAGAGTATGACATGGCTCTTGGTTTGAGATATATTCCTAAACTTTTGAGGTTGACATCAAAAAGCTTAGTTGCAATTTGCTACTTAATTGCAATTTGTTTCTTGTTCTTTTTATCAAGAATAGAGTGTTGATCTGAAGGCATCAAGGAAGGACTACTCATGACAGTTTTGAGGTATATAAATATATCACCATGTGTCATAGGAGCTTAACTTTTGACCTTTTCTTTTTTCCCCCCCACAGAATGGCCAGAGTTTTCTGGTCTTGGATGAGCAACGATTTGCAAAGGAAATTCTTCCCAAATATTTCAAGCATAATAACATGGCAAGCTTTGTGAGGCAACTGAATATGTGTGAGTATGGACAGCAGTTTATTTGGAGTAGATTTTCTTTCGAGTACTGTTATCAGCTACTGATTAAACCATTTTTTTCTCATTAGAATGGTAAAGAAAAACATATCCCATACAAGCACTGCCAAATTTTGACATGTTTATTTTAGTCATTTAAATTTTTAAACTTTTTCAGATGGTTTCCGTAAAGTAGTACATATTGACTCTGGAATTGTAAAGCAGGAAAGAGATGGTCCTGTAGAATTTCAGCATCCTTACTTCAAACAAGGACAGGATGACTTGTTGGAGAACATTAAAAGGAAGGTGAGCTATTGTGAACATGAGCTAATTACAGTATTGACCTGGAGTGTACTTAGCCAAGATTTTTATTTCACCTGTTGAAAGTAAGAATGTAGAGAAATACACAACTGTTCCTTTTTGGGATGAATTAGACTTAGAAAGTTTTAATTAATTGTTTCCCTTTATATTTTCCTAAGTTATTTTTTAAAAAAAGTAAGTTCCTGCTAGAATATCAGCACCCTGGAGGGCTTCTTCTATAGTTTGCTATTGTATATCCAGTGCCCAAAATAAGTCTCTTCTAATAATATAAATATGCCCACATTATAGACATTCAGTAATACATTTTTAATGCATAATATATTTTGTTAAAATAAGATATTTTACTAAATCTAAAAGGGGTGGACCGTGAAAGAAAATGGCCTAGCATGAAGCTATTACTGCATAAATTTAATTAAATGTGGAATGTAGTAATAAAGAGGCTTGGGGGAAATTGCAGGGAGCTTGGCAGGAGGGGAGCAAAAAAGACCTGAAGATATTCCTGCTTCACATTAAATTTTTTGTTTGTTTAAAGTAGATTATTCCTTGCTTCCTCTCCTATTGAGCTGTGAAGTTTATTCTTTCCCTCGAATTTCATCCCAGGCGTTTGGAACCAGATCTTACTTCCTGAACAGGCTACGAAAACCTCATCGTATAGGGAAGCTTTGAATTACAATCATGGGTATTTACTGTTTTTTTGATTTTCTAAATTTACTTTTTAAAAAGGTTTCATCTTCAAAACCAGAAGAAAACAAAATCCGTCAGGAAGATTTAACAAAAATTATAAGTAGTGCTCAGAAGGTTCAAATAAAACAGGAAACTATTGAGTCCAGGCTTTCTGAATTAAAAAGGTAAAGTTTTATTTCCAAATAAAATTTTAATATGGAAATTGGGTATGTGTCTATGTGTGTTGAGTTTGGAGGTTATCTGATGTTTTCAGATCACTTTGTTGAAGCCAAGATCAAAGATCATTTTTCTGCAAGTATTCATTCCCCTTACTTTGATTTGTGGCCATAGACTTTACCCTAATATTGTTTTAATTATGATAGTCAGAAGATATAAACCTAAGCATATCAAAACAGTTTGATGTATAAGTTTTAATGATAGACAGTAGATCTTTAAGATGATGTAAGAAATAGGATTCTACTTAGGTTAGCTCATATGGTGTTCACAGACAGTGAGGGCATATGACATAAAAATGCTATATGTTACCCATCCTTTGTTTAATGGCTATCTCTTAAGACTTCTGTGTGGACTAACTCTTATGAAAAAGTAGGAAACACAAAAAAAATGGAAAATAGTGATACAAGAGAGTTGCCCTGCTTGATACTCATTTCATGTAGATTTGGAAAAGTATTATTCAGACCTTTTAGCTACAGAAAGATGCTTCATTTTATTTTACTACATTTCTTGGTACCGTATTCTAACTTGCCATACAATAACTTGTATATGAGAAGATGGTGTATTGCTCTTCTTAGTAAGTAGTTGGAATTTTTCTGTATCCTAATAGATGCCAAGGGCTTGCCAAAGTTAGTTTACGTATTCTCTCTTCCAAATCAAATGTGGAACATTACTTTAGTTAATCATAACTCAGGTATCTTCATTAAAAGAGGAACCTTGAACTTTGATTTCTTTTTTGAATAAGCTTTAGGATTTCACTTCTGTGTATTTAACCACTTGCTTACTGTATGTCTCTTGTGTATACTAACTTTACTTTGAGCCAGTTCCTTGGACCTCAGTTTTAGCCCTTAAAGAAAGTGATCCCCAGATCTTTTTTTTTTTTAAAGATAAAGTCTCACTCCGTCAGCCAGGCTGGAATGCAGTGGCACGATCTTGGCTCACTGTAACCTCTACCTCTCAGGTTCAAGTAATTCTTGTGCCTTAGCCTCCTGAGTAGCTAGGATTACAGTCTCCCACCACACCTGGCTAAATTTTATATTTTAGTAGAGATGGGGTTTCACCATGTTGGCCAGACTGATCTCAAACTCCTGACGTCAGATGATCCACCTGCCCCAGCCTCCCAAAGTGCTGGGCCTATAGGTGCGAGTCACTGTGCCCAGCCAAAGAAAGTGATCCCCAAATCATCTTCTGTGTCTTGTCTTCTTCCTAACTTTTTTTTTTTTTGATACACAGTTTTACTCTGTCACCCAGTCTGGAGTGCAGTGGCTTAATCTCACCTCACTGCAACGTCTGTCTGCTGGGTTCAAATGATTCTTGTGCCTCAACCTCCCTAGTAGCTGGGATTATAGGCATGTGCCACCACGACTTGCTAATTTTTGCATTTTTAGTAGAGATGGCATTTCACCATGTTGGCCAGGCTATTCTCAAACTCCTGACCTCAAGTGATCCACCCACATCAGCCTCCCAAAATGTTGGAATTATAGGTGTGAGCCACAGCATCTAGCCCTACTTATCTTTATTCAGTAAGAAGATAAGAGCATTTTAAAATTTGAGTCAGAAAAAATACGGTAGTTACTCAGTAAATATTAAAGAAAATCTCCTTTTGTATAGCTTTATGTGTAAATCTCCAGTTCCTTTTATATTAGTTTGGATTAAGAAGATGACTTGTGGAGATTAAAGATGGAAAATTAAAGCATTTAGTAGGTAGGGTATCTATCATGTCTTTTCAGTATTATCTGCACTGCTAATATTTAACACAGTGCAGTTTCAATTAAAAAAAGCTGAATGAAGAAGCTGTTAGTATTTGGCAAGTTACTGGTTTGTTATTGGATATGCTTTTTCAGAATAACATTTTAGTGGTTTACGTATGCTTTTGTTTGAGATAGATCTTAATTAAAATAGTTTTAGAATCTGACAGACCTTAGTTTGACTTCAGTACTTACCAAATTATTTGTATGATCTTGAACAATTCCCCTCAAGTCTCTGTACCTCAGTTTCCTCATCTATAAAACAGATAGTGACTTATTTCTTGGTGGTTTTTAGAGAAGTTTTAAATAAGTAATACACATAAAGTGGTTAGCATAGTGCCTGGAGTATAGTAAGTGCTGGGTATATATCACTACCCTTTGTTTCCTAAGGTGGTTAGGAAGGCCTGAATTCACTTGGTAGCCACAGTTGAAAGATTAGCTTATTTTTTTAAGCAAGAAGTAATGAGTCAGATTGTCAAAAGTGTAAATTGCCGTCTACTATATGGATGTAGGCATATGTCTTAAGTTTTTACGTATATATTGCCATGAGTAGCAGAAAATACAATTAAGGAGAAATGATTCTGGGGCTGGGCGTGGTGGACCCATGCCTGTAATCCCAGCACTTTGGGAGGCTGCGGTGGGTGGATCACCTGAGAGGTCAGGCATTTGAGACCAGCCTGGCCAATATGGCAAAACCCTGTCTCTACTAAAAATACATACAAAAAATTAGCTTATTGTGGTGGTACATGCTTGTAATCCCAGTTACTCAGGAGGCTGAGGCACAAGAATTGCTTGAACCCAAGAGTTGAAGGTTGCAATGGCCTGAGATTGTACCACTGTACTCCAGCCTGGGTGACAGAGCAAGGCTTCATCTTAAAAAAAAGGAATGATTCAGGAGTTGTGTCAAGGTAGTTGTCATTCCTGTGTAATTGAACCAAAGTTCTCTTGGTCTCAGAAAAAATATACAGTAAAAACAAGTGTAGTTAATTTATCTGGTATCCTTAATTAAAGATAATGAGGCCTGGTTTTCTGACTGATTTTTGTCTGTTTTGTTACTTAATAAATTATAGTGAGAATGAGTCCCTTTGGAAAGAGGTATCAGAATTACGAGCAAAACATGCACAACAGCAACAAGTTATTCGAAAGGTAAGAAGTTCTTTTCCCCAGGACCATAATTTGCATTTGTTTAATGAGTACTGTTTGTGACCCAAAAAGGTGTGTATTGGGTGTCAGTGATTGATCTTAGTTTCCTACGTATTGGGTGCACAGATAGAAGTAAAAAATGATATCAAATTAAGCCAAGTGTTATATATTTTTAATAAAGAATATTTCTCATTAGCTGAAGATGGTCACTCCACATGTTTCAGTAGCTTTTAGTAAATGATCTTTTGCCTAATGTAACAACTTTGAAATACTTTATTTTATGAGCTTAGTTAATACACTACCAATTTCTTAACTTAAAATTAGTATAGTCTTACTATTTTTTTTGTTGGTTTGTTTTTATTATAAAAGGCATAAAGTCTCAGAAGATGAATGACAAATATTTTCAAATCATTTGACCAAATTATGAGTTCAAAAATGAATTTTCAATGTATGCTGTTAGTCTGTGCAGAAAAGCAGTTAACTTAGTGTTGTAAAATGGATTTTAAATTTTAGTATATGAGCTGAAAATTTAATAGAGGAGTTGGAATCCCTCTGTTATATTGTGTCCTTGTGATTTAATCTTTGCATATCAGCTTTCATTTGCTAATAAGAGATGAAACATAGTAATTAAGGCAGCTATTTTTTGCTCATGAGTAAACTAGACTCTGAGTTTAAGCAACAGGTTTTTTGATGGGGAGCTTCTGATTGCTTCTGCTTAGAAGGCCCTTGAACTAAAAATAGGATTGTGACTGACAGGATCTGTGTCTAATGGAGAAGGCTTGAAGCAGAGATGGATAGCAGTTACAGCCTGTGGCCAGTAGCCAACATAGATCTGCTTTTTTAAAAAAAAAAAAAAAAAAAGATCAGTGTGCAAGTGAAGGTTGAATGTATTAGAATTCAGTTCTAAGTGTTTAGTCCAATTACATATATTTTTTAAACTTTCATAGGCAACTCTAATGTGCACCCTTGTTAAGAATAATTGATTTAAAATAATAGATGTACCTTAACCTGTACTTTATGGAAACAGTCTGTTAATATTTTTCAGAAACAGTGTTTTGGTGATATATTAGCTCCATAATCTGTAGATTTTTTTTCCCTAAAAACAAGGATAGTTGGTAAAATAGTATATGACATTTCAGTTTTTTGTGAATGCTAACATTCTCTCTGCTAAAATTTGAGTTTGAATCTCTGTGTTTTGTTGAGTGTTGTTTACATAATACATGGTGACAACTAATAGTTTTTATTCTGCTCCTGGAGCTTACTATCAGCCATGGATTGAGAATAATATGTGTGAAACTCCTGGGCTAAAGCATTCCTTCTACTTAGGCTTCCTAAAGTGTTGGTGTTACAGGCATGAGCCACCACGCCTGACCCATCAGCTTTTTCTAACTCGAAAATTTTATGATCTACTCTAAAGGAACTGACAGTTTCTTTTGCCTCTGTTACCTGGTGGAAGAAAAATGTTGCCTATGAAACACCAGTTTTCTCTTTTGCACCATAATGCAATCTTCTGCAGAGTATTTGAAGTAAAAAAGTTGGGATCTACATCCAGGCAAGTTTGGTACTTATCACCAAAACAAGTAACTGCCTGGAAGCTGGTAAGTTTCTTTAGACGGCAGTTGTAAGGTGCATCCAGATTTCAGGTGTTAATAAGTGAGAAATTATGAGACTTAGAATAGAGGACAAATTATTATCTGAATTTGTTTTATAAGACATAATAGAAACAAAAAAATTAACAGTATGGTAAAAGAATTTTTATTTATTTTTTTCAGATTGTCCAGTTTATTGTTACATTGGTTCAGAATAACCAACTTGTGAGTTTAAAACGTAAAAGGTAAGTTTTTATGATGAAGCATTATGGCCTGTACATAGACAGTCTTTTTAGTGTTTAACCACGAGTAGCCTACATTTGCTGCGTATATGGTTATTGTTCCAAAAGAACAATTCTCCTTTGTTAAATTATACTCTTAAAATTTCTAGAGTGGTATTATTTTTTAGTTTTATCATTCTTCTGATGTTTGTAAGATAAGGATAGCCTAAATGGTCACTTTATAAACACATACAGTTAATAAAGAATATTCACTTTTCATTCACATTATTTAAGGCCTGAGTGAGGAAAATTTTTAAAAAGAGGCCATTTGTTAAAAAAAAAAATCAAAATTTGTTCTACTTGACCTTTCTTAGTTTGATCCACTCATAGTCTTTTTAAATCTGTATCTCAGCCATGGGTTGTGATATCTATAAATGTCCATAGTTACTATGATCACAGCTAAAATGTTAGAAGAATAATGGACAAAGGAAAAGTTGAAAGGAAAAAATGATAATGTAATACTAAGTTTTGGGGAAAACTTGATTATGATCAGAGCTTTATGGCCTTAACTACTTCCACTAATTAGTTCTCATGATATTACTATTCTTTTTTCTATATAAATACAGTTCATAGAGTTGTGTAGTTCAGTAAACAGTGAAGCATAACTGGACAGAATAGTTTATTATAACAAAAATAGTGTAGAAAAATGGAGAATTGAAAGTTCTAGATATTCTCATCCAGCAATTTCTGTTCCTAAGATGTAATCATTTTTAAGTTTGTTTATTGTTACTGAAATTTTTTATTCATTATTAAAGTGAGTGTGCATGTGTGTGTGTTTGGGAAAGCTAGTAGAGGGAGTTTAAATTCCTTGTATGTTTGCTTCATTGAAATGCCTTCTGGTTTTCAGGCCTCTACTTCTAAACACTAATGGAGCCCAGAAGAAGAATCTGTTTCAGCACATAGTCAAAGAACCAACTGATAATCACCATCATAAAGTAACTTTTTAGTTAGAGTCCATTTTATATTAGTGTCTCAAACGAAATTTTATTATGAGAGTGTTTCATATATTCAGAGAAGTATGATGAATAACAATTCAGGTGTTCATCCCACAGCTTTGTTAAATTGTGACATTTTTATTATTTGCTTTAGATTATTGTAAGAAATAAATCATACACAAATCTAGTTGTTCCAGTTGCCTGTTTCCAAGTTCTTTTCTTCCCCCCTCTCTTGTCTCTCCTCGTTACTCTCCCCCCTATTCTAGAGGTAATCACTGTCTTGAATTAGTATCTGTCATTCTCATGGCCATTATGTATGTGTGAATCCAGGAGCAGTACTTGGTATTATTTTGCGTATGTCTAAACTTAATATAAATCATATCATTTTGTGCA
This sequence comes from Sapajus apella, assembly GCF_009761245.1. Taxonomy (NCBI): domain Eukaryota; kingdom Metazoa; phylum Chordata; class Mammalia; order Primates; family Cebidae; genus Sapajus; species Sapajus apella. The sequence continues at coordinate 27,432,783 of NW_022436946.1, read as the reverse complement.
TATTATTTTACAGTGTAGCTTTTATTTTTAACTTGGTGTTACTTTTGAGATTTATTAAACATAGAGATTTAGTTTATTCATTTCATTTTTTTGTGTATGTTTGTGATGGAGTTTCACTCTGTCACCCAGCCTGGAGTGCAGTGGTGTGATCTTGGCTCACTGCAACCTCCTCCTCCTAGGCCCTTGTGATTCTCCTGCCTCAGCCTCCTGAGTAGCTGGGACTACAGGAGTGCACCACCACACCCAGCAAATTTTTGTATTTTTTGTAGAGATGGGGTTTCATCATGTCACCTAAGCTGGTCTCAAACTTGTGGGCTCAAGCCATCTGCCTGCCTTAGCCTCCCAAAGTTTTGGGATTACAAGCATGAGCCACTATAGCTGGCTTATTCATTTCGATTATAATAATTGAATATTTTGATAATATAATTATGATAATTTAATGTGGTTTTACATTCTTCCATTGGTTATTTTATTTTCAACTTTTTTTTATGAATGTGTACCATCTAGACTGCTTTTTGCTTCAGCAATTTAAAAATATTTTTACCTTCATTTTTGCCACAGGCTTTCTGAATAATTTGTCAAATTTCTATCCACTGGCAAATTAGTCCAGTCCAAAGTCCAGATCTTTTTTATTATCTTTCTATTATTACTTTCAAACTTCAGAAATCAAAATAGTCCTTCAGATTTATTATTAAAGTAACAAGATTTATGTTCTTGGACTATCAGACTTAACCTCACATCTGATTTCCCACCACTGTTACTAAATAATTGAGTATACCTATTCTGTTTTTAGGATTGAAGGCTCATGTAAGTGGATGAGGATTTTTAAATTTTTAACTGGGTTTATATATTTTAAAATACTTCACATCTTTTGCCTCTGTATTATCTAATATTGAAATTTATATTTTTTTGCATTTTATTAATGACTTGACTTTGCTTTAGAGGATTGAACTCAGTTTAATTATACAACTATGGCCTAAATATATCTATAGCTTAAGTTTAAGAAATCATTGCTAAAAAGCCAAGCTAACATGTAACTGAGACAGTTGAAGTGCGTTTTTTTCTCTTAGTGAAGCTATTTAGTGAATAAGAATAAAACACCTTTCAAAACAGAGTAGCTTGAGCTGAAACAATATCCCTATCAGCACAGTGGCTGTCTGGTTGTGCTTGAACTATCTAGTGTAAAGTCCTAAGACTTTTTTACTTTTTACGCATAAAAAATACTTTAAAATTTGAAGATCTTTCCATAGAAACATTTTTAGGGATGTTGTCTTTAGGGTCCCTTACAGAAAAAGTAGTAGTTAAGTATAGCATGCAGTTAATATACCTCATACCTCTGTGAATTGGTGCTACTAGTATCAATTAATATGTAAGTTCCATGAGAGCAGAGAACATACCTGTTTTTCTCACCCTGAGATTCAGTAAATAGTAGTTGCTCAGTTATTTTGTAAATGATATCTTGTTTGTTAGTCAATGATTTTGATTTTTAGATATATTTTTCTCTCTGAATTTTTATTTTAGGTTCCGCACAGTAGGACTGAAGGTTTAAAGCCGAGGGAGAGGATTTCAGATGACATCATTATTTATGATGTTACTGATGATAATGCAGATGAAGAAAATATCCCAGTTATTCCAGAAACTAATGAGGATGTTATATCTGATCCCTCCAAGTAAGGAGTTTGTGAGATAAAATGTATGAAAATATTGATTACTTTTCTTATTATAGAGCTAAATTCAAAATGTCTTTGTTCTTTGAAAACCTAATAATCTTTTTCACATTTGGATTATTAAACTGAATAATTAAGCTAAATTATTCAACCAGATAAAGTCTCACCTCCTCTTCCTTTCAAAGGAGGTATATTGAAAATTAATTGATTTTTAATTTTTAGTTTGGAGTTAAGCACTTCTCATTGAATCTTTGTGGTATTTTATACTATGAAATACCAATGTTATGATTAAGCTGCTCATTCAAGAAATTTAAGCCTTTCAGTATGTGGTGTGGGGAGAGAGTTTCCATTTTGAATGAATGGATAGTATGAACTTTCTAAAGTTGAAAATGTAATAGGTTCTTTCTTTTATTGCTGATCTAGCTGTAGCCAGTACCCTGATATTGTCATCGTTGAAGATGACAATGAAGATGAGTATGCACCTGTCATTCAGAGTGGAGAGCAGAGTGAACCAGCTAGGGAATCCCTAAGTTCAGGCAGTGATGGAAGCAGCCCTCTCATGTCTAGTGCTGTCCAGTTAAATGGCTCATCCAGTCTGACCTCAGAAGATCCAGTGACCATGATGGATTCCATTTTGAATGATAACATCAATCTTTTGGGAAAGTGAGTGCTCATCTAGATGTTGTCTAAAATTATTTGCTTGCTTTGTTCACTTCACATGTTCTGTTTTTCTTTGAGTGATCTTCTTTACATATGATAAACCCAGATAGTCTGCCTTTCTCTGTTTTGGTCAGGATTGAGCTCTGTAATCATCCCAAGAGCAGTCTTGGTATTTTCCTGATAGTTTCTCAGATTCCTTTAATGATATACTTGCTTTGAGTATACATACAGTGTTTGTGATTATATATATTTGTGTATCTGAACTACAGAATAATGTAATTTATAGTAAGGGACTTATAACAAAGAAAACTTAGTAATAATCAGTAATGAGATAAAACATTTTATAATAATGTAGAGGCAAAAGGCAAATCAGACTGTTACTGAAGAATGTTTTTCTGTAAATACTAAAGTTTTCTGTAAAGGCTATGAATTTTCCGTTAACCAAATTTTCAGAAATTCCTACTCTTGAATAGGATCTCTTAAGATTAAGAACTGGTAAGGTTGCAGCTGCTGCTAGAAATACCTTGTGTAACCAGGTTGTAATGGTGATTTTTAAACATAAAAACAAGGACATCTGATATTTGATTAAAAAAATTTTTTTTTTCCTTAGGGTTGAGCTGTTGGATTATCTTGACAGTATTGATTGCAGTTTAGAGGACTTCCAAGCCATGCTATCAGGAAGACAATTTAGCATAGACCCAGATCTCCTGGTTGATGTAGGTACTTTGGGTAATCTTTGCTGTACTGGTAGTTTGTGTATTTGTGTATATTATTTAAAAATCAATACGTTATTTTATTTTGTATTCTATAGGTTGTTTTGCATTTTCTTTTTTTTTTTAAATTAATGATTTTGTTTTCAGAAAGAATGAGAAAATAGGTTTGGGACGTTGAAGGAGACTGATCACCACCTGCCTCGGAGTAGCAATTGAGCTAATCTCCCTGTAAGAATATATCAGATCTTTTCAGCAGTACTGTTAAATTCAGGTCTTGTCTGGACTTGTTGCTGTTCTGTGTTTTGCTGTAGAATAAATTGTCAGTAAATAGAAATTTGTGGAAATTAGTAATAGAGGTACATAGCCAGGAAATTAGCATGGAGAGACCTTTTAATACTCTGGGAATTAACATTTTTTGCTCAAATATATTTTAATGTATTTGCTTTTTTTTTTACATTTTTATATTTTGAGTCACAAGGTTCCCCTCTTCTAATCCCCATCACTATCCCTATGAACTTGTCTTCAATATTGACTGGACTGAGAATTCTTATCTATCGTTTCTGCCACTAACTACCTTTCTTATTCTATTCCCTCTTGTCCCTGCTATTCCTCCCTTCTTTATCTGAAGCTTCCTACATAGCCTGGTCCCGCTCAGATGTGTCTTGTCCTGTCTCCTATTTCCATTATCTGTTGTGAACAGTTTTCTCTCTTTACCCTGGAAAATTTTGTTGCTTTTTTTTCTCAGTTTCTTGCCTTACATTGCAGCTTTTCTTACCCTTTTAAAAGCCTCACAAAGAGGCTAAAAAAGAATTAGTTCTTTTTGCTCTTCAGTCTTAATTCAGGTTCGTTAATTTACTGCATTATTCCTCTACTTCTCAACAGTTTTTGTCAGTGTCCCAAGGACTTACTGTTGCTAAGTCATCAGTACCTCACAGAGTGGATTTTACTTTCTTCAACGATTTCTTTTCCATTTAGACCTATGTTTTTATCTTATGAATATGTGTTACTATGAATTTTGAATCCATGTTGATGACCTACTTCAACTTCACAGTAACCTGATAGTGTTTTTTGATTCTGTCAGCCCTTGTCTCCTCTCTAGATCCAGAGACCTTTCAAAATATTTTTTCTTTAGATCACTAAGAATGAATTAAAATTTCGTAATTCTGGCCATGTTCAAATCCTTACAGTCTTCAGCTAGGTTTTAAAACATTTATCACATTTATTTACCCTCAACCCCCTACTCATAGAGGATAATTAACTATTCTCTGGTTGTCTCATAAACTCTGACTCTGTTTCCAATCTTGTATTCTTTCTTCTTAGAAGAATTAATTCTTTAAACCAATTTGTACCCCTTTCCTTTGCCTCTGTATTTGTGTTCTCTATTCTTGATCTTTCCCATCTGCCTTCAGTAGGTAGAGATCTGTCCCATCTTAAAAAGCAAGCATTTTGACATCTTGCTTTGTTCATTTTACCATTCTGCTTTTCTAACCCCTTTACCATAAAACTTCAGAAATGAGCAGCTATATTTACCTCTTTTTTACTCTATTTCGTCTGAAGCTTTGTATTGTGTTGCTTATTAACTCTAACCCTGTGCAACCTGTGTTGTCTTGGTTTTTCCCATTGCAAGTAGGCTGTGTGTGATCTTTCTTTTCTTTTTGCTAAATTGGTCCATTGGGCTAGTGGAAAGTTTGTTTTGAATTGGAAAAATGTGGTTTCGGTTATTGGCTCGTGTTACTTACTAGCTATGTTACTAACCTTGGTAACTAAGCAAGTTACTTTCTTGCTTAGTTTCTCCATCTGTTAAATGTTGCCAGTGTCTGGCTGTTGGCAAGAATTAGAAATAATTAACACTATTATTATTAACATTATTGAGCATTTCCTTCTCTCCCTGTCTCACTAATCTTCTTTGTTTTATCTAAGAGCTTTTCCTTTTTTCTATTGTCTTCTACTTAAGGGCATCCCCTAATGCATCTAATCTTTTAGCCCTTTTATTTTTTTTTATTTTTATTTTTTTTTGAGACGGAGTTTCGCTCTTGTTACCCAGGCTGGAGTGCAATGGCGCGATCTTGGCTCACCGCAACCTCCGTCTCCTGGGTTCAGGCAATTCTCCTGCCTCAGCCTCCCGAGTAGCTGGGACTACAGGCGTGCGCCACCATGCCCAGCTAATTTTTGTATTTTTAGTAGAGACGGGGTTTCACCATGTTGACCGGGATGGTCTCGATCTCTTGACCTCGTGATCCACCCGCCTCGGCCTCCCAAAGTGCTGGGATTACAGGCTTGAGCCACCGCGCCCGGCCTCTTTTATTTTTTTTTTAATCTCTCTTCTTTTTCCATTCTTCCTCTGAACAGATTGTGGCGTATAAGATTGCTTTAAAATCTATATCTCCAGCTCAACATTTTTCTAAAGTAAACTTGACTTGAATTCTAATTCCACGATTTTGGGATCATCAGTTAACACTCACCTCAGATTATTTGATTTAACAGCAAACTCCTTTATTCTCTGTATTAGCTACCTTTTACATCTTTCTCATTTTCTGTAGTCGTATTAGACTTCTATTTACTTACGAGGTTATTTATCACAGAATCATCTTGGAGACAGTTTCTCATCATTTGCCAAGTCCTGTTTTCTAAAATAGCATTCACAAGCCATCCCTACATTCTATTTTCACTGTTGCTTATCTCAATCAAGACTTTATTTTATCCTTGAATTATGCTGTATTGTCATAAATAAAAAGTCCACCTATGCTGCCTTGTTCTCTGAGACTACAAAGATGGTAAGAATGTGAATAAGTGTGCTGAAATTTACAGCTTCTCTCTGAAGAGTCAGCACTGATAACCCAAAGTAGAGTCACAGCAGGAGAGGCCTGGCCTTAGAATTCAACCAGCTGGGTCAGCTTATATATGATCTACCTTTTCTACCATTTGTCTCCTGGGAATACATGTAGGATATCCCTGAGTTAGTGGGTAGGGGTTGTTTGGCAAAAAGAATAGAAGAGCTTACAGTGATGGTCCTCCTCAGGTGCCAGTTTCTGTAGGGACAAAATTTGAGTTAGGCCTCTTAGGAAATGACAGGCTAAACTGGCAGAGATTATCATGAGTAACTATCTACTTTCAAGGATCTGAGCTTTCTTCCTTTTCTGAGGTTAGCGATTGGTAAGAAAGGAGAAGAAAATGAAAAGGCAAAGCCAGGGATTTTTATAGGACTACCATGAATGTGGAACTTTAAAGAGAGGAATCAGTGTCTAGAGAGAATGAAGGAAGAATTTGCCTGTGACTTTTTTTGCATCTCATTTGTCCTGTGAACCATTGGTTATGTTCATTCTCGTAAAATGCTAACTTAGTGACTGTATTTCATTACACAGGCCATTCTCAAGGCTCTTATTGCTGATAGGATGTGGCCACTACTTTTTGAACCTATGCATATAACTTACTTATTCAACTTAGAGCTTCTGTGTTATTTCTATTTCTGGAACATATCCTACCTTCTTTGTTGATGCCGCCAGTGTTATACTTTTGTGTTCTTCCCTCCGTCTTCTTTTTTCCAAGTTCTAACCTGATATTCTCCAGGTACTGATATATATCATATAGTTTTATCAGCCCTTTTTGTTTCATTATGTATGTGTCTGTGTGCACTTTCCTCCCTTCTCATTCTCTTAACTTCTTAGTGCTTTTGAGTGCCACCATCTTCTGTTAAAATACTGGATTGTATCTGAACATATGTTGCTATTTGATGTTGGTCTTACCTTGTCCTTAGATTGTAAGCTCCTACAGAGCAGGAATGATGTCTTTATGATGTCAGTTATTTCTTAAAGATACTCAGTAAATTTCTATGGAATGAAGACTTTAAAGCTTATGACTTATAAGTTACATCTATGAACTGACTGGACTGAGGAGTACAGCAAGCAGTGGTTGTAGCACTTACAACTTTCCATTTGAGGTGTGGTGAAAAGAACCAAGAAGTAGATATGCCATTTGTCAGAGGGCTTCACTTGAGGCATAGTTTAGGAGCCATTGTCATAGAGCAGATTCTGTAAATTTTTTACCTAACCAGGTACTCTGTGAAGGCTCAGTGTCAGGTCACAAGTCTCAACCCTGGGCACCACTTAATCTAAAGACATTTAGAGAGAAAAAATAAAGGAAATGAAATGGAACGATAAATAATGAAGAAGGGAAGTGGTGAAAACCATCATTTGTCTCAAGTGATTTACCCCAATGTTTTTTAGAGAAATCCTTACAATATGAAATTTCATCTAATGCATGGACTAGCTTGTTCTACTTTTATTTTTCTTTCTGCTTTTCTCTTTCAAACTTGTTTAACTGTATAGAAGCTTCCTAGTTCAGGGACTACATCTCTTCACCCAACATGGCTGTATAAAAATTTTGAACACACAATTATTTTTAATTATTTTTTAAACTTATCATCTTTCTTGTTTGGTCTTTCAGCTTTTCACTAGTTCTGTGCAGATGAATCCCACAGATTACATCAATAATACAAAAGTAAGTTTTAATTCATGTTGCTCAGGACCCATAGCTATAATAATATTTTTTAAAAAGTCATAATAAGTAGAGAGCCAATATCACTCCCAGCTACAAAAAGCATTTTATATTCTTACCTAATATGTGTGATCGAGATAATAAAATTCTAGTTGGAAAATTAGCTTTCGGTTATGTGGTGAACCATTACCCACTTCTGGTACTTGTAGGATTAACTACAAGTATGAAATTCTTTTGGTGCTGGGAGATCACCTGACTAAACGTGGTATATTGAAATAAATAACTAAAATATGATTTCTTCGTGTTTTATGGGCAGTATTTTACATTCTTATTCTTTTATAAATTCTCAAATTTTTTATTAAAAATGTATGGTACCCATATTTTTTGTGAGTTCTATCATTAGCATACAGTAAAAACTCAGGAATTCTTAGTAATTGGAGAAAAGGCAAGTTAGAACATTGATGTCTGGATTTTTGACTTTTTTTTAAGTAATACAGTTTTTTTTTAACGTATAGGAACTGCACCTGAGCTTAACAAGTGTTGACAAAAGATTCTGTGAAACTGGTTTTTAATGAGTAGTAAGGACAATTTGAAGTTGCTAGGGCAGATGTTTGTATATCATTATTATTTTGTATAACTTATTGTCATGAATAGGTATGCACTCCCTTTATCTTTTATTTATACCAAATTGTTTAGTAAGCCTTGTTAAAGGTAAATCAGGCCCACATTCCAGATTACCAAAGCCAGAATTTTATTTTGATTCTTTTTCTTGATAGTCCAAAAATGAGCACATCTCAAATAAATATGAGTTATTAGGGTGAGGAGGTGGAATTGATATGACTGTAGTCATGTGTAAGCCCAACGAGGCTTTCTGTATTTTCAGAGTTACATTGTGGATAACTTAGAGCTTAAAGAATTTATGAATTTGTGAACTAGGAAGTTGATTATACATTCAGTATTCAGATAATTTACATCGGAGGTTGGCATACTTTCTCCATATAGGGGCAGCTAGTAAATACTTTTGATTTTTCAGGCCATATGTTCTCTGTCATAACTATGTAGTTCTGCAGTTGTAGTGCGAAAGCAGATACAGACAATATGTAAAAGAATGTGTGGCTGTGTTGCAAAAAAACTTTATTTACAGACAGGCAGCATGCTGAATTTGGCATGTGGACCATAGTTTGCCTGGATTTATATTATAAAATTTTGTAACATGCTGTGTGTTTCAGTAAATATATTATTGAATGTTATTAACTCATGGACTGTAAGTTGAATGGACCCATATCATTTGTTCATTTAGTGAATGTAGTTTATTGTTTATTTCTTGCTAGACATTCAGTCAGTCATTATTTGTGGATCATCATTTTATTCCAGAAACCAAGAACTTGATTATAGTTTTCAAAAACTATAGGAAGTTAAGCAGCAAATTGCATTTTGCTCTACAATGCTGTGGAAAAATTAAATTTGAGAGTGACTTTTCGTTATAGTTCTGAATCCAGATTTTAATGTTGTCAAATAATTGGCATATCAGCTGTTCTTCTTTGCTCATGACAGGTATTATGTAACATGGATTACGCTACTTTTCTAATAAATCAGGATGCCTTATACTCCTCAGTACAGCCACTACAAATGAATAAGAATTTGCATAGGAAATGAAATCCCATTCAGTATGATATTGGCTGTGGGTTCGTCATAAATAGCTATTACTATTTTGAGATATGTTCCATCATTACCCTAGTTTACTGAGTGTCTTTAGCGTTATGGGGTGTTGTTGAATTTCATCGAAGGCCTTTTCTGCATTTATTGAGATAATCATGTGATTTTTGTCATTGGTTCTGTTTATGTGATGGATTACATTTACTGATTTGTATATATTGAACTAGCCTTGCATCCCAGGAATGAAGCCTATTTGATCGTGGTGGATAAGCTTTTTATGTGCTGCTGTATTCGGTTTGCCAGTATTTTATTGAGGATTTTCTCATCGATGTTCATCAGGGATATTGGCCTGAAATTTTCTTTATTTGTTGTGTCTCTGTCAGGTTTTGGTATCAGGATGATGCTGGCCTCATAAAATTAGTTAGAGAGGAGTCTTTCTTTTTCTGTTGTTTGGAGTAGTTTCAGAAGCAATAGTACCACTCCTCTTTATACCTCTGGTAGAATTCAGTTATGAATCAGTCTGGTCCTGGGCTTTTTTTGGTTGGTAGGCTATTAATTACTGCCTCAATTTCAGAACTTTTTATTGGTTTATTCAGAGATTCAGCTTCTTTCTGGTTTAGTCTTGGGAGGGTATATTTATCCAGGAATTTATCTATTTCTTTTAGAATTTCTAGTTTATTTTTATAGAGATGTTTATAGTATTATCTGATGGTAGTTTGTATTTCTGTGGGATCAGTGGTGACATCCCCTTTATCATGTTTTATTGTATCTATCTGAAATGCATTTGTCATCAGGTTCTTATGTTTTAGAAGAACAGTGACATCTTTGGAAAATACCTGTTTTAGGAAGCATAAAAATAAAGATGGTATTATTTCATTAATGTTTATATATTTATTGTAAATGCTAAGTGATGAAATATTTTTATGTACGCTTTTGGAAAGGTTTTGTAGTTTTTATTATATCATGGAGCCATTATCTTCTCTAAATCCTAAAACTTATACAACTTCATTTTATGATAAATATTAGGGAATTACTGGAATTAGTTTACAGTTGGTTACACCACGTATATTTAGCCAGCATGTAGATATCCGGGACTTGCACATGTCTGGGACTTACAGGAAAAATTAACCTCTGCACCTCAGATTTTGAACATCATTGAAAAGAGCATTGAAGAAATTAACAACAGTAAAGATATAATTTTCCTACCAAATTCAGATGTGAGGAGAGAAGAAAGTGGTTCAAAGAAGCAATTTCCTTGACAGAAAGAAACTGAAAGTTCAAGCTACAAAAGGACAAGAAGAAACACCACCTCAACTTTGACTTTGAGGCTTCTAAATATAGTGATAAATAGTTTTAAGGATGCCATTGTATCATCCTGAACTACTCTAAATATGGTCACTTCTGCTAAATATTCTGTTTATGAGTGAAGTGTATAATACAGTTTTTAAATCAAAACTACTTAAAATGAATTTAATAGCTTAATTATCTCTCAGTTGACATTTGAAACCAGTCATCTTTGATTTGTTAGTCTTTTACTCTTGACAAATTCTATCTGCTCTGCTGTTGAAATCCCCCCTCATTTCATACTTAATATGGAACATCCTAATTCAGCTTCTTCATTTTATCCCCAGTGACAGCAGTAGTTCCTTAACCAGTCTTGTTATCTCTACTCAAATCTCTCTCTGTAGCACATTTTTCCTGATGTTCCCCCATCCCGTATCTTTCAGATAATATATCAGTATTTACGTATTGTATCAATTTTTCATTTTTTTTTCAGAAACATAAAATATGAAACAAGTACTTTTATACATTTTTTTTTCCTTTTAGTCCGAGAATAAAGGTCTAGAAACTACGAAGAATAATGTAGTTCAGCCAGTTTCGGAAGAGGGAAGAAAATCTAAATCCAAACCAGGTAGGTATATATATTATTATTTAATCTCTAGGTTTTTTTAAATGCTATGTAGAAACAAGTCAAGGGTAGTCTTAACAATTAAATATGCTGGCTTTAGTTCTGTGAATAGTGTGTCAAGGTTCTAGTATATAGAGAAAGTTGAATTGATGAGGTAACAATTCTTAAAGTTGAAGTGTTTTTCCTGTTTAGGAAACTGATAGACCCCTCATTTCTTAATTGTTGAATAAAGACTATTGATTTACACATTTTAAAATTTATTGACATAGTGCATCATGTCATTTCTTGTTTGGCTATATGAGAGTAGTGATTGCCTGTATGTACATCTCTGTTTTCATTTATCAGCTTGAATTCAGTATAATCTGGTGATAAATGAGTGTTTTTCTGATCTTTGTAGATAAGCAGCTTATCCAGTATACTGCCTTTCCACTTCTTGCTTTCCTCGATGGGAACCCTGCTTCTTCTGTTGAACAGGCAAGTACAACAGCATCATCAGAAGTTATGTCCTCTGTAGATAAACCCATAGAAGTTGATGAGCTTCTGGATAGCAGCCTAGACCCAGAACCAACCCAAAGTAAGCTTGTTCGCCTGGAGCCATTGACTGAAGCTGAAGCTAGTGAAGCTACCCTGTTTTATTTATGTGAACTTGCTCCTGCACCTCTGGATAGTGATATGCCACTTTTAGATAGCTAAATCCCCAAGAAGTGGACTTTACATGTATATATTCATCAAAATGATGAACTATTTATTTTAAAGTATCATTTGGTACTTTTTTTGTAAATTGCTTTGTTTTGTTTAATCAGTTACTGTGGAATAAAAGCACCTTTTGCTTTTCTCACTAACCACACACTGTTGCAAAGCTTTCAGATGTTACTCAGCTGAATAGGTAACAGATTTAATGTACATTATTGGCATATCTTTAAGTTGGATTCAAATGGCCATTTTTCTCCAATTGTGGTAAATTGGATTTCTTTTTTTTTTTTTTTACAAATATGACCATTAACCTCAGTTAAATTTTTGTTTTCTTGTTTGATGCTGTCTGTTTGCATTGAGTGTAAGTCATTTGAACTAATGGTATAACTCCTAAAGCTTTCTCTGCTCCAGTTATTTTTATTAAATATTTTTCACTTGGCTTATTTTTAAAACTGGGAACATAAAGTGCCTGTATCTTGTAAAACTTTGTTTCTTTTGGTTCAGAGAAGTTCATTTATGTTCAAAGAAGTTTATTTATGTTCAACGGTAAAGACAAAGTGTACCTGAATGCTCACTGTCTGATAGGGTTCCAGCTCCATATATGTAGAAAGATGTGGGGGATGGGATGGAGTCAGTGCCATCCACTTAGTTGGACTAGTTTTAAGTAAAGGTTTTCTGGTTTGTGTTTTTTTGAACCATACTGTTTAGTAAAATAAATACAATGAATGTTGAGTACTAGTGTCTGTTATGTGTCTTCTTTAGAGGTGACACTCACATGAAACAATTTTTTCTTCTCATAGGAAGCAGTGGCTTTAAACTTTCCGTGGTTCATTATTCTCAATGAATCATACCAAGATCTTTGTGCCTCATCTCAAAAATAGATTGTATATTGCAACAAGGGAGAAATCTCTAAATTTAAGTATTTTAAAGTTTTTTGTTTAAAAATTACACTGACTTTCTTTCTATGTTTTTAATAAAGAATTGAGAGAAGTATGCCTCTCATTGTCCCAAATAGGGTTAGAATATTATCACTGGAGTCATCACAGGCCTATAATTGTTATCCTGAGAGAAGATAAGAGAAATAGTCAAATCACCTCTTTCCTTTGAAACCGTTGCTCAAGAGAATTACAGAGACTTAATGCAAGCCCAGGGTACTTTATCATGTGAAGAATTCCACCTTTGGGCTAAGGGCTAAAAGCAGTACAATTAACATTGTATAGGGCTATTTAATGAGGATTTTCAAGGCAGATTTTCCTATTGACCATATTCTGTCTGTGTCTTAGAATTTCTTTATTATGATGTAAAGATTCAAAGTAAAGCCTAGCACAGAAGAATAGGAAACCTTGCTTAGAAGAGTTTTAGTTAGATCCTAAAATACTTGGCTCTGACAGTGGGATCTTGGTTAATTAATTCCATACCCTAGATAGAACAGTGCTCTGCGTGAGCTGAAGAGGTTACATTTCTAAAGGTAAGAAGAAGAGTTTAGAAATTTAGAGTTTAGAAGCTGAGACGAGAAAACCCTAAAAGACTTTTCCCTTTTCCTTTCTCATTATGGAATGTAATCAAGTTTTTTCTTCTTGGGGACATTTTGGAGCTCTAGAAGCACTTTAAAAATAATTTTGAAAAACTTGATTACCACTCTGGTACTTTTAAAGTTGACATTTAAGGTTTTTCATCTTTAAATACTCAGAAGGAATTTAGGATATAGTTAATATTGCTGTTTTAAAACACAATTGTTATATACTTCTGTAAAATTTTCCTAAAGGAACTTGAATGCCATAGTGCTTTGACTATATCATCCACTCTACTCCCTCAAAAGAATTTTATCCTGCTTTTTTATGTGTGAAAGTTAGGCATTGATGATCTTTGGTCACACATCTTTACATCTAAATTTGAGATTGTTGTTTACTGTAACTGTAAGATTCTAGGCATTTAAAAACTTTCTCACCAATTGTATGCTATATAACTACACAGTTGTTCAAAACAGTGTAAATATATATGGTAGAGACTTAACTGATTGCCAGACTATTTCCTTTTCCTATCATGTGGCTAGTTTGTTTCTGCCATTGCAGATGGAGTAGCTATGTAATTGAGTTCTAATCAGTAAAACAGAAGTGATGTGTAGCACTTCCAGATCTGGTCTTATAACTTCCCCCATGCAATCCTCCCATGCCATTTACCCTCCACTGGCTTGATGAAGAATTGTATGTAGCTTTCAAATACACAATCAAGAAGGAAAAAAATGACTTCTTGAATTACTGCTTAGAGGAGAGCCACCCATCAGTCCTGGATACCCATTTTACACTTCAGATGAGGGGAAACAAACTTATTTTTCTGCCTGAGTTTTTGTAGCTTGTAATGTTTACTACAGTTATAGTCTAATTTTGATCATCTGTTAACAAAAAGTTTTACTAGAAACACATATTTGAGTGGGATAAACAGGTCTTTAGTTTTCATAACAAAAGTTACTCAGTACCAATTTTATTCCTGTTCTTGTTTTCATTGATGCTAAAATCCTGAGAGTCTTTGTTTATAGTACAAAATGACAAGGAAATGAAAAAGCAATTGTGTATAGTACTGTTACTTAATTTTTTAACTCCTTTAGAATTATGTACCAGAATTCTATAAACTGATGACTCAACTAGACCATTTTTCAATTTTGTTGAAAGCAAAGTATTAGAAACCAGCTGAATCATTAATAAGTTTTTTAACTCTGTCATCTCTTTCTTACCACTATTTTATTTTATTTTTCTCACCAGTATTTTTAAATGTCCCTTTACTGATTTGTCTAGATATTTTTTTCCAAAGTGCATTGGTAAGATTCAGAATGGATAAGAGGTATATCTTTGTCAAGTATGAAAAGAATAATTATTTTTTGAGGGAGACTAAGCTTTGCTCTGTCACCCAGATGGGAGTTCAGTGGTACAATTTCTGCTCACTGCAACCTCCACCTCCCAGGTTCAAGCAATTCTCCTGCCTCAGCCTCCAGAGTAGCTGGATTACAGGTGTACACCACTAGGCCCAGCTAATTTTTGTAGTTTTTGTAGCGCCGGGGTTTCACCATGTTGGGCAGGCTGGTCTCCAACTCCTGACCTCAGGTGATCTGCCGGCCTTGGCCTCCCAAAGTGCTGCGTTTACAGGCATGAGCCATTGCCTCCAGCCAGAATAATTGTTGAAAAGGAGGATGCCTTGTCCTGAGGCACCTTTTCAGCCAGATCAGTTTTAGGAAAAGAGCAAACATAGGAATTAAAGATGTGGTTTCTTTAAAAAACAATCTAGCTTGTGTGTACCAGAGGAAGTCTCTCTGTAATCTCCAGGAAACTAGTAACACAGTGTGAAGACAGTTGAGGGGGTACCCTCATCACACTTACAGCTTTGTCTTAGGGAGATACAAGTAAGACCATAAAAGCTTGTGAATTGCAGACAGCTAAACGTTCTTTTAGGTTGTGTCAGTATGTGTTTGATTACAGGCGGCATCCTCAGGAATTTAGAGCTTGAGAGGTGAGAAAAAAGTCTGCAGACTAGAAAAATACCCAAATGACATTCACTGTGACTTAACGTATATAGAATGTCACGTTCAAGACTTAAAGCCTAAACCATCATTTCAAGCACACATGAAGTATTTTTTGAGAATCAGTATGGCATAGTAGGTCATAAAGTAAGTCAACAAACCAAAGAATTGGTATCAAACAGACTAACTACAATGCGAATAAGCTAAAAGCCAGTAGAACCATTTTGAGATTGTTTAACATTTTTGGAAATTGGAAAAGAACTGCTGAACTTTTGGGTCAAACAAAAAATATTGGAAATACTGATGTTAATGATTAAAAAGAAAAGTACATGCCAAGATTTATGAGATGCAATTTAAGTGATGTCTAAAGGGGAAATAATCTATTAAGTATCTATTTAAGAAAGGTATAAAAACAAAATGAGCTAGACAAAAGCCAAGTAAAACAAGCCAGAACTTGTTTATTGAAAAAGCACTAAAACAAAATCATTTAGTAAGATTGAGCAAGAAAACACAGAGAATGGAAAAATGAAAATTTTATAAATGCAGTTGAAATTTGAAAATGTGAGGATATTATGAACAATTCATTTGAAAACTGGCAAAATAGACAAATTACTACAAGCATTTTACTTAAACTTTGAAGATAGACATGTAATCCCATAGCTACTAAATAAATTGTATCAGTAATTAAAAATTTCCCCCAAAGAAAAGCATTTTACAGTAAGTTCCACTCACTTGTTCCATATGAAATCAGTATTACCATGGTACCAATTTTTAATCTAACAGATAAAAGTTCATTCAAAATAATGGCAACAATGTATTTGGTTATGTACATACATATATTTGTGTGTGTGTGTGTGTTTGTGTGTGTGTGTGCATAGTCTTCATACATAGGGGTGCTTTTATATAAGTGGAATGACAGCAATGATACAAGGGATAGGAAAGAGAAATTAGGATAATTTTGTTACTATAAGGTACACTGCTCATGAAGCAGCATATTAATATTTGAAAGTGGGGTTGCATTATTTGTAAGTGTATACTGTAAGCACAAGGGCAACCACAAAAAAGTATAACTGGTACACTAGAAGAGCGAGAATAATAGAATGCCAAATCAACACCATCAAAAACACAAGAAGAATGGAAGGCAAAAATAGGAATAAAGAACAAGGGCAGCAAATCAAAAACAGTAACATTATAGTAGATGTTTTTCCAAATATATAAATACTTTGAAGGTCAAGGGTATAAATGTACCAATTAAAAGATAATTCTATGGGAAGACTGGGCCAGTTTAAAAAAGAAACCATTGTCAAAGCAGATCAAAGAACAAAACCCAATTATATGTTGGTTACAAGCAACCCACTTTAAATGTAAAGAGACATAAAGGAAGAAAAATATGCCATGCCAACACTAACCAAAATGAAGAAGTAGTTATATTATAGAATAGCAGACTATAGAGCAAGAATCATCAGGGATAATGATGTAGTACAAAATGATAAAGGGGCCCATTCTCCAAGAAGACATAACTGTCCTTAACAGGTATGCACCCATGGTCAGAGGATCAGAATCCATGAGGCAAAAACTGATAGCACTGCAGGGAGAATGATACAGTTTGGATGTTGACCCCTCTAACCTTCATGTTGAATTGTAATCTCCGGTGTTGGAGGTGGAACTTGTTAGGAGGTGACAGCATCACTGGGGCAGATTTCCCATGGTTTAGACTCATCCACTTGATGCTGCCCTTGTGAGGTTTGGCTGTTTACAAGTATATAGCTTCTTCCCTCACTCTCTCTTGCTCCAACTCTCACTATGTGACATATCGACCCTTTGCCTTCTACCATTATTGTAAACTTTCTGAGGCCTCACCAGAAGCTGAGCAGATGCCTGGGACTGCTTCTTGTAAAGCCTACAGAACCGTAAGCCAATTAATCCTCCTCTTTATATATTACACAGCCTCAGGTATTTATACCAATATAAGAATGGCCTGCCACAGAAAATTGGGACTGAAGAATGGAGCATTGCTATATAGACACTTGAAAAACCAGAGTCTTATTTCCTCCAATCAACCACCCTAGGGCTCCAGCAATGGTTCTTAACCAGGCTGAAACGGCTGAAATGACAGAATTCAGAATATGGATAGGAACAAAAATAGAGATTCAGGAGGAAGTCAAAACCCAGTCCAAGGAATTTGAGGATTACAATAAAATGATACAGGAACTGATAGAAGAAATGGCCATTATAGGAAAGAACCAAACTGATCCAATAGAGCTGAAAAAGACACTACAAAAAAATTTCATAATGCAATCATGAGTATTACCAGCAGAATAGACCAAGCTGAGAAAAGAATCTGAGAGCTCAAAGACTGGTTCACTGAACTAACTCAAACAAAAATAAAGAATAAAGAAAACCTCCAAGAAATAAGGGATTTTGTAATGGAGACCAAATGTGTGATTCACTGGTGTTCCTGAAAGAAAGGGGAAGAAAGCAAGCAACTTGGAAAACATATTTCAAGATATTGTTCATGGAAATTTTCCCAACCTCATTAGAGTGGCCAACATTCAAACTGAGGAAATGCCCTGGGAGATACTACACAAGAAGACCCTACCTGAGACACATCGGCATAAGAGTCTCCAAGGTTGAAATGAAAACAATTAAAAGCAGCCATAGAGAAGGTGCTGCCTAGCCTTGGGACACTGCTCCCCACATCTCTGCCCATCTGGCTACATCAGCTCTAAATGGCCCAAGTAAGACTTGGGCTGCCACTTGTGTAGGGCACAAGCCATAAGCCTTGGTGGCTTACACATGTTAAGTATGCAGGTGTGCAGAGTGCAAAAGTGAAGGAGGCTTGGCAGCCTCCACTTAGATTTCAGAGGATATATGAGAAAGCCTGGATAATCAGGCAGAAGCCTGCTGAAGGGATGGAGCCCTCACAGAGAACCTCTACAGAGCCAGTATGGAGCGGAAATACGGGGTTGGAGGCCCTGCAGAGTCCTCACTGGGGTACTGCTCGGTGGAGCTGTGGAAAGGGGGCCACTGTCCTGCAGACCGCAGAAATGGTTGATCCTCCAGCAGCTTGCACCTTGTGCCTGGAGAAGGTGCAAGCACTAAACTCCAGCCCTTTACCCTGCAAAGTCACAGAGGCAGAGCTGCCCAAGGCTTTGGGAGCCCACCCTTTATACCAATTTGCCCTTGTGAGGCACATGGTAAGACATGGAGTCAAAGAAGTTATTTAGGATATTTAAAACTTAAAAGATTGCCCTGTTGTATTTCAGAATTGCATGGGGCCTCTTTATTTTTGGCTTCTCTTTTTTGGAATCGTAATATTTATCCAATACCTGCACCCCCATTGTACTTGGGAGCAGATAACTTGTTTGAATTTTAAAGGCTTATAGGTAGAAGAGACTTGCCTTGTCTCAGAAGGGCTTTGTAATTTTGAGTAATGCTGGAATGAATTGAGATTTTTGGGAGAATATTGGCAGAGGATGATTGTATTTTGCAATGTGAAAACATGAGATTTGAGGGGCTGGGGGCGAATGATATAGTTTGCATGTGGTCTCCTCTAAAACTCATGTTGAATTATAATCCCCAATGTGGGAGGTGGGACGTGGTGGGAGATAACTAGATCATTGGGGCAGATTTTTCATGACTGTTTTAGTGCCATCCACTTGGTGCTGTCCTTGTGATAGTGAGTTCTCACAATATCTGGATGCTTAAATGTAGCATCTTCCCCCTCATTCTCTCTTGCTCTTACTGTGTGAGATGCCAGGTCCCCTGTTGCCTTCTGCCAGCATTGTAAGTTACTTGAAGCCTCACCAGAAGCTGAGCTGATGCCTTACACCGTGCTTCCTGTACAGCTTGTAGAATTGTGAACCAGTTAAGCCTTTTTACTTTATAAACTACCCAGTCTCAGGTATTTCTTTATGGCAAATTAGTGGATTAACAGAAAAAATTAAATCCACTATTTTAGTTGGAGACATCAACAGTCCTGTATCAGAAATAAAGAGATCCATCAGGTAGAAAATCAGGAAGTCAACAGAGAAAACTGATGAAACCAAAAGCGGTCTTTGAAAGACTGATAAAATCAGTGAACCTTTGTCAAGCCAAACTAAGAGAGACAAAGATTAATATCAGAGATCAAAGAGGTGATCTCACTGCAGATCCCATGGACATTACAAGGGTAATAAAGGAATTTGATAACCTACATGACCAAGTCCTTGAAAGACAATCTGCCAAAACTCATACAAGAAATAGATATTCTGAATACACCTGTATCTATTTTAAAAATTGAATCTATCACCTTCCCAAACAGGAAGTGCTAGACCACTGGTGAATTCTACCAAACTTTTATGGGCGAAAACAATACCAATTGTGTGGAAACTCTTTCAGAAAGTAGAAGCAGAAGGAATGCTCCCTAACTCATTCTATGAGGCCTAAAACTCAAACCAGACAAAAATATTACAAGAAAACTACCAACCAGTATCTTTCATTAACATAAATGTAAAAATTCTAAAGTATTAGCAAATCCAATTCAACAATGTACAAGAATTATACACTAGGACCAAGGACCAAGAGAGATTCATCCCAGGTATGCAAGTCTGGTTGAAATATTGAAAATGAACTAATTATCACCCCAAAAAGCTAAGGAAAAATCGTATCACATCGGTAGATCCAGAAAAATATGACAAAATCCAAAACCCATTCATGATAAAAATTCTCTGTAAACTATGTCAGTCATGGTGGCTCACACCAGTAATCAAAGCACTTTGGGAGGCTGAGGTGGGCAGATCACTTGAGGTCAGGAGTTCAAGACTAGCCTGACAAACATGGTGAAACCCCCTCTCTATGAAAAATACAAAAAAAAATTAGCCAGGCATGGTGGCAGGCTCCTGTAATCCCCGCTACTCTGGAGGCTGAGGCAGAAGAATTACTTGAACCCAGGAGGCAGAGGTTGCAGTGAGCCAAGACAGTGCCATTGCACTTCAGCCAGGGTGACAGAGACTCAAAAAAAAAAAAAAAAATCTCCATAAACTAGGAATGAAGGGAAACTTTCTCAACCTGATAAGGAATATTTACAAAAAAAACAAAAACCACCATTAAAATCATATTTAATGGTGAGAAATTCAGCAGCTTTCTTATTAAGATTAGGAGGAAGGCAAAGATGTTTCTTTTTACCATCCTAATGGAAGTCCTAGTTAGTGCCATAAAACAAGAGGAAATAAGTATACTGCTTGGGAAAGGAGATATATTGTCTCTGCTAGCCAATAACATGTTTATGTAGAAAATCCAAAAGAATTGATTAAAAATCTCCTGAACCTACATGAGATTATAGCAAGGTTGCAGCATACAAGGTATTATATGAAAGTAAACTGCTTTCTTATATAACAGTAATAAGCAAGTCAAATTTGAAATTAAAACCCAATGCCATTTATATTAGCACCCCAAAATATGAAATATTTCGGTAAAAATTAAGAAAATATAGGTAAGACCTATATGAGGAAAACTACAAACCTGATGAAAGAAATCAAAGATCCAAATAAATGGAGAAATATTTTACATTCATGGATAGGAAGACTCAATATTGTCAAGATGTCAGTTCTTCTCAACCTGAGCTATAGATTCAATATAATCCCAACCCAAATTCCAGCAATATGTTGTGGACATTTGATAAACTGATTTTAAAGTTTATATGTAGAGGCAAACAACCTAGAATAGCAAACACAATATTGAAGGAGAAAACCAACATTGAAGGAGAAATACTACTCATCCTCCAGATTTAATATAAAGCTTTAATAATCAAGACAGTGTGGTACTGGCAAAAGAACAGACAAATAATGAAACAGAACAGAGTTCAGAAACAGTCATATTTAGTCAACTGATGTCTAGCAAAAAGACAAGGCAATATGATGGGGTAAAAATAGTCTTTTTCAACAAATGATGTTGGAATAACTGGACATCCACATGTAAAAACAATCAATCTAGACACAGACTTTACACTCTTCAACAAAAATTAACTCAAATGGGTCACAGAACTAAATGTAAAATTAAACAATTCCCAGAAGACAGAGAAGAAAATTTAGATGGTCTTGTGTTTTACAGTGGCATTTTAGATACAACACCAAAGGCACAATCCATGATCCACAAAGATCTCTCGCTCCCCTCCCATCCCTGACCCCAAACCACCATTAATCTGTTCCCCATTTCTATAATTGTGTCATTACACAAATGCTATAGAAATGGAATTATATGTGATCTTTGGGGATTGGATTTTTTTTTAAACCAGCATTCAAGTTGTTCCATGTACTAATATTTCATTCCTTTTTAAAGTAGTATTCTATGATATACGTTTACCACAGTGTGCTTATTCATTCATCCATTGAAGGACATCTGGGTTGTTTCCAGTTTTGTCTGTTACGAATAGAGGTGCTATGAACATTTATATACAGGTTTTTATGTGAACATAAGATTTTATCTGGGATAAAATGCTCATTGTGCTGCTTATAATGTTGGAGAAAGACCATTTCACAAGAATTATGGAATAAAATATTCTAAAGCTTAGTAACTAACATTGAGTTGGAGTATTTTATCAGTAAAAGTAGGTATGAACCTTGGAGTATTTTATCAGTAAAAGTAGGCATGAACCTAAAAAACACTGTGTTTTTTAGTAAGGGAAGTTTTTATACTGAAGTATCAGCGAAAGAAGACAGCATCAAAATTGGCAACTAGGAAAAACAGCTGGAAGACAGTAGATGTAGAATAACCACTCAATGTATTAATATTCTTCAAACTAAACTGATCCATGTACTGAAGACTCTTAGGGAAAGAATGCCACTTTACCTTTGAGATCCTATTTCTGGGGTCACTTATAGACAACCAAAGGGTAATAACTACCTTCTAAACAATTATCAGGATAGAAAACAGGCAGTTACTTTCTAGTGCCAGGTTCTTCTTTACATAGGAAGAAATGAGCTCTAAATGTTATTATGGCCACCTAAAGTTAAGTTGCTCAATAATCAGTACACTACACACTTTCTCTGAATTCATTTATTTAGAGGTAAAACACAGTCATTCAAAATTGTGGAATACAATACACACAGAATAAGGTTGGGGAATTAAGCTAAATTGTTATATTCCATTCACATTAATAAATACTTTTAAAGAAGAAAATGTAGATTTTAAAAGCTTCATTAGACACTAGTGACACATACAAATAACTAAACTGTCATACTGCTTGATTTTCAGGTTGAAAGGTTACAATAATCTATATATTTCAATTACATAGCAGTAAATACAAAAGCATTTTAAACATCTTTTGAACTGTGTAGTATACTATAAGCAGAAGTTTATTCTAAATCATTCCATCATTCTTCTGACCTGTCTGTGAGTCATGCTGGACACCAGCAATCCACATCACATAAATTATTCACCAGTAATGAGGTGTAAAATCAATTAAGCATGTATTTTGAATAGAAATTATTTTTAAATGTCAGAGAGAATACTATTATTGGCAGACTTGAAATTTCCCAGCTTTGCCACTAATTAGCTATTTGAGCTATTTAAGCCTGGACTTCAGTGTCTTCAGTTTTTAAAATGAGAGAACTGGACTACATTTTGTATACCTACTAAAGCCTGGTATTTTGCAGTTACTTCCTACTCTGTCAAAAATTTTACCACCTTTGATTTTCAATGTTTTTTTGAGACAGGGTCTTACTCTGTTGCTCAGGCTGGAGTGCAGTGGCGTGACTTTGGCTCACTGCAACCTTTGGCTTCCTGGGCTCAAGCAATACCCCACACCTCAGCCTCCTCAGTAGCTGGGACCACAGGCACATGCTACCAACCCCAGCTTGTTTTTTGGTATTTTTTGTAGAAACGGGGTTTCGCCACGTTGCCCAGGCTGGTGTCGAATTCCTAGGGTCAAGTAATCCACCTACCTCAGCCTCCCAAAGTGCTGGGATTACAGGGGTGAGCTACCATGCTGGCATAGAACTGACTTTCAAACACTTCCTTATAACCCATGATTATGCTTCTTAAAACCTTGTCTAAATCCTTCAGAGTCCCAAACATCTCCACTTAACCCATACTTTTGCATGAGTTTAAAACAACCAAAACAGTTCACTTTGTTGGCAAAGGCCATCTCTACCCAACGAAGATTATTTACTCGTTATTCAATTTAGTACCCACACCTCTATCCATAACCTACAGTATTGTCTACTGAACACTCCCTACCTGTATATGTTCCATAGCAAGGGGAAAACCTGATAAGATTTTTTAGATAACTGGCATTTGACTTGTTTATACAATTTTAAAATAAGCCATGTTCTTAGCAGTCTCCTGTCAGGCAACACATCAATTATTTCAAAAGGCAGCCAAACATTTGCTTTAATGCTTCCTAAAACAGCTTAAGATCTAACATAATTTTAAAATAGTCACGCAATTTTGTTTTTACTCTTTATTTCACTGGTACAGAGCAGAGAATAAGCTCAATAATGTCAACTTTTACTAACTCATCACCATATCCATAACACTTGCCCTCTGCAATTCATTCTACTTCACATATCAACGTACTTGGCAAGAAAATAACAAATAAAATGACCAGCAGTAAAATCTAATTCATGCCAGAACACTGGAGAAGTTACATGAGAAGCACAAACATAAACAACTTTACAAAAGTTGGGAATACTGTTTCAAATAAGCAATAATCAAAGTGAGACTTTCATGCTAGAATCCCACTCAGTCAAAATCACGATTTGTAAGAACAAGTGGTGCCACGAGTGTCCAAACATACAGCACGATGCCAATCCAACTGGAAGAGATTTTCACCCAGACAGCTGTCCACTGACTTTTCATCTCACGAGAAGGTTCATACCTAAAATTTCAGGGAAAATTATTAAAAAGAGGCAAGGGGGTTGAATTATCAGCCATCAAGTGAAGAAACTTCATTAATTCAGAAGTGTTCTTTGTATACAGTTATTTGAGATATACTGTTGTTGCATCTAATCTGTTCCCTTTCTTTCCATACTGCTGACGTGAAGGTAAAAACCTGTAATTTCCTTTAATGGAGTAAAATACACAGGTCTCTGAAATAGTTATTTTGCATTATCTCACAGGCACTTTATACATCTCTGCCATGTTATTAGAGAAACTCAATGTGACCTCTGGATAAATGAGATGTCACTATTACATAAGACTGTTCAAGGTGTATATGGAACTCCTCACCTGATTTCCCCCCACCCCTGCCTTCTCAGAATTAAGAGATTGATATGACTCAGAGACATTACCTTAGAAAAAGAAAGAAGAGACTGGGAAGGAACTATTATCTCAAGGTCAGCTGATTTTTCAGTTAATAAAATATACCAAAATCCTTCTGGTATAAAGCTTTAACATCTACTATTATCTGACAGCCAAGGATCTGAATTAAGAACCAGCTGAATTCTTATAGCTTAATACATTACAGTGTCAGAATTAAATGTATATATTTAATTTTCAATAATAAAAATCAGTAAAGGCTGCACTCAAAGAAATACAACAAAGAATAAACTTTTTCCTCCATGTTTTGCTGATACTGAAAGCCTGCTTACAAATTGTTTATGGGTATTATGCATTAAAATGTTATTAAAAACAGAACTTCCCAAACCAAATAGTTCAATTTCAATCTTTGACCAAATCTTTCAGTAATCATTTGGACAAAACCAAACTTTCAAAAATGAAATACTATAAATTGCTATCTTCCTCTTAACAGAAACAGATTTATGGATTAAGTATGAAGTGATTAAAAAAATCATAAATTGTAGCCTGTAAGAATTCTAAGAATCTAACTGCATTCATGAATTCACACCGAAATTAAAAAATTTTCAGAGCTTTTAATGACAGTTCAAACAAAACAGAAAAAAAGGATGTATCCTTTACTTCACTATGTTGGGAACAAGTTTACAGGATTAAAAAAATAAATATGTTAGATCCACTATCAACATACATTTTTGTAAAAAAAAAATGTATTTGTTTCATGAAAATTTTTATTTTAATCTCTCCAAGATTTGGAACTATTTCAATGATTGTGTTATTGTTAATGCAAGGAAGTAAAGACTGCATTTCTCATGCTGATCTCACTATTCATTTAGCTGTACATTTTGAAACATATCAGAGGATAAAAAGTACTTCATATCACATCACGGTTTCACAAGAGAATCATAAAAACGCCATCAAAATTCATACATCCAGAGTTTTCATGAAATATAAATACCTGTACCAGTTGGTAAGGGTCATCATGATATAAAGTGAAGCCAGGAAAAGCATGAAGTGAAAGAATGAGTAACTATAAGTGACACCATCCCTTTCATTATCTATAGCTCGATGAACATCATCACCATCCTCCAGTGATCCATCACTTCTAGCTCCACCATCTTCTATTAATGTAGATTCATCACTTGTCAGAGTCAGTTTATTAACCTGACTATTGTTTGAAGTACGGATGCTGCAAGAAACAGAGTTTAGGAGGAGAGAAAGAAAAGAACATTTTTAGAAGAAATGATTCCTAAATAAACAGACTTCTTGTTTAAAAAAAAAATCCACAGTTTTTCCTACCTGGAATAAAATACACACAACAGAAAGAGGATGAGTCCTATAATTCCTTGGGCATGCCACCACTGGACTGATTGCCCTTCCTTTGGAACAGTGCTTGTTGTATTGTAGCCAATTATGCTTAGTAGACTTGGGTTGCAATTTGTTTCTGCAACATAAAGCCAAATTAAAATGTTAGAATATATTGAAAAATGTTTTTGAGAGCAAAAAAAAAAAGGTTATTTTTAACTCTCTATACTCCTGCAAATTCAAAATAATTTGCTGGAAAAGGCATCAGTATAACAAAAATAACGGAAGGCAATTTGTACTTATTAATAATAATACCGCTGAAGTTGTTCTGATTTTATAGAAGCACCTGGAAAAGTTAAATCATTTAATTTTCAACATGTAATAGCCGAGCAATAAACTACCTCTACATTAACCACAGGAAAGAGGTGAAATACAGATGACCTTCCTAAGGTTAGCATAATTCTAGTAGATTTAGAAAGAAAATTCAGAGATTCTAAACCGTAATGCACTGGCTTTTCTCTCATATGGTGAGATTATGATACTAATTTATGAAGCTCATTAATTTGATAAAGCACATTGTTAAAAAAGCAAGACGGCTTACACAAAATCCAGTTATATGGTCTCCAGCAAATGCCTTGTGGGAATTATCAAATAAGATATAACGACCTACTGCTTATTCAGTTTTATTCTTTTATGACAAAGAAAGCAGGGTTGGTAAAATATTCATTAAAGTATCCAAAATACATCTTTTTCTCCCACAAAGCCAGATCTGTCAAACTTATCTTAAAGCCTAATTGGATGAAATAAATCAAGGAAAATAATTCTTTTATTTTTTTTGAGACAGAGTCTTACTCCGTCACCAGGCACCAGGCTGGAGTGCAGTGGCGAGACCTCAGCTCACTGCAACCTCTGCCTCCTGGGTTCAAGCAATTCTCCTGCCTCAGCCTCCCGAGTAGCTGGGACCACAGGCGCACGCCACCACGCCCAGCTAATTTTTTTGTATTTTTAGTGTGGCGGGGTTTCACCATGTTGGCCAGGATGGTCTCAATCTCTTGACCTCGTGATCTGCCCTCCTCGGCCTCCCAAAGTGCGGAAAATAATTCTTATCTTAAAGCCAATTAGGTAAGGCATTTCCTTCTCTGAAGCAAATTATTAATAATTTTTTTTCTAATCACTTACCTGAATAAAAATACGAAATCTTTCTGTAGTATATCAAAACAAAAACAAAAAACAAACCATATTTCACCAAGTTATAAAGTACCTATGATAAAATATCTAGTTTGTAAACTCAGTGAGATTCATATAACATCTGATAATTTTTTTAGGAAAAGAGATCATTTTCTTCCTTTAAATAATAATTTTTATATGTCTATTCTAATTTGTCTCCTTTCAACATATGTTGGTTTCTATTCCCATGGTATGCAATATAACTAGCCTATAATAAGATGCATTACAAAGTTCAATTATCAAATTCAACTGTAAGGTAGTCACAGACTAAAAGAGTAATTTAATAATGTGAAAAAATTACACTGTTCACAATTGAAGCAACAGGAATTTGAAGACCTTTTATTTATTTCTACATATAACTATCTTATGCTCTATGCAAATTAGATACCTTTCTTATAATTTCACCCAATTTCTTACACAGATATACCTTGTTTTATTGTGCATTTAAGTACTTCACAGATACTGTTCTTTTTACAAATTGAAGGTTTGTGTCAACTCTGCATAAAACAAGTCTATTCCGTTTTTTCTAACAGTATGTGCTCACTTTGTATCTGTTTCACATTTTGGTAATTCTCATGATATTTCACAATTTTTCATTATTATTAATTACATCTGTTATGGTGATCTCTCATCAGTGACCCATTATGTTACTATTGTAATGCTTTGGGGCACCACAAATCGCATCCATATAATATGGTGAAATAATCGACAAACATTGTGTGTGTGCTGGCTGCTCTTCACCACCCATTTTCTTGTCTCTATCCCTCTCCTTGGGCCCATTTCATGATACAACCATACTGAAATTAGGCCAGTTAATAACCATGCATTGGGCTCTAACTGTTCAAGTCAAAGAGTCTCCCCTCTCTCACTTTAAATCAAAAGCTAGAAATGATTAAGCTAAGTAAGGAAACTATGTCAAAAACTAAAACAGGTCAAAAGCTAGGCCTTCTGTGCCAGTAGATCAGTTGTGTATGCAAAGAAAAGAAAAAGTTCTTAAAGGATATTAAAAGTGCTACTCCAGTGAACATGAACACACAAATGGTGGTAAGAAAGACAAGCAGTTTTATCGCTGATATGGAGGAGAAAGTTTTAGTGACCTGTATAGAAGATCAAACCAGCCACAGCATTCCCTTAAGCCAAAGCCTAATCCAGAGCAAGGCCCCATCTCTTGCTTCAAGTCTACTGAGGCTGAGAGAGATAAGGAAGCTGCAGAAAAACGTCTGAAACTAGATGGGGTTGGTTCTTGAGGTTTAAGGAAAGAAACTGTTTCCATAACATAAAAGTATAAGGTGAACCAGTAAGTGTCGATGTAGAAGCTGCAGGACATTATCCTGAAGATCTAGCCAACAAAAACAATGAAAGTAGTTACACCAGCTGGGTATTTTGGTTCACGCCTATGATCTTAGCATTTTGGGAGGCCAAGGCGGGTGGATCACCTGAAGTCACAAGTTCAAGACCAGCCTGACTAACATGGTGAAACCCCGTCTCTACTAAAAATACAAAATCAACTGGGCATGGTGGCACAGGCCTGTAATCCCAGCTACTGAGGAGGCCGAGGCAGGAGAATCGCTTGAACCCAGGAGGTGGAAGTTGCAGTGAGTGGGGATTGTGCCAATGTACTCCAGCCTAGGCAACAAGAGCGAAACTCTATCTCAAAAAAGAGTAGCTATACCAAACAACAGATTTTCAATAAAGACAAAATAGACTTCTATTGGAAGAAGATATCATCTAGGACTTTCATAGCTATAGAGAAGCCACTCAATGTGTAGCTTCAAAGCTTAAAAGGAAAGGCTGACTCTCTTGTTAGGGGTTAATGCAGATAGTGATTTTAAGAGAAAGCCAATGTTCATTTACCATCCAAAAATCCTAGGGCCCTTAAAGAATTAGGCTAAGTCTATTCAGCCTCTCTGTGAATAGAAAAAAGCTTAGATGACAGCACATCTGTTCAAAGTATGGGTTATGGAATATTTTAAGCACACTGCTGGGACTTACTGCCAAAAGAAAGATCCTTTCAAAATATTACTACTCCCTGACAATGAACCTGGGTCACCCAAAAGCTCTGATAGAGATGTATAGGTAGATTAATATTTTCATGTCTGCTAATGTATTTATTTTGCAGCCCATGGAAAAACAAGTAATTTCAACATTTAAATCTTATAATTTTAGAAATATATTTTGTAAGGCTACAGGCTATAGCTGCCATAGAGAGTAATTCCTCTGATGGATCTGGGTGGGCAAAGTAAACTGAAAAACTTCCGGAAAGGATTCACCATTCTAGATGCTATTAAGCACATTCATGATTCATAGGAAATGTCAAAATATCAACATTAGCAGGAGTTTGAAAGAAGTTGATTCTAACCCTCATGGATGACTTTGAGGAGTTCAAGACTTTAGTGGAGGAAGTAGCTACCAATATGGTAGAAAGAGCAAGAGAACTAGAATTAGTAGTGGAACCTGAAGATGTGACTGAATTGCTACAATTTCATTATCAAACCTGAATGATGAGGAGTTGCTTCTTATAGATGTGCAAAGTAGTTTCTTGAGATGGAATCTACTCCTGATAAGATGCTATGAATATTATTGAAATGACAATAAAGGAGTTAGAATATTACACAAACTTATTAAAGCAGCAGCAGGGTTGAAGAGGATTGACTTCAATTTGGAAGAAAATTCTACTCTAGGTAAAATGCTATCGAACAGCATCATATGCTACAAAGAAATATTTTGTGAAAGGAAGAGTCAATCAATGTGGCAAACTTCACTGTTGTCTTAGTTTAAGGATATTAAAACAGCCACCCCAACCTGCAGCAACCAATACCCTGTTCGGTCAGCAGCCATCAACATAGAGGCAAGACCCCCTACCAGCAAACAGATTACAACTTGCTAAAGGCTCAGATTACTGTTAGCATTTTTTAGAAATCAAGTACTTTCAAATTAAGGAATGTACATTGTTTTTCTAGACATAACACTTAACAAACTACAATATGAGATAAGCAAAGTTTTATATGCAATGAGAAACCAAAAAATTCATATGACTTGCTTTACTGTGATGTTTGTTTTATTGTGGTGCTCTGAAACAGAACTCACAATTTCTCTTAGCTATATGTGTAAACTTATAATTTTGTTATTGATGAAAGAAACTAAGTGAAAAAACAGTAATACATCAAAGATGAACTTTTCATACTTTATTCCTCTAGAAGCCAAATTTTTATATAGCTTAATTTTACAAAAAGATAATTTCTGGAAAAACAACACCTGCAGAACCTTTAGAAACATATAATACAAACAACAAAACACACCTGGTTCATTGGTCATAGCCGACCATGTCAAATACATTGTGTAGACTGTAATTACTGAAGACTGTAACAAACCAGATCTTGGTTGTGATTCCTACAAAAAATAAAATAAAATAAATATATATATATATTAAAGCAACACAGGTAAATATTCTGATATCATTCTAGATTTTTTAAAACTTAAAAAGGTATAAGCTTCATAAAACCTAATGCTATGAAGGGCATACTTGAATTTTTGGCAGTATAGACATCACAGAAGCACCAACGCAGAGGAGCATGTTGACACTGATGAATGCCTTGTTTTCTGAACAACTGGCTGGATGAGTGTAGTAGACAAAGAACAGGACGATAGCAACTAAAGACAGCAGATAATTCAGAGCTGTAGCTGATAACAAGGCTGTGAAAGAAATATAATTGGATAATTAGCTTTTTATCAGAAATACTAGGAATTAAAAGTGGGACCTGTTTTATAATCAATCTCATTTTGTCAAAAAATATATTTTAAGCAACTAACACTGTCAGCATTATACAGGTTATAAAAGCAGGAAAGAAAATTAATTCTGACCTTTATTGCTGAAGAATTCTAGTTTTTACACATAGCTCACTATTATATATTTGCAAGGACAGCAAGTTAATAAGAAACTAATATGATGTAATACTAATATCTATATTAGAGTTTACAAACTATGTTTATTTGTTAGCCATTATTTTCAAAATTAAAAAAATAACTGTATGTCTATAAGAGGAATATTACTTAGGGTTTTTAAAAAACCACTATCACTCAGTTGTAAACAAGGGTATTAAGAAAATTATTTTCATTGTTAATGTTAAGCCCTCAAAACAATGATGCTTTTCCTCAACAACTAAAATCTTAAAAGATACATATTATGCAAGGGTAAGTCACTATTATTTAATAAGTCAGCCTATGCTTTTTCTATGTAAATTTCAACATACACAAGTTGTTTAGCCTTTATGCTAATATGTGCTTAATATACAAGTATTTATGTAGATTTGCCTTGCTGACAGGGGATCCATCCAACAAATATTTATTGAATGCCTATGTTCCAGGCCCTGGGGATACAGCAGGGAACAAAAGAGACAGAAACCCTTGCATTAGACTTTGCATTTTGAGAACAAGGTATTCTATGTAAGTGAAATTTCCAAAATGACTAAAGCTCATTTCTTTGAGCACCAATTTTTTTTAACTTGAACCACTGAGATCGAACACCACAAATTAGTTATGTGAGAGGAATATTAGGCCAACAGACACACTGGATTTGGCTTGCACTCTAATTTAAATTTTTTTTAGCTGAAACGCAGGTCATTTAGCATGAAAATCCAGATTTATGACTTCTTTTGAAAAAAATTAGAAAAATCAAGCAATACTGAGTTGACATTCCCACAAAGCAACTAATAAATGGAGCTGAGCAGTAGCAATGCACTTCAGATGAGGCATTCACACTCTCCAATTCATTGTAGTCCCTAGTATTTGCACAAAGCTTATGCATTTAATCTTAGTCTTCCCGTTCCCTCATTTTTGTTTGGCCCTGTAAGCATCTGAATTGTGATCTCTGTTTCAAAGTATAATCCTATAGGATTCAACCTCGTCATTATAAATAATCATTAATTACATTACTATAGGAATTCCTTTCTTATTGATGCACATAAAAGCATCCTTTATACTTGCACAAAATGTATCCCTGAGTTGCTTTACTTGCTGTTTATGAAATGTATCACTGTGGGTTTATCTATTACTAGCAGTCCTCTTCCCTTTAATATTTTACTTTTAACCCACTGCAGATTAGAAAATTAGGCTATGAAGTGCACATGCTTTCAGTAATATGCTTTGGAACATTTATTTTAGCTATTCAGGTTCTTTTGGATACTTTCCTGGTTCTTTGGGTTACATTCCCACTTAATCTGCTAAAAGATCTGCTCACTAAGTTGCTGATACAATGTGACATATTGACACTCACAAAGTTTACATTAAAAACCACTTCATAGAAAATCAGACCATAAAAATCCTAAGTGATTTCCCTAGTCTACATATCTATTCTCGACTCCAAAGTGCAACTATACTGAAGTTGTTCTGCGATGAAAGCTTACCTGCATACCAACATCTCGAGTTTCCTTCTTCCATTTTTTCAACCCATGATTCATTCCATGAATGTGCAAAATCAATAAGTAAGACTAGTTGTATGAGGATGAAACAAAAGGCACCTGCCATGCCTACATAAAACCACACTGAAAAGGGACAAAAAGCATACATAAGTGATTGGTTAGTTTGATTTTTATTGTTTCCTTTTACAATCACAGTACACAAAAAGGAAAATAAAATTTTATATGAACATCTTGATTTTGCCAACTGGGGAAACACACACACACACACACACACACACACACACACACACACACACACCCCCACCCACCCACTCACCCTCCCACCCCAAAAGACAACTAGAGTTATAGTTCCAGGTAATTATTTATTATAGTTCCAGGTAATTATTTCAGATTCCTTTATAAAATATCTATAACAGGCCAAGCGTGGTGGCTCACACCTGTAATCCCAGTACTTTGGGAGGCTGAGGCAGATCACGAAGTCAAGAGATGGAGACCATCCTGGCAAATATGGTGAAACCCCAACTCCACTAAAAATAGAAAAATTAACTGGGTGTGGGGACGCACACCTGTAATCCCAGCTCTTTGGGAAGCTGAGGCCAGAGAATCACTTGAACCTGGGAGGCAGAGGTTGCAGTAAGCCAGGATCGCGCCACTGCACTCCAGTTTGGGCGACAGAGCAAGACTCTGTCTCAAAAAAAATTGAAAATAAAATAAATACCAACATCAACTTAAAAAAGATTTCTTACCAGTTGTAAAAGTTCCTTCTGGAATGAAGAATGCCCCAATAATAATTGCAATTGCTGCAGCAAATTTAAAGAACCAAAATCTAAAACAAAAAGAAATATAATTTTTTACTAATAAACATTCATCAAATATTCTCATATATGAAATCATTTAACTGCATCTTAACAAATAGCTACACATCATGTGAATGTTCTACTTTTCTACTTCTTTCCAAGGACATTATGATGATCTGGAGTGTAGCCATATTTGTAACTACAAAATGAGGTCATCATCCTATTTAGATAACTTAGTTTGGAGAGAGAGTGAAATTAACCATTACTATGAATCCATGCTTATATAATCTTTCCAACTGGAAAGAACAAAGCAAAGCAAAGTATGATAACAAAGGCAAGTCAAAATGTTAAAGCCCAGATAGTGCTAGAGGAAGCATCATAGCAAATGGCTGAAAAAAAAAAAAGGGAAATGATCAGACACTTCAGGGACTACTGGACGCTGGCTCTGAGCTGATGTTGATTCCAGGGGACCCAAAACATCACTGTGGTCCTCCAGTTAAAGTAGGGGCTCATGGAGGTCACTGGGTCACTCCACCAGGAAAAAAAACATGACCGGCTGATGTGCTTGCTGAAGGCAAAGAAAATACAGAATGGGTAGCAGAAGAAGGCAGTCATCAATACCAGCTACGAACAATGTGATCAGCTGCAGAAACAAGGACTGTAATTGTAGTATTTCCTCCTTTTGTCAAAAACATGTTCACGCATGTATGTAGTATACACTTGTATTCAGAAAATATCTTCATTTCCTTTCTCCTTTATCATAAGACGTAAGATTTACTGACTTCACATCAGCACTTAAATACTGTTAACTTTATGTAATAGTATTTGGGTTGGGGACTGGTGTGGCTACCCAGGCTTTTATATTGAAGTTTATTTGAAAACTTACCCATTGTGCACTGCAGCTCTAGGATCACTGCTACTCTTCACTTTGATCATTAGTAAAGAGAGAAGAAGATAGAACATAGCCAAACCAAAGCACAAACGATATACAGCTTTATAGCCAACCAAAATATTACAAGGGACAACACCTTTCTCATTTTCACAAAATCCAGGAATCTAGAAAAACAAAAGAGTTTAGAACCCATAATTTTTTCATTAAGTAAAACTAAAAATTCTATGTAATTGAATAGCTTAAATAAAGGTTTAGAAAACTGGAATTTGCTTTACAATTTATGATGAATATGTACTCAAGATGAGTCTGACACATATTGACTGGATATAGTGTGGGAAAAAAGAGATAAATACCCATGTGATCAAATAATAAACTACAATACCAACTCTATGCTGGATGTATATTTTGAGTTATAGATTTATTCTACATTTTTAAAACTTGCATTCTACTTGAATAGCATGATATACTTGTTTTAGTCGTGTAAATGCTATTTCTGAGACAACTGTTCAGAACTATTAATACATCTATTATTCATATATACAAAAATAAATCATTTCCTCCTACTCCTTCCAGTCCCAGCACTCTAAAAAATCTGCTTTTTCAGGACAGTAGTCATGTACTGGTTTTCAAATACAAAGGCTACTGCTTAATCACATTCCTTAATCCCACTTTTATACAGACACTATCCCTGTCATTCTTAAAATTTTCTTCCTATAGCCTGTATATTTTCTTTGTTCTTTTCTAGTATCCCTTCCTCCCAGTGTTCTAGGATCATGGAACCAGGTTTTCCTTTCTCCACCAGCTCCCTTAATTAACAGATTTTGGCAAAGTTCTAGGTCTGCTCACTCTGAATGATCTTCAGCGTATGCTGCCATGGTTTCAACATTCTATTTTTATCCTCAAGGCAGTCTCTAGCTCTGGTTTCTCTTTTAAATTCATTCATGTTTTCTACTTACTGCTCTACATTATTATGAACTTCATGTTTGTGTCTACCCAAAATTAATGCTGAAACCCTGACTTTCAATGGGAGGACAGTGGGAGATAGGCCTTTAGGTAGTAATTAAATCATGAGGGTAGAGCCCTCAGGATGGGATTAATGCCTTTATAAGAACAGACAGAGAAAACTGCTGCTGCTTTCTCTCAACAATGTGAGAAGACAGCCATGTGTAAATCGGGAATAAGACTCTGACCAGAACTGACCATACTGGCACCCTGATCTCGGACTTTCAGCTTCCCAAACTGAGAAATTTTTGTTGTCTTAAGTCACCCAGCCTATGATATTCTTGTTATAGCTGTCTGAACTAAGACACACATATATATATAGTACATGTGCATGATGCAATATCTCCAAGTCAACATGTTAGAAACTAAATTGATTTTATGTTCCCCATCTCTTTCCACAACCTGATACTCTTTTAAAATTTTTCTTTCTGGGTTAATGGCAATACTTTCCTCCCAGTTTTCTAGGATCAGAACCTGGTTGATTTATAATTCTATCACTGCCAATATTTCAGTACCAGGCTTAGTTAATTCTACATCCAGAAAATCTTATTTCAGGTCCTCTATTCTCTTCTTTATTATACCACTGCAATAGCCACCATATTTAATTGCTTAACTTTTATATTTTATTAATTGTAAAATTAATCTTCCTAAAGTACAGACACTTTGCTCAAAAAGTTCTTTTATACCCATTATGCTTTCTATTTTTCAATCTCCGTATATGCTAGTTCTAATCATTCTTAGAACATCCTTTTTTCCATGAGACTCACTCTGACATCTGGTTAGAATTATACTTCTTTCTGTGTATTACCACAGTATATTTTCTGTACCACCATCATAGAACTTAACAAGTTAACTTATATTATCTTTGTCTTTCCTAAAAGATTATGAACTACTACAACTAGGATTACCTATTATCTTATTCTATATTATTCTGTTTACAATATCCCCAAATCAGTTTTATACATATACATATATACACTATAGCTTCAGTTAATAAATAAGAAACAAGGCTAACCTTATTCAGTTGTTCCTCCATTCCTGGTATCAACATTACACAAGCTACACATACTCCAACAAGCAAGAAAAGGGCATAGATCAATCTAGTTACAGTGGAGTTGTTTCCACTAGGACAGCATCGGCACAGCAAACACGGGGCACTTCCACACAAACATGGTATCTAGGAAAAAGAATATTATTAAAAATCAGTGTATCTTAAAATGATACAATGAAAATTGATGTTCTACCTGGTTTATATAAATTATCTACATACCACAGAATTTAGAAACTTCTAAGAAGGCGTAAAGACAAACAAGCCCTTGGACTCTATGCCAAGTAAAACAAATAAATCAACTAAAACAAAAAGAGGGGAAAATCATCAGCAGTAACCAAAGTTCAGAGAAGAAAAATAAATGGAATATTCATAGCACAGCTTTTGCTAAGCCCACCTCCAGCCCCTGCCCATTAGCCCCCAGATACTATACTAATGAATACACAAAATTCTGAGGATTCTCAAATACATCCACGGAGGGGAAAAAAAGTTAACTGATAGCCCTATCTTTTCCTTCTTTTGACCTGGTGACAGCAATAATAACAAAAACTACAACCAGAGTCAGGCAAAAAGGATAATAATACAACTGGGGCTAACTTTCTCCA
This sequence comes from Sapajus apella, assembly GCF_009761245.1. NCBI lineage: Eukaryota > Metazoa > Chordata > Mammalia > Primates > Cebidae > Sapajus > Sapajus apella. Next base: position 27,395,914 of record NW_022436946.1, on the reverse strand, counting down.
GTGACCACCACACTAAACTAGCATTATGCCATTATGCCCTCAAGGGAATGGAATATCTTCCTGTCCAGGAGAGAGGAGCACTGATACAGTGTATTTAACAATATCTCAAAAAGCCATAGAGTAAGTATTTTTCATAATACCATAACCTGGGCTAAGACGTCAGACTTTTAAAAGCCGGATGGACCAGGATATGCAGCCCTAGAATTATAGCTCTAGGGGAAAAGAGAGTTAGATACCACAGTGAGGGAATGCTGTAGAAGCTAGACCACTACAGCAACCAACACACAGTAAGAACAAAGTTGCTTTATATTAAACTTCCACGAGACAGAAATAAATGTCATGGTAACTATGTAAACATACTTTAGCAAAAATTAAACATAAACATCTCCTCTCCAAAAAAAAGGAATGAAGAAAATATAAGGCATATGGATAATTCAGTCTGAAATAAATATAATCCAGTAAGAAAAGGAAATTCCCTAACAGTATTTCACTTGAGCTATAGAAAAATAACAAAAAGATTTAAAAAATAAAAAAGGAGAACTCAAAAATGAAATAAGCACAGAACACAATGGAAAGTGGAAATTAAAGGGCTAAAGAAATGAGAAGGGAAAAAACAGAATTAACTAATCACTATCAAGAAACAAAACACAGGTAAAAACAAAATTACTGATGAAAAAAGGCTTGGGATAATTACTTTACATTCAGGTCAAGATGCAGAAACTGTGACCAGACTTATCCTCCTGCCTTAAATTACGGGAAAAATAAGTTTTTCACAAAATGAACAACAGGGCATGGTAAGGCAGTAATTTCTGTGAAGAGACAATGGGAGCCCTATAACTGGCTCTTGTTTCTGCCTGGGGAGAATGTCCACTGCAGGGAGGGTCTGGAAATTTAACCACTCAGAAGTGAAAAACTTTGTAATCCATGAGGCATTGGGTAGAGACATCAGAAGGCCATTAAGACCCAAGAAAAATAAGCCAGCAAATGAAAGGTTGCACTAGTTGCACTTAATGAAACCTCAAGGCAAACAACAAAAAGATCACATTGTCTCTAAGTAAAATCACCCAAGTCAAAGAAAAAACCCACGAATACTTTCTTGAAAATAAAAGTATATCCAGCACTGATCAAGGAAAAATTAACACTGGGTAGCTAACAAAAAATTAGCAGTCATGCAAAAAACCAAAAAAATACAACCTATAATGAGGATCAATCAGTCACTACCAACCTAGAAATGATACAGATAACTGAGTTCATTTGTAAATAGGGCACTGTAGTATTATTATTGCGAATATATTTCACATGCTCAAGGAGGCAGAGGAAAACTCCATCATGTTATGGACAGACATAGAAGATAATTTAAAATTAAGACCCATAACATACTTTTCCAGATGACAAAATAAGCCCTAAATATAGACAAGACAGAAGAAAAGATTAATAATGAATCTGAAGATGTAAGAATGGAAATGATCCAAAATGCGAATTGCTGTAATCTCAGCAATTTGGGAAGCTGAGACAGGAGGACCATTTGAGCCTAGGAGTTGAAAGATACAGTGAGATATCATAGTGCCACTGCACTCCAGCCTGGATGACAACAAAACAAAACAAAAAAATAATAAAAATCCCCACAAAGAACCTACAAAATGCAACTAGAACTAACTCATCAGTTTAATAAGGTCACATGATAAAAGGTCAATACACACAAATCAATCACGTTTCTGTGTATTAATAACAATGGAAAACAGAAAGAAAATAGTTATAAATCTAACAAAACATACAAGATCTCAAACAATACAAAACATTGGTGAAAGAAATCAAAGATCTCAATGAATGGCAAAATATACAGAGCTCATGGATTGGAAGACAATTATTTTCAAGACATCAGTTCTTTTCTAACTTATCTATAGATTCAACCCAATTCCAATTACGATCCCAGCATCAGATTTACAGAAATAAATTAGTTGCTTCAAAAATTTATATAAAAAGGCAAAAACACTAGAATAGCTCAAACAAGTCTGAAAGAATGCAAAGCTGGAAGACACACTGCCTGATTTTAAGACTAGCATAAAGTGACAGTAATTAAAACAGAGTGATATAGGGAAAAGGCTGGACACACTATGGAGAACACAACAAAGTTCGGAAATAGACTCATGCAAATATGATCAAAGGATTTTTGACAAAGATGCCAAAGCAATTCAATATGGAAAGGATAATTATTTTAATAAATGGTGCTGAAAAAACTGGATATTCATACTTTTTTAAAAAAGTTAACCTTAAGCCACAATCAAACTATATATAAAAATTAAGACTTTCTAGATACCATACAAAAAGACATGACTCACAAAGAAAAAAAGTGAATTGGGCCTCATCAAAATTAGGAACTTTTACTCTTTTAAACACACTGCTGAGAGAATGAAAAAGCAAGCCATAAACTTGAAAATATTTGCAAGTCAGGTATGTGATAAATCATTTCCATCCAGAATATAAAAGGAATTCTCAAAACTCAGTAATAAGAAAACAAATAGCTCAGTTAAAAAATGGGCAAAATATGTAAACAGATACTTTAATCAAAGACATATAGATAGCAAATAAGCCAAGAAAAAGTGCTCAAAATGATTAACCATTAAGGAAATGTACATTAAAATCAGAGATACTATTATATGCACATTAGAATAGCTAAAATGAAATAAACTGATGATACCAACTACTGACAAGAATGCAGAACAATTAGTTGGGAATGAAAAATGGTACAACCATTTGGAAACCAGTTTGACTGTTTATTATTTTTAAATCAAACATGCACTTACTGTATGAATAAGCAAATCCACATTCAGATATTTATTCAAGTGAAATAAGAACTTATAATTATACACACAAAAAAATCCTTTATGGGAATGCTTATAGCTACTTTATTTGTAATCATCAAAACCTGGAAATGTTCCTCAAATGGTGAATGGATAAATTGTGGTAAATCCAAATAATAACAATACTCAACAATAAGAACATATAAATGAAAAATGAAACTCAAATGAATTAGGCTAAGTAAAAGAAGGCAGACTCAAAAGGCAGGAAGGAAGAAACCTGGAGTTTCAGTCCAGGAGGCACACTATTTGAGTAACAGAGAGACAATGCAGAAAATACAGGTGACAAAATTAAAGAACTCAAGAAATGTAATTAAATGGTGGAGAAGGGAAGGAGGGAGAGGTCACATAGAAAAAGTTTCTAAAATGACTTTAGAATACCCAGCAGCAACACTGCAAGTCTACAAAGGAGCATCCAAATTCTGAGGGAAAATGACTTCCCATCTAGAATTCTAAGACCAAAGTATACCTCCTATGTGCTTCTGTTACGGAGCACTATACCAAAACATGGTCGTCAACCACAAAAGAAAACAAGCAATGCAAAAAAGGTTTCGACCTAAGAGACAGAAAATGTACATCCTCATTTGAGGATAAAGTGAGATCCAGTGACTACCAGTATAGACTAGAGCAGGTCAGAAGATTCTGGCAGGGATAACTTCCAAGGTTCAATCAATCATTACATGTATCTGAACTTACTGAGAGATGCACACAGCTAGAGAAAAGTCTTGACCTTGTCATCTACCCGCCTCGGCCTCCCAAAGTGCTGGGATTGCAGGCATGAGCTACCGTGTCAGGCCTAATTTTTATTTTTCTTTTGTTAAATTCAAGAAAAATTAAATTCAATGCTTTACTTAAAAATGTGTTTAAAATGCTGCCATGCCTAAGAATATATCTTTGTCTATTCATCCACCTATTTGCATATATGCATTGTGAGAGAAGATTTTGGGGAGACATTTGTACTTAATTTTTACTCTGCATTGCTTGACCATTCATAGCAATTATAAATCTTTTCTATAAAACAAGTCATTGTTATCAACAAAAATTTGGAAGATACTGGCACAAAATGGTCACCCAGTAATCACTAGTTCTTTCTTAATGACTTAACGATATTAAATATCTTGATAGGTACTGTTCTGTCTACTCACTAATACAAATGTTGAGACTGGGATGGGGAAAGCATGTAAGTAGGTATTATTGGCTGGTAATGCTGTAGTATAGGATTAGTTGGTATGATGTTTATAATGTTTAAAGTAATTCAAAAAAAGAGACAAACATGCATGAATAAAAAATTATACTGCCATGAACCAAGGATTATGATCAATCTAATTCTAGGCCTCTTAGCAGCAGACAAAAAGTGAACAATTTAACACTCCAATTTCTGCTCAGTGGTATTACACATAATTTGTCTCTTTTTAGTTCAGAAATTTTCTACGATTATTTTGCAAATAAGAAAGAAGGTTTTACTAAATTTGATTAAGCCTGTAGAAACTTGTACTAAGAAAGAATGAGGTTGGTTTGTTTTTAATTCTGGCATACCTGATCTAATTTAATGATCTGAATGTTACTTTTTTTTTTTTTGGTCTGTTTTTTATTTTGTTTTGTTTTTGAGATGGAGTCTCACTCTGTTGCCCAGGCTGGACTGCAGTGGTGTGATCTTGGCTCACTGCAGCCTCTGCCTCCTGGGTTCAAGCAATTCTCCTGCCTCAGCCACCCAAGTAGCTGGGATTACAGGTGTGTGCCACCACACCCAGCTAATTTTTTTTTTCTTTCTGAGACGGAGTCTTGCTCTGTTGCCCAGGCTGGAGTGTACACCTCCATCTCCCAGTTCAATCAATTCTCCTGCCTCAGCCTCCCAAGTAGCTGGGTCTACAGTTATGCGCCACCCTGCCCAGCTAATTTTTTTTTGTATTTTTAATAGAGATGGAGTTTCACCATATTGACCAGTCTGGTCTCCAACTCCTGACATCAAGTGATCCACCCACCTCGGCCTCCCAAAGTGCTGGGATTACAGGCATGAGCCACCATGGCCAGCCCTGAATGTGACTTTTGGAAAGTTAAATAAATTTTCATTTCATCAAAACCTCTAAGTAAATGAACATATCAACTGTTAAGAATGTGGAAGAGGTGGTCCCCTTCAATGACTATTGGCCTGCACTAAAATCAAACAATTAATGAATAGAGACAGAGGCACAGGAAGAAAAGTGAAAAAGCTTACTGAAACTAAACAATAAAATAAATTCCAAACTGGGCACGGGAGCACCTGACTGCAGTCCCAGCTATCTGAGGCTGAGGCAGTAAGTCTTGAGCGCAGGACTTCCAGGCTGCAGTTCACTAAGACTAGCCACTGCACTCCAGCCCGCGCAACATACTTGAAACCCTGTCTCTAAAATACTGCCTCATTGCTGCTACCTTTCTAATGTATTTCGCTATTAACACAGCAACTAAAAGGTAGTGTCAATTTTATCACAGACATTCTTCTAATCAAAAAAGGCAATCTGTGTTGTAAAATGGAAAACATGTATCTCACCTTTTAAATATTAAGTACAAAAACTACAGCATGCCCACTTCATAACTGGATGAGATATGACATTACAAATTAAATTGCATAACACCAATTTAAAAAAACTGATGAAAACAATCTTACATAATCACTTATGTTTTCAACAGTGTTTATTACATTATGCCTCTTTTGTACAAATGTCAATAATTAAACTCTCTAATATCTTTATTGAAATAAAATATACCACGTTTCCATGCAAGAAGCAATAACGCGTAATCAAGAGGACAGCCTGGATGGAGTAACAACTTCTACATTATTATTTGATTAAAATTCAACATTTTTAGTTAAAGCATATCAAACCTTTTTGAAAAGACGTATGTAAAACAATCAATATGGTGGTTAAAGTATATATAACGGAATCATTTGGGAAGTCAGAAAAGCAATTGTTAGAAACAGAATTAACAAATTCCAGACTAAAGAAAAGTGATTTGAATCCAAAAACCTCTCCTAAAATTACAAATATCTTTGTTAACTGCACTGCCAATGTTTTCCCTTCTCTTTTGGAGGGGGCAGAGGTTATCTTAAGTAAACTGAAATTTGTGCCACATGGACCAAAAAGTCTTGCCACTATACTGAAAATGGTTTTACTCTAACAACACTTTAATGAAAATGCAACGTACAGCTAAGCATGAAATTTCAGATGACAGACGCATGCCTTTTGCCTACTGACAATTTTGTCTTTAGGCACAAAACATGCGTGTGTCAATTGAAAATTTCAATTTCAAGTTGAAATTTGAAATGGACACTTCAAATAGTCATAGCTCTGCTACGACTATTTGTTTCAAAAACAGTATTACTACATTAACATTACTGCCAGGCGGTCCCAAATGACGACAGGCACTTTTAAATCATAACCTGCGCCAAAGAACAAAGAGGGCGACATGACTCCCGGAACGACAGTGCGACAGTCTAAGGTCACCAGGAAAGAGACGAAAGACATGACAACAGAGTGGGTACCCCACAGAAGGAAATGGCCAAAGACGTTTGTAGTGACGGACTAGGCAGATACAAACAAAACAACCAAAGGGACCTGAAAGAATGGGAGACTGGGCGCACAAGCGGGGTGGGGGAGGGGCACTACTCTAGTTCTCTTCCTGCACTTGGGTCATCTTCCCATCGCCACTACACCTTACGGCCAGTAATCAGTTCTTCGCAAGACCTAAAGCCCTGAAGCTGAATCAGAGTGACGAGAGTAGAAGGTAAGAAAACGGGGACAGAGGAGTCATCCCCGTTGGGTGGGGCACCAGGTTCCAGCCTGGCTCACCCAGCCCCGGCTTGGGTCGCCTTCTCTTTAGTCTCTCACATTAGTACCCCAGAGGCCGCAAAAAGCACCTTACCCAGCTCGCCATGGAGCACAGTCCCAGGACGCTCCCCATATCCACAACGTCAAAAGAGCCGCGGGTGCAGACAAGATGGAGACAGTCTCCCTCGCCTCTCCGAGATTATTTACTATCTGCGAGACACTTCCGGCGAAGAGCCCAACCCACCCCTCAGCTTCGCGTCACTTCCTTCCAGGCATGGGTTGGTTAAGGCAAGGAGCGCGGTGCGCTCAGGTTGCGCATGCGCGTCCTCAGAGAGCGCGGCTGTCATTTTTCCGAGAGTTTTCCAAAGACTGCTGGCTGGAAGCTTATGGCTAATGTGGAGACCGTAGTTTGCCAAATTAAGAAAACGGTGTGAGCAAAACCCGCCTTTAATTACCATTCACTTGAATTTGGGCACCAGTAGAGTATAGACCTGAGGTGGGAGTTGACGTTTTGCCCAACTCTATCTGAGCAACCTCTCTGCTGTTTAGGGGATTGCTTCTTCCTTCTCAGTGTTTGTCCGTCCTCACTCCACTTATTTACCATTTTTCCCACGTTTGCATCCTGTTTTTCACTTACGTTCGCAACATATTCTTGTAGCCCGCTGCTCGAACAAGTTATATTGGGATATTTATATTAATCTGCGTGCTTCAGTTTCTCTTTATCATTTCTGTTTGCTGTTGATATATTTCTTATCCTATTAAGATGTTAAAAGAAATTTGCACATTAAAATTATTTTTAATTAGTTGGATAAGACGTATTAATTATAAAACCTCAAACATTGTTTTCAAATGTCAGGAGCTGTTGAGACATGTGGAACAGTTGCATATTAGGTGATGATGCACATTTGCAGGGAATGCATTCATATAAAGGTTCCAGTTATTTTTTTAGAATTATTGGTTCTTGAAAATATTCTGGGAAACAGCTCAAACTTGAAATGGTCATTCCCATAACTAATAATAAGAAAATATCGTAAAATCTACAAAAATTGCATGGGTGGAGGTGGGGTAAACACCTAGGAATCGAAGAATGTTAGAATCCCTACTCCTAATTATTGCAACCACTAAGGGACAACCTTGTCTTTTTCTTCTTTGCCCTATCAGTGGTTTTGTAGACCACAACTAAAGCAAAGTATTAGTTATAATACAGTGTCCATAAAGTTTAAAGAATTGTGAAAATGCCTGTAATCCCAGCACTTTGGGAGGCTGAGGTGGGCCGATCACGAGGTCAGAAGTTCGAGACCAGCCTGACAAGCATGGTGAAACCCTGTTTCTACTAAAAATACAAAAAATTAGCTGGGCATGGTGGTGCACACCTGTAATCCCAGCTACTCAGGGAGGCTGAGGTAGGAGAATTGCTTGAACCCAGGAGACGGAGGTTGCAGTGAGCCGAGATTGCGCCATTGCACTCCAGCCTTGGAGACAGAGTGAGAGCTCATCTCAAAAAAAAAAAAAAAAAAAAAAAAAATATTGTGGAAATGGAAATTAGAAACCTAACAGTATTTTTAATTGTGCTAAACTTAGTGTGTTATTTATGGGAGAAAAGAATCCTATTAAGTCCTTAAAATGTTCAGAGTACCAGAGAAAAAGACAAAAAACACTTACATGCAAGTAACTTTAAGGTCTTGGAAAGTATGTTGATTAGACAAATGGAGAATGAGTCTTTTAAATTTGTACAGAATCTTGTTTCTTGCTACATTCAAGAGGGTTTCTGAGATATTCATAAGTTCGTGCCCTATTCAACAGAGTTTTTTCCCCTGAGATATTCAGTGTTAATTACAAAAGTCCTTATTAACCTTTCTGGAATGTAACACTTAGCCTTTAAATACCTTTAAAAAATTTATTTAAGTTACAGGCTATGTGGAGTGGAATTTGCTCACTTAAGTTGTTATATATACAACATTTAATTGAACACACAGGATATAAATTATAGACTATTTTATTAGTTAGAAAAGTCTTAGACACCAGTCTTGTTTTTCTCTTTGCCAACTATGAAAAAAAATTAAAATGATGACTTTTTCAAATTTGAACCCAAATGCAACTCAAAGCATAGTTTTCTCAATATATACCAGTATTTCAGTAGGAGCAACCATTTCTCCAGGTGACTTCCTGTAACACATTTATAACTTATAATGCCAAAATACAAATTAGTCTAAGTAAGTAAATTAGTACAAAACATGCTATCTGGCCAGGCGTGGTGGCTCACACCTGTAATCCAAGCACTTTGGGAAGCCAAGGCGGGCAGATTACCTGAGGTCAGGAGTTCGAGACCAGCCTGGTCAACAAGGCAAAAACCTATCTTTACTAAAAATACAAAAATTAGTGGGGCATGGTGATGCACCTCTGTAATCCCAGCTACTTGGGAGGCTGAGACTGGAGAATTGCTTCAACCCAGGAGGCAGAGGTTGCAGTGAGCCCAGATCTTGTCGCTGCGCATGGCCTGGGCGACAAGAGCAAAACTCCATCTCAAAACAAACAAACAAAAAAACCATGCTATCTAATAACTCAGTTCTCTGACTTGACTAAGGGCTAGTGGGCCAAAAAAAAAAAAAAAAAAAAAAAAGAAATAATTATTTTTTTGAGAATGTTACTAAGTAGCCATACCAGAAAAAATTTTCAGATAAGCTTAGAAGGTACTGCCTGCTACATTCTTCTTTTGTGACTGAAGCTGCTTATTAGCATGTTGAATTCCTTCACTCCTAATATGTTCTAAACTTGACCTTGAAAAATCTTTTTTTCTTATGAAATATGTATTACTATGCACTATAATTATTCTGTGGAATATAGTTTAAGAAATACTGATGGAGGGAAGGATGGACTTCATAGCCTTCTGGCAGTCCTCCTAGAATATCATTTTTTATAACTAGACTTTTGATTCATATGTGGCATTAGAGAGCTCAAGGTTCTGTACTTTGTCAAGAATCAGAGCATGAATGCTCCGTGTTGTCAATTAAGGACAAGATATAAACTTTGACATTCAAATAAATGGTATGTAAAATTAATAGTCTCTTAGGGAAATTCAGGAAAAAGACCAAAATGCTTGTCAGAATAGACATGCACAGGAATGGGCTGAGAGAACTGTGGAGTACTATAGTCAGGCTTAAGGTTTGCCTTAGAAGATAGTCCACATTCATTCTTACATATGGATAAATAAAGAATCTCCCAGATATGCTATAGCTGCGATCATTGTACCCTGAGAAAAATGTAAAGCAGGATTACCAAGCTTATCCTAGTCATAGTAAAAATTTCAATAATGGATTCACAAAAATCGATGTTAACCAATGAAATTTCAGAGTGATTTAGGTACAAAATTTAAGTTTATGTAAGTTATTCTCAAATATAGACTTGTAGGTTATCATTTAAATTAGTTGTTGTTGCTGTTTTGAGAGGTAAGTTTGCTGTGTAGCCCAGGCTGGAGTTCAGTGGCCTGATCTCGGCTCACTGCAACCTCCGCCTCCCAGGTTCAAGGGATTCTCCTGCAACCTCAGCCTGGAGTGCAGTAACCTGATCTCAGTTCAGTGCAACCTCAGCTTCCTGAGTAGCTGGGATTACAGGCACGTGCCAAAATGCCTGGCCCAGTTAATTTTTGAGATAATACTAAAAATAAGAATTTTATTTTCAGAATTCACCAGGATGGTAATAAAACCATGTCTTTAGCATAAACGAAAATAAATGTCTATAACCTTTCACCACCTCTTGTAATTCCTATTGAAATTCATAAGGATATGCTGGGTGCAGTGACTCACATCTAACACTTTGGAGACTGAGGCAGGAGGACAGCTTGATCCCAGGAGTTAGAAACCAACCTAGGCAACATAGCAAGACTTAATCTCTATAAAAGTAAAAATAGGCTGGGTGCGGTGGCTTATGTCTGTAATCCCAGCACTTTGGGAGGCCGAGGTGGGTGGACCACCTGAGGTCAGGAGTTCAAGACAAGCCTGGCCAATGTGGTGAAACCCCATCTCTACTTAAAAGAATTAGCCGGGTGTGGTGGTGGGCTTCTGTAGTCCCAGCTACTCAGGAGGCAGAGGCAGGAGAATCACTTGAATCTGGGAGGTGGAGGTTGCAGTGAGATTGTGTCACTGCATGCTAGCCTGGGTGACAGAGTAAGACTCCATTTCATTAAAAAAAAAATTAAAAATTAATAAATAATCAACCAAACCATAAGGGTATGGTTTGGAATCCTGTATATCAACATTAAAAATTCCCAGTGTAACCAAGAATGAATGTCTCTCCATCAAGGTTGACTGAAATTATACTTATCTTTGGTCCCATAATCCTTCCTGCCTTTACACAAATCTCTGTATAAACTTTAACTTTTATCCAATAAATGGTCTACGTCTATGAAATATTGTGAGAGTTGAACAGATATTAAGGAAAATAATCAGGTCATATCCTTCTGGAAATTAGAAATTATACTACTTAGTTCTCTTGTCCTTAGTACATTGATACTAAATATAATGAGGACTGAAACATCTTGGCCCCCCTCAATAAAGGATGAATAAAATTTGTGCATAGTTTGTTATATAATCCAAGGAGACAAAAATATAAAAAGTATTTTATGGCTTTCATACTAAATTAATTATATCCTAAATGCAAACATGTTTAAGTGTTTTACTAAATATTCTGAAAGGATAAGCCAAAAATAGATTAGGACACAATAACCCATAGGGGTCAGTATAAGCTTAGAATTGGAAGAGACCATATTCTGAGGACATGCTTTTATCTGTTAAGACAGACATTGATATTTTTGAAAAATAATTCAAAAACTAAGATACAATGTCAAATGTATAAAAACTCTCCTCAGTTATGGTCTTAATGTTAAAATAGCAAGTGAACAAATTATTTCCACACAGATTTTCTTCTTTTCCTGAAGTCTAAGCCTTTAATTCCATAACAAGCAGATATGCTTAAGCCGGTGAAATAGATGCCTACAAAAATATGTTTATTTCAGGCAGAGCATACATAAAGGAAATATTCACTGTGTAAATAATAAAGTGGATAGTGAATTCAAATATATGTCTAATATTTAATGTACTGTTTTATAATCATTGAGAATGGAGTGACTTCTTGAAAAAGTGCTAATGGCATTTCTAAAACATTTTACATCTCAAGGGCAGATGTATTGACCTCACATAGGAGTTGATAAAAGATAACGAAATTATATACTGAAGAACTTCTTTATATTCATTCACTCAAAATGTTATTTAGTGTGCTACAGCAAGGAATCAACTACTATATCTCACTCATCAGATTTTTGAATTATTGTTAAATATGTTATTAAGACAATGTCTAAATCAGCACCTTCCAATAGAAATGAAATGTGAGTCACATTTGAAATTTAAAGTATTTTTGTAGACATATTAAAAGAAACAGATGAAATTGATTTTAATGATGCATTTAATTGAACTCAGTGTATCCAAAATATCATTTCAACATGACATTTACATAAAAATTATTAATGGGTTGTTTTATATTATTTTTCATATTAAGTCTTCAGAATATGGTTGTGTTATATAATTAATCGCACATCTTCATTTAGACCAGCACATTTCAGGTGTCCAGGAGTCCGCATATTGGACAATGCAGGTCTATAAGCTGAAGGAGAAAGCTGAAGCAATTACTCAGGTGATATAAGCTAAACAAGCAAGCAAACATATTTTTCTTTGTATAAGTTATTTAGATATTTTATATAAAGTGGTTTTAAGCCTATGCATTTGCTTTAGGTATTGAATCTAAATTTATTTCTTGTATAAAAACCAAATATGAGAGATTTTTTTAAAAGGATGTTATGTTCTGATAATCATTTAGGTTATGAAAGTACTATATTATATGTGTGAAATTTGCCAGATTTGACTTTATTTTCCAGCAATCCAAATATCCCATGATGTTATTTTAGCCAATTTATCCTGATCTCTTTTTTATTTACCTGAGTTTCTATGACCTTAACTGCTTTCTTTCCTCCGGAATTAATTACAAGAACAGAGTGATATCCAGAGGCCCAGACATTTTAAGTGGCCTGATCTCAAGTGACTTCAGACAGTGATTTTTTTTATTCTTACCCAGTTCTCTTCACCTCATTCCACTGACTGTATTGTCCATTACTGCATGTAACATTTTGGCAAATTCTTAAGTAAATTCTTTCTGCTGAGTGATCAAGAACTTTGGGTACTTTCTCCCCATAGTTTTTACCTTGTTGAAGATTTACTTTAACTTCAAAAGTGATTAAAATAAAGTATGGAGACTCTTCCAGGTTTTACCTAAACCAGTAAGTCACTGGTAAGGTCTTAATTTCTCCATAAAGCTTCCTAGTATTTACTAGGTATTAAGATCTTAATATCCTGTAACCCGTTTTGCATCAATTGCAAAAATCCTAGGCTTAGCTGTTTGGTAGCATCCTGCTGTATCATTTATTCTATTATTTTTCCCAGGCTTTCATTCAGAGCTCTAGTGTAGTGAAGGCTGGCTTCCACTAGTTTCCATTATTGCTCATGAGTCTGTCCGTTTTCACCAGAAAAGTCTTATCTTTTTAAATATGTAATGTCAGATGTAGCTTATGTATGAACCAACCACAAGCCATTTTCCATTGACATCTCCTGAAGGAAATTTTCTGCCTCAGTTGGCTTGATTTACTTGTATTTTGCAGCACAATCCAGTCTTTTTAGGAATCATCCAGTTTTTAAAATCCTCTCAGTGGCTATAGAGCTGAGAGCAGAGTTCTCTCTACTTATTTTCTCTGCCATGGAGAGAGCATTCCCAGCATCATTTATACAAACGCTATGTGCATTTCCACTTCCCAGCAACATTCATCCAGCAGTTTAGATGCTATGGGAGGATATTCCATAGTTCAATTTTATGGTATACTGTGATCCAGGCATGGCTGGACAATGCATATCATTCAGCAATTCCAAATGGTAGTCTTTAGTAAGAGAAAAAACATAATCAGAGTCACTTGACATAATAATATGTTGGGGGAGAATTATGCTTTAAGAAGTAGCTTTCAGATGCAAATGGAGTCCAAAATAATGAACTTTTCCCATTGGATCTTTTTTTAATTTTTTTATTATCATACTTTAAGTTCTGGGGTATAGGTGTGGAATGTGCAGTTTTGTTATGTAGGTATACATGTGCTGTGGTGGTTTGCTGCATGCATCAACCCATCATCTACATTACGTATTTCTCCTAATGCTAACCCTCCCCTAGACCCCCGTGCCCACAACAGCCCCTAGTGTGTGATGTTCCCCTCCCTGTGTCCATGTGTTCTCATTATTCAGCTCCCACTTAAGAGTGAGAATACGAGGTATTTGGTTTTCTGTTCTTGTGTTAGTTTGCCGAGAATGATGGTCTTCAGCTTCACCCATGTCCCTGCAAGGAACACATGAACTCATCCTTTTTTATGGCTGCATAGTATTCTATGGTGTATATGTGCCACATTTTCTTTATACAGTCTATCATTGATGGGTATTTGGGTTGGTTACAAGTCCTTGCTATTGTGAACAGTGCTGCAATAAATATACATGTGCATGGGTCTTCATAATGGAATGATTTATAATAGTTTGGGTATATACCCAGTAATGGGACTGCTGGATCAAATGGTATTTCTAGTTCTAGATCCTTGAGGAATCACCACACTGTCTTCCACAGTGGTTGAACTAATTTACACTCCACCAACAATGTAAAAGTGTTCCTCTTTCCCCCCATCCTCTCCAGCATCTGTTATTTCCTGACTTTTTAATGATCACCATTCTAACTGGCATGAGATGGTATCTCATTGTGATTTTGATTTGCATTTCTCTAATGACCAATGACGATGAGCTTTTTTTCATATGTTTGTTGGCTGCATAAATGTCTCCTTTTGAGAAGTGTCTGTTCATATCCTTCACCTGCTTTTTGATGGGGTTGTTTTTTTCTTGTAAATTTAAGTTCTTTGTAAATTCTGGAGATTAGCCCTTTGTCCAATGGATAGATTGTGAAAATTTTCTCCCATTCTGTAGGTTAACTATTCACTCCCATGATAGTTTCTTTTGCTGTGCAGAATTTCTTTAGTTTAATTGGATCCCATTTGTCAATTTGGCTTTTGTTGCCATTGCTTTTGGTGTTTTAGTCATGAAGTCTTTGCCCACACCTATGTCCTGAATGGCATTGCCTAGGTTTTCTTCTAGAGTTTTTATGGTTTTAGGTCTTACATTTAAACTCAAGATTAATCCATCTTCAGTTAATTTTTGTATAAGGTGTAAGGAAGTGATCCAGTTTCAGCTTTCTGCATATGGCTAGCCAGTTTTCTCAACACCATTTATTAAATAGGGAATCCTTTCCTCATTGTTTGTTTTTGTCAGGTTTGTCAAAGATCAGATGGTTGTAGATGTGTGTTGTTCTTTCTGAGGCCTCTGTTCTGTTCCATTTGCCTATATATGTGTTTTGGTGCTGGTACCATGCTGTTTTGATTACTGTAGCCTTGTAGTATAGTTTGAAGTCAGGTAGTGTTATGCCTCCAGTTTTGTTCTTTTTGCTTAGGATTGTCTTCACTATGCAGGCTCTTTTTTGGTTTCATATGAAATTTAAAGTAAGGTTTTCCTATTCTGTGAAGAAAGTCATTGTAGCTTGATGGGGATAGCATTGAATCTATAAATTACTTTAGACAGTATGGCCGTTTTCAAAATATTGATTCTTTCTAACCATGAACATGGAATGTTTTTTCATTTGTTTATGTCCTCTCTTATTTCCTTGAGCAGTGGTTTGTTTTCCTTGAAGAGGTCCTTCACATCCCTTGTTAGTTGTATTCCTAGGTATTTTATTCTCTTTGTAGTAATTGTAAATGGGAGTTCTCTCATGATTTGGCTCTCTGTTTGTCTGTTATTGGTATATAGGAATGCTTGTGAGTTTTGCACGTTGATTTTGTATCCTGAGACTTTGCTGAAGTTGCCTATCAGCTTAAGGAGATTTTGGGCTGAAACCATTGGGTCTTCTAAATATACAATCATGTTGTCTGCAAGTAGAGACAATTTGACTTCCTCTTTTCCTATTTGAATATCCTTTATTTCTTTCTCTTGCCTGATTGCCCTGGCCAGAACTTCTAATAGTATGTTGAATAGGAGTGGTGAGATAGGGCATCCTTGTCTTGTGCCAGTTTTCTTTCTTTTTTTTTTTAATTGTACTTTAGGTCCTGAGGTACATGTACAGATCATGCAGGATTGTTGCATAGGTACATACATGGCAATGTGGTTTGCTGCCTCCATTCCCCCATCATCTATATCTGGCATTTCTCTCAATGTTATCCCTCCCCAACCTCCCTACCCCCACTGTCCCTCCCCTAGCCCCACCCAACAGACCCTGGTGTATGATACTCCCCTCCCTGTGTTCATGTGTTCTTATTGTTCACCCACCTATGAGTGAGAACATGCAGTGTTTGATTTTCTGTTCTTTTGTCAATTTGCTGAGAATGATAGTTTCCAGATTCATCCATGTCCCTACAAAAGAAACAAACTCATCCAGTTTTCAGAGGGAATGTTTCCAGCTTTTGCCCATTCAGTATGATATTTGCTGTGAGTTTTTCATAAATAGCTATCATTATTTTGAGATATGTTCCATCAGTTCCTAGTTGATTGAGTACCATCAATACCTAGTTTTTAGCATGAAAGGCTGTTGAATTTTGTCAAAGGCCTTCTCTGAGTCTAATGAAATAATCATATGGTTTTTGTCCTTGGTTCTGTTTATGTGATGGATTACATTTATTGATTTGTGTATGTTGAACCTGCTTTGTATCCCTGTGATGAAGCCAACATGATTGTAATGGATAAGCTTTTAGATGTGCTGTTGAATTTGGTTTGACAGAATTTTATTGAGGATTTTTGCATCAGTTTTCATCGGGGATATTGTCCTGAAATTTTCTTTTTTGTGTGTGTCTCTGACAGGTTTTGGTATCAGGATGATGCCAAATTCCTCATAAAATGAATTAGGGAGGATTCCCTGTTTTTCTATTGTTTGGAATAGTTTCAGAAGTAATGGTACCAGCTCCTTTGTACGTCTGGTAGAATTTGGCTGTGAAACCATCTGGTCCTGGATTTATTTTAGCTGGTAAGCTATTAACTGCTGCCTCAATTTCAGAACTTGTTATTGGTCTATTGAGGGATTCAACGTCTTCCTCTATTGGGAGGGTGTAAGTGTCTAGTAATTTATTCATTTCTTCTAGATTTTCTGGTTTACTTACACAGAGGCCTTTATAGTATACTGTGATGGTAGTTTGTATTTCTGTAGGACCTGTTGTAATATCCTCTTTATCATTTTTTATTGCATCTGTTTGATTCCTCTATCTTTTCTTATTTATTAGTCTTACTAGCAGTCTATCTATTTTGTTGATCTTTTTAAAAAAACCAGCTCCTGGATTCATTGAATTTTTTTTAATGGATTTTCATGTCTCTATCGCCGCAGTTCTGCTCTGATCTTAGTTATTTTTTTTTTCTAGCTTTGAGTTTGTTCGCTCTTACTTCTCCAGTTCTTTTTAATTGTGACATTAGGGTGACAATTTTATATTTTTCCTGCTTTCTCTTGTGCACATTTAGTGCTATAAATTTCCTTCTACACACTGCTTTCAATGTGTCCCAGAGATTCTGGTATGTGTGTCTTCATTCTCATTGGTTTCAAAGAACATCTTTATTTATGCCTTCATTTTGTTATTTATCCACTAGTCATTCAGGAGCAGGTTGTTCAATTTCCATGTAGTTGTGTGCTTTTGAGTGAGTTTCTTAATCCTGAGTTCTAATTTGATTGCACTGTGGTCTGAAAGACTGTAATGATTTCTATTCTTTTGCATTTTCTGAGGAGTGTTTTACTTCCAATTATGTGCTCAATTTTAGAATAAATGTGATGTGGTGCTGAGAAGAATGTATATTCTGTGGATTTGGGGTGGAGAGTTCTGTGGATGTCTATTAGGTCTGCTTGGTCCAGAGCTAAGTTCAAGTCCTGGATATCCTTGTTAATTTTCTGTCTCGTTGATCTAATATTGACAGTGGGGTGTTAAAGTGCCCCACTATTATTGTGTGGGAGTCTAAGTGTCTTTGTAGGTTTCTCAGCATTTGCTTTATGAATCTGCATGCTCCTGTATTGGGTGCATATATATTTAGGATAGTTATCTTTTCTTATTGCATTAATTTCTTTACCATTATGTAATGCCCGTCTTTGTCTCTTTTGATTTTTGTTGGTTTAAAGTGTGTTTTACCAAAGACTAGGATTGCAGCCCCTCCTATTTTTTGCTTTTCATTTGCTTGGTAAATAGTCCTCCATCCCTTTATGTTGAGCCTATGTGTGTCTTTGCATGTGAAATGTCTCCTGAATACAGCACACCAATGGGTCTTGACTCTATCCAATTTACTGGTCTGTGTCTTTTAATTGGGGCATTTAGCCCATTTACACTTAAGGTTAATATTGTTATATGTGAATTTGATATTGTCATTATGACACTAGCTGGTTGTTTTGCCTGTTAGTTGATGCAGTTTCTTCCTGGTGTCAATGGTCTTTACAATTTGGTATGTTTTTGCAGCGACTGGTACTGGTTGTTCCTTTCCATGTTTACTGTTTCCTTCAGGAGTGCTCGTAAGGCAGGCCCAGTGGCGACAAAATCTCTCAGCATTTGCTTATCTGTAAAGGATTTTATTTCTCCTTCTTCTATGAAGCTTAGTTTGGCTGGATATAAAATTCTAGGTTGAAAATTCTTCTGTTTAAGAATGTGAATATTGGCCCCCACTATCTTCTTGTGGGTAGGGTTTCTGCCAAGGGATCTGCTGTTAGTCTAATGGGCTTCCCTTTGTGAGTATCTTGACCTTTGTCTCTGGCTGCCCTTAACATTTTTTTCTTCTTTTCAACCTTTGGTGAATCTAGTATGTATCTTGAGGTTATTCTTCTCAAGGATTATCTTCATGGTGTTCTCTGTATTTCCTGAATTTGAATGTTGGGCTGCCTTGCTAGGGTGGGGAAGTTCTCCTGGATAATATCCTGAAAAGTGTTTTCTGACTTGGTTTCATTCTCCCCATCACTTTCAGGAACATGGATCAAATGCAGATTTGGTCTTTTCACGTAATCCCATATTTCTTGGAGGCTTTGTTTGCTTCTTTTTTCTCTAAACTTGCCTTCTCACTTTATTTCATTGAGTTGATCTTCAATCTCTGATATCCTTTCTTCCACTTGATTGACTTATCTCTTGAAACTTGTGTATGCTTCACGAAGTTCTCGTACCCTGTTTTTCAGTTCCATCAGGTCGTTTATATTCTTCTTTAAACCGGTTATTCTAGTTAGCAATTCTTCTAACCTTTTTTCAAGAGTCTTAGCTTCCTTGCATTGGGTTAGAACATGCTCCTTTAGCTCAGAGGAGTTTATTATTACCCACTTTCTGAAGTCTATGTCTGTCAGTTCATCAAACTCATTCTCCATCCAGTTTTGTTCCCCTGCTGGTGAGGAGTTGTGATTCCTTGGAGAAGAGGCTTTCTGGTTTTGGGAATTTTCAGCCTTTTTGTGCTGACTTCACCGCATCTTCATGGATTTATCTACCTTTGGTCTTTGAGTTGACGACCTTTGGATGGAGTCTCTGAGTGGATGTCCTTTTTGTTGATGTTTATACTATTCCTTTCTGTTTGTTAATTTTCCTTCTAACAGTAAGGCCCCTCTGCTGCAGGTCTGCTTGAGTTTGCTGGAGGTTTACTCCAGACGCTGCTTGCCTGGGTATCACCAGTGGAGGCTGCATAACAGCAAAGATTGCTGCCTGAATCTTCCTGTAGTAGCTTTGTCCCAGAGGGGTACCTGCCAGATGCCAGCCACAGCTCTCCTATATGAGGTGTCTGTCAGCATCTACTGGGAGGTGTCTCCCAGTCAGGATACATGGGGGTCAGGGAGCCACTTGGAGTCAGTCTGTCCCTTATCAGCACTCAAATGCTGTGCTGGGTGATCTGCTGCTCTCTTCAGAGCTGCCAGGCAATGATGTTTAAGTGTGCTGAAGGTATGTTCACAACGCCCCTTTTCCCAGGTGTTCTGTCCCAGGAAGGTGAGGGCTTTATTTATAAGTCCCTGACTGGGGTTGCTGCCTTTTTTCAGAGATGCCCTGGCCAGCAAGGAGATAATCTAGTGATACAGCCTGCCTGCAGTGGCCTTGCTGAGCAGTGATGGGCTATGCCCAGTTCAGACGTCCTGGCGGCTTTGTTTACACTGTGAGTTCAAAACCACCTTCTTGAGCCTCAACCATAGCAGGTGCCCCTCCCCCCACCTAGCTCCAGCATCCCAGGTCGAGCTCAGGCTGTTGTGCTGGCTGTGAGAATTCACACCCATGGATCTTAGCTTACTGGTCTTCATGGGTGTGGGACCCACTGAGCCAGACCACTTGGCTCCCTGGCTTCAGCCCCCTTTCCAGGGGAGCGAGCGGTTGTGTCTTGCTGGGGTTCCAGGTGCCATTGGGATATGAAAAAACACTGCTGAGGCTAGCTCGGTGTCTGCCCAAATGGCCGCCCAGTTTTGTACTGGAAACCCAGGGAACTGGCAGTGTAGGTACTGGAGGGAATCTCCTAGTCTGCAGGTTGTGGAGACCATGGAAAAACACAATAACTGGGCGGGAGTGCAGGTCCCTAATGGCTTCCTTTGGCTAGGAGAAGGAGCTCCCTGACCCCTTGCACTTCCAGGTGAGGTGATGCCGTACCCTGCCTCCTTGAGTTACACCCACTGTTAGCTCGTTGTTGGCCTGCCCCCCTTGGGCTGCACTCACTGTCCAACCAGTCCCAGTAAGATGAACCAGGTACCTCAGTTGGAAATGCAGAAATCACCCTCCTTCTGCGTCAGTCTCACTGGGAGCGGCATGCTGGAGCTGTTCCTATTCGGCCATTTTGGAAACTCCCCCATTGGATCTTTATACAGCTACAAGCATGGACTAAATGCCAATAGAAGAAAGTGTTTTAAGAACATGCTTAAAATCTGGAGTAAGGCTGCCACTTTTTAAATGCTAGCTTCATTCCAAATTAGTTGTGTAATCTTGGGCAAATTCTGTTATCTGTGCTTCAGATTAGTCAACTTTAAAATGGGAAGAGTAATAGCATCTTCTTAATGTCACTGTGAAGATGAAAACAAAGTGCATAGAATAGTGTGCGACTCGTGTTAAGCACTTAATAAATACTAGCTACTACTTCTGCATGTCATGGACTTTCTTCTCTTTGGTATCCTTGCTCTTTAATTCCCTCAAATTTTCTTAAATGTTTTAAATTCTGTGTTCAGATCTCTGAAATGTTTTTATGCAGTTTTCTCCTTAATAAAACTGAAAGTAGACTAGGATAGGGGCTTCAGACCCCTCTCAGTGAAACAGCTATAGACAAGCCCTTTTCTTATTCATATTAGTTTATCAGAGCATAACTTCCATGCATTGTTTAAGAAAATGTTTCTGGTTTTGTTTTTTCAGTCTTAACCGAAGACCCCATCTCAGGAGAAGGTGAGGATGGAGGTATGGAGGTATGTAGAATCTGTCTTGGAGGGTGGGCAGTTCCAGGAAGGGTTAATTGAAGAGAGAAATAATTTTGAGAGAAAGAAGACAGGCTGTTTTCTCTTAAATGTCTCTTTCCCATAATGAGGAAATAACCTGCTTTTTCCTTCAGCTATCAGACTCCTCTTCAGCCTCATTGTCAGAATTGTGTTCTCTGTCTTTGCTTAGAACAACCCCTAGGAAGGGGAGACCGTGTTAGGCTTACTCGGCAGTATTTTGATATGGGCCCTGAAGGACACAGCCTTGGTTCATACCCGAATCAAATTCAAATTCTGTTACTGGGCTACCTCTAGTCTAGAAGCCACTACCTCCTCAAGGAGATTTAAAATTTGGTGTATTATTTATTTCTCAATAATAAAAATTACAACAAAATATCATTTTATATAAATTATACAAAGAGAAAAATACTAACAATAAATAGAAAATTTGAATTTTTATTTACAAGGATTAGGAACTCAGGTCATGAGAATTTATTACATTGTTATAAAATAACTACTTTTCTAGGAAATAAAATTCATTTATTTGTCAAAGCTTACTTGCTTCAGTTTTTCATTTTCTATAAAAATTGTTGCTAGATTTGATTGTCTTCCTGTGACATTGTACACCTTAGCTAATAAACAGTTTTTAATTTTGAGATATTACTTTCTCATCTGGCAAATAATATTGGGAAATGCAAATATATTCTGAAAGCTATAAAAGTCTTTGGAACTAGTGTTAAATATAATCTAATATTTTGGCAAATAATATTGGGAAAAGCAAATATATTCTGAAAGCTATAAAAGTCTTTGGAACTAGTGTTAAATATAATCTAATATTTTAAGTATCTGCTTCATACGACTCTTATGATGATTAACTGAGATAATAAATTTAATGTAGTAGCACATAGTAAATGTTCAGCAAAGTGCTGTATTATTTTTTGTTGCTGCTGTAACAAATTATCACAAACTTAGTGCCCTAAAGCAGCACAAACTTATTATTTTACAGTTCTGAAGTTCAGTCATAAGTTCAAAATATTTCTCACTGGGTGAAAATCAAGGTATTGGAAGGACTGCATTCGTTCTGGAAGCTTTGGGAAGAACCCATGTTCTTGCCTTTTGTAGTTTCTAGAGGTTGCCCTTGTTCTTTTGCTTGCAAGCCATCCTTACTCCAACCTCTCCTGTTGTCAGATCTATTTCTCTGCCTCTCCCTGTCCTTGTGATTACACTGGACCCACCTGGATAATCCAGGCTACTCTCCCATCTCCAGATACTTAATGTAATGACATCTCCAAAGTCCCTTGCAAGGTAACATATTTACAGGTTCTAGAAATTAGGATGTGAAATTTTTGGAGGGATCATTATTCAGCCTAACACAGGTGCTACGATTTTGGCAATAACTGCAGAGTTTGTCATTGTTTGGTTAATGAAATTTTGATTCTCCTTAATATTTTTATAATTGTTGCCTGTGGAAAATTACTTGATCTTTTAAGAAAATATTTTGATATTATTATAAACTGAATAATTTATTTGCAAAGTATTTACCTCCAAATTTTAATGATGTTTCTAGTTTGTTTCCTTAAAATTTCTTTGGTGAAGCATATATGCCCTGATACTACATGCCTTTGCACATCATCTACATTCAATAAGTACGTATGAATAAATGAATGTAAGAGTGAACTGATGGCAGGGGAGGTAAGTGAAAGAAAACCTGGATGACAATGAGTGGTTACTTAAGGTCCCTTTTCCCGTTTTCTTGATGTGCAATGAAAATATTTCTTTAGGAGACTCAAAATTTCTGAGGTCCTTCAAAGTTATTTTCTTGGAAATAATCTAAGAACTCAAACTCTGCAAATCATGTTTATTTGTTCTAAATTGTTTTTTATTTTCTATGAAAATAAACCCAAGCAGTAATATTGTTAGCCCTAAATAAAGTAAATAGCTGTTACTGAGCCTTATAACATTAACACGTCTAGAGAAAAGCCATCTATGACGTCTATTGAGAAAAGCTCTCAAGGCTTCCTTTCTACCTCCTATTCCATCCCCCAAATTTCAGGAAAATAGAAGACTTTAATGCAAAGCAATATTAAATTTAACTCTAGCTCACAAAGTTTCATTTTCTATTTGATCCTCCTCAGCAATAGTGAGGGTAAGGTAAAGATGGTACCAACAAACATGGTAGGTTTTGTACAAATCCGTGTTTTTTCTGAGAAAGTAGAACACCTGACAGTAGAATAGTAGAATAGCTTTTCTAAAAATACATTGTTGAATCTGCATATATTTATCTTTGAATTAGTAGTTCGGTACCAAATAAGAGTTTCATTCTATATAAACGTTCACATTTCATCTTGAAACTACTCATTCAAATTCCCTATTCTTAGCTTCTCACACTGACACTTTAAGTATTTCCCTGGAAAGGTAGCCACAATTCCACATCTGACTATTTTGACCCAGTCATTGTTAAAATTTATTTTACTATGAATAACATAGCTTACTTTCCTACGGTGAAGAAATTTCCAAATTTTTGAAGTTGAAGAGTGAATTCCAAAGAAGTTTTCAAACTTTTAAATGTAAATGAACATTGTTTAGGCTGTCTTTCTCAGTTAATGATGATAGCACCCAGAAAATCTAAAATGAAAGCTTACTGAGCTGCAGTACTATACAGAAGTAAAAACTAAATGTGAATACATTGGAATACCAGAATTCACCTCATATCTTTGCCTCCAACACATTCTACATATAAAAATGACTATGAAAGCATTACTTCCATGCATGGAAGTACTTACATTTGTGAACTCTACTTTCTTCTATTAACTACATAAAACTAAATATCTTTTAATGATTAAGAATATATCTTTGAATTGTGTATTTCATTTTACAAACAAAAATTGAAGAACTGTCATTGACATGCTTATATAAAGAATGTCAGATGAATGTTCCAAATCATGGAGTGACAAATTTCAAAAGAAAGAAATTAACAAAATATTTCCATGATTTAATTTGTACTTTTTGGTTTCAAATGTAAACTTGTACTGTCACACACATTTGTATTATATGTGTCAGTTAAGTAAAAAGAAATATTTTGATTTTATTTTTGACAGTTAATTTTTATTAAAACTAAGGCAAATCATACATTTTCATCTTTGAAGACATTTGAGTTTGTGGGTAAATAATATAATAGTTTTTTGATTATTATTTCTGAATCTTATTTAGATTCTTATACTGTTTGAAATAAATTAATGTGTAACTGCAGATATAGAAATACTGTTGAAAACTTCCATTGCCTGAAACTTATTAGGTTAGCCAGTAATGGCATCACTTTGCCAATCACTTATATTTTCCTAAATAGAGCTGATGATGCTGAAGGTTGCAGTAAAAATATTACTGAATATTTAAACTTTTTTCAAAATTAAATAAAATATAATTTTAAAATAATATGGATGGAAGAAAAAGGAAAGATGAGCATATTTTGATTGTTATGTATCATCCTCCAAGTCTCAATTAGTATTTTAGGTTATTGTACCCTATAGTTGATATAGTTTACTGGGTAGCTCACTATTTCAACTTCCTTTTAGTGTGGCGTTCTATACTGCAAAGTTTGGTAACTAAAAATTATGTTTTATAGAACATTGTAAAGCTATTGTTCTAAAGGGGATTTAGGTTTTACCTTTCTGATGCACTTTCTTTAGCTTTGAATTCAGAACTGATTTAAGTGCGGAAAAAGGTAGAATTTAGAAAGCATCTACTTTATTGATGCAAATATACCAAGTCCAATGTGACTCCGAAATCAATAATTCTGGTGGTGGCTGCCTATTCTTTGACTGTAACTAAGGCTGTGTGTTCCAGGAATTAATTCCAGCAGGAGCTTCCTGATCCCCAGATCACAACTGATATTTTGTGTTCAGGAAGCTAACAGTTGCTACAGTAACACTGTAACCCCAGATCAAGAATAGGGGAGAGTGATCCTGGAGGCAGCCAGAGAAAGACTTTCTGACCTCCCTGCTTTCGGATCCTGCCAGGTATAAAGGCTGCCTTGGTTGGCTGGTTCTGTGGTGGTGATCTGAGATCTATTCATGATCTATTACCCTAGCCTTCCTAGTTATTTTGAAATCATGACATTCTTTGTTAAATCCTTCTTTCTTTAAGATAGATATGCTTTCTATTATATATAACGGAACTCTGACTCACATAGGAGACCAAAAATGCTGTTATCAGGGAAAGAATGAGGAAAGCTGTGGAGAAATGGATGGAGAAAGAAGGGACATGTCTCAGCAGGTGCTAAAAGGACACAAAGGTCATGCAACTTATTCATTTCCTATTTATTTTGCACCACCTTCTTTCTTTTGTGGACTTCTTTCTCTTTGAGTCAGGAGTCCCAAAACTGTGGCCACCAACAGTACTGGTCTGTGACCTGTTAGAACTGGGCTGCACAGCAGGATGTGAGAGACAGGCCAGCCAGCATTACTGCCTGAGCTTGGCTTCTTGTCAGATCAGCGGTGGCATTAGATTCTCATAGGAGCATGAACCCTATTGTGATCTAGGTTGGGCACTCCTTATGAGAATCTGATGCCTGATGATCTGAGGCGGAACAGTTTCATCCCAAAACCATTGCCCGCCCCCAACCCCACCATTCCCCATCAGTGGAAAAATTGTCTTCCACAAAACTGGTCTCTGGTGCCAAAAAGGTTTGGGACCGCTGATTTAAAGGGTGACTTGGATTTTTAACTTAATGTACTTTTACTTTATAAAAATTCCAGTATGAATAAATTGTACAGTTTATTAATCCTTGAATTCTATTCACCAAAGCTAGCTTTTACCCAGGCTCTTCCTTCCTCTTTCTGCCTTGAAAAAGGTACTTAGTACTTTATATAGAGTTTTGAGGTACTAAGAATCAACAGACAGGTTAAAAAGTTTCTAATCCTTAATTGAGTAGCCTAGAAAACAACATGTAGTATTATAACTATGTGTTTAAATTCTATCAATTAGAACCCCAAGTTTTCTTCTTAGTCAGATCAGTTCTATAGTTTTAATAAATGTCACAAAACAGAGATGAGAGTACAATGCCTTTACTCATGGATGCTTAAACATGACAAGTCTCATTATTTTTTTTTGTTTTGATTTCTTTCCTAGCTTTTAATATAATGCTAAGATCAAGTCGACACATTGACTAGACTGTGATCTCTCTTTGCCCCCTGCTTTATTTAAAGATTTTCCTCTGGCAAACAGTTACATATCAAGCACTCCCCAAACCAAACATCAAAGACACTCAAAATTGTCTTGAATATCCTGCTAGGAATCTCAAAAGTTTTAAGGTTTTTTTGTATATAGGCAGACTTGACACATTTTCTTTAACCATGTAGTGTTTCCTGCTTTTCACCGTCTGTAATACCAGTGCCAGTATTGACTATAAGAGCTTCCCATGACATGAATAAACAGTGAAAGTGTCCAACAGAGCTTAAAGGTATAGAGTAAAAATAATAAAAATTTTAAAAATGATTAAAGAAAACATTGAAAAGATTGTATTTGTGGAAATAAGTGAAGTTAGTTCTATTTGGTTTGTACTGGCAACCATGGTCAAATTTTTTAATAAAAATGCTAGCCTACACTTAGTGTGTCCAATAACAAATGTACTATTTTGATTTTTAATTCTGATTTTATGCATATTTGAGTAATAAATGCATATGCATATAATATTTTAAGTCAGTAATGATAAAGAACAACTACAAATTATTTAAGTAATGTTTTTAGGTACTTTTTTCTATTCAAGTTATTTACTTAATCCAAAAAGAATAAATTTTTTGAAAATGTAGTAATAGTGATCCTAGAAAAATGTCATGTTCTATTTATATGCCTAGGGTATTTACTCCATTTCTCTCTCTTCCCTTTCATCTGTTTGATGGCTATGCCTTACATTTCTAAGAATTTTTTCAAACAATTTTTAGTGGGTTGTGGTGTTAATCTCCATTTCTTACTGTACAAATACTTTTTTGTTAAATTTAGAGGTCACTCTCTAAAGCTTAGCAGGTGTGCTTTCATTTTCACAATGATACTAAAATCCACATCATTACTAATCGTAGACATCCATATGTGTTTATTACAAAGTTTGTTGTACATACCACAGAATCAGATGTATAAAAATAATCTTTTGGTGTTCTTTTTAAAAAACTTAATATAGAGATATCATAAAATGAAGTTAAATTGAGTAAATCTTAAGACATCACTTAGTCAAGCTCCTTGCATCAAATCAAGCCCATGATTATATAAGTACATAGGAAAGCCCACAAAAAATTATGAGGAAGCTTTTCAGTGGAAAACCTGACAGACACCTTATCCAAAAGATCAAAGTTTTAACATCACCAGTAATAGAACAAATAGGTTTCATATGTCTTCTGATGTAATACGCTGAGGAGTGAGCACTATCACTCCTGAGGTATTTTTGCCAAAAACATATAAACCAAAATAAATCATGAAGAAACATCAGACAAACCCAAATTAAGGGATATTATGCAACATAAATGGCCTGTACTCTTCAAAAGATCTAGGTCATGAAAGAAAAGGACTAAGAAACTGTCCAGTTAAAGGAAACAAGAGACTTGACAACTAAATGCCACATATAATCATGGATTAGATACTGGAGCAGAAATAACAATAATAATAAATAATTACTGTTACTGCTGTAAAGAACATTATTGAGACAATTGGCAAAATTTGAATGGGGCTTGTGAATTACAAAACAGTATCATCAAAACCGTTTTCTGTTTTTGATTGTTATACTGTGGTTATATATAAAAATATATTTTTGGAAATGTACATTGAAATATCTAGGAGTAAAAAGATCATGTTGGAAATGTATTCTCAAATGGTTTGTAAAACTGTGTGTGTGTGT
The DNA here is from genome assembly GCF_009761245.1 of Sapajus apella. Classification (NCBI taxonomy): domain Eukaryota; kingdom Metazoa; phylum Chordata; class Mammalia; order Primates; family Cebidae; genus Sapajus; species Sapajus apella. The sequence goes on along the minus strand of NW_022436946.1, from coordinate 27,367,829 downwards.
GTGTCTGTGTGCTTGTGTGTGTGTCTGTGTGTTTGTGTGTGTGTGTGTGTGTGTGTGTGTGTACATACACACATTGTGTGAACAAGATAAAATTTTAATATTTGGTGAATAGAGTTGAAAGATACATAGAAAATCTTTGTATAGCATTTGCAACTTTTCTGAAGTTTGAAATTAGTTCAAAAATTTTTTTGACATATTTCTTTGGCTTCCTATTTTACCTGTAGTTAAATGTGTCAAAAATATGGTAATTATGTCATTAACACCCAGGGTTTTTGTAATCTCCCAATATTGAAATCAAGAGAGATTACAGAACATAGTAGCAAAGATAAGTTTAATTTTATTCCAGCTTGTGCACAAGGGAGCTAGCGCTGAGAAAGGAAAAAGGAGCTGGCTGTTCCCTGAGGGTAACGTGTGTGTTAATTTTATAGGCTCTTTTCATAGGGACAGGCTACATTAGAGCATCTATAAGAGAACTTTTTCTAGTGCTTGCACAGTAGCTCAACATGCTGCTTCATACATTGCATGTAACATTAGCATTTAAAATCTCCACCCTTGGGTGTGAATTTTAGCAATAAGTGAGGAAGAGGAAACATTAGGTTGAATTTCTTTTTTTTCTTTTGAGATGGAGTTTTGCTCTGTTGCCCAGGCTGGAGTGCAGTGGCACAATCTCAGCTCACTACAACCTCTACCTCCCAGGTTCAAGTGATTCTCCTGCCTCAGCCTCCCAAATAGCTGGGATTACAGGCACATGCCACCACGCCCAGCTAATTTTTCTACTTTTAGCAGAGAAGAGGATTCACCATGTTGGTTAGGCTGTTCTCAAAATCCTGACCTTGTGATCCACTGTACCCCGCCACTTTAGGTTGGATTTTAAGTCCAACTACACTTGCAGGGCTCTGGGGAAATCCCTAGCTTCCTGAAATAGGAGCTTGCTGTTAATAGTTTCTTGGGTCTCTTGTCACTGATTGGCTGAGAGTCAGATAAGCTAGTGCTTGAGTGAGGGGCTTTATTTTTCCTATAGACAGTCTTAAAATAGGGAATCAACCACCCTTCCTGTCTCAATCATACAAATATGTTTAAAATTATCTTAATAAACCAGAACTTGGAGATTAACTTTTTAAAAGAATTATTTGTCAAAGTATTAAATTTTTGGTAAGTTATCACTTTTTAGCATGTAGCTTCCTCATTTTTAAATTTAAATGAGACAAAAAGTTTCAGTATATAGCATAAATAACATTTGATGAAAGTAATTTAATCAACTATAAATATATTAATTTACATCAATTTTTGATTATGGGAGAGTAATAATCCTTAATTACAGGTTGAAACATCCCCTGAATACATTAGCATGAATATTATTGAAAACAGAAAAACAATTTTTACAATTATCTGCCACATATCATAATGCCTCAGACAAATTTTGTGTATGCACATAGAAGATGAAAAATTCTTTCCTAATATCCTCCTAGGTTTTCTTCTTTCTCTAACCAGAAAAGGCAGAAAAATAAGGGGAAAACAAAACAAAAGCTTATTAACACATGCATTGTGCATGTAACACATGGGAGTACCTGGAGATGAGTAACTCAAGGGTTTGGTTAGAACTTGGACTTATATAGAATTTCAGCAAAGGAACAATCAGTTTTTAGAAAAATGACAAGAGCCTCTAGGAGTGACAAATTGTGAGAAGGCAAATATATGGGAAACTAGGTAAATAAAGGCTAGTTAGCAAAATTTATTGTATATATTCCTCTGATTCTGTCTACAGACTGTGAGAGTCTAAAGCTGTCTCTGGTAATTAACTTTTGTCCTTCCTTGTAGAAAACAGGGGACAACTTTGTAAATTTATGCCTTACTCTTAGATGACAGAAGGAGAGCAGAGAGCTTTTTTTGTATCTTCTTCTCAGTTGCCTTCAGCTCAAAGAAATCCTTGTGCCAAAGTGGAAAAGTTTGCTGTGGCATATTCTGCCACCCTACCATAGCTAGGATAGAAAACATCTGTACAGGAAGATCTGGGAGGGCAGAGGCCAGATTAATTTGTAGAATTTTACTGCCATCACGTAGTCTAGTACTTGACATGAAGAAGGGGCTTAGTAAACAATGATTAAATGAGCTAATGCATTTTCTTGTGCCTTGCATATTTTCCACACAATACTCTTGCAGTAAATATACTCATATACGCCCAGGAGTTCAAAGCTCCAGTGAGCTGTGATTTCACCACTGCACCCTAGCCTGGGCAACAGAGCAAAACCCTGTGTCACAAAAAAATGTGAAGGAGGAGGAAGAGGAGGGAAGAGGAAGGACAAGTAGAAGGAAAAAAAATATATATATATATACACTTTTAAATAATATTCTAAGGTCAAAAATGCCCTTATCAAATATCTAAAAGCTAATGTGAGGAAAATTACATGAACAACAGCCAAATTGTATAAAATAATTTTATATGGTTGGTTTATATACCTGTTTTAAAAAGTGGAATTCTGCTCAGAAATCAGAGGCCGCTTTATATCTTAATTGAGAATCATTTTCATCAACTCTTGGAACAGGGACAATTGCAAGGAATAAATATGACTTAATTTTTGGAAGATGTATGCTATGAAGAACTATTACAGGAAGAGGAGTTACTTATTCTTATAAAAAGAAGAATCTTGAAATAAAAAGGGGCAGTCCCAAAGTTAAGGGATTATTTTCAGTAGGTTTGCTACTTTCCTTATCAGAAATTCACAACACACATTACTTTTTTAAGACTTTGGCAAATACTGCCGTAAATAAGAGTATTTAATATTGTTTAATCCAATGTTTCTTAAATTTATATGACCTTGAACCCTGAAACAAAACAAAACAACATATCACATCCCATGGGTCATCATTTAGGAAAACACTATTAAAATGTTAAAGCAAACTAAATGTGACCTGAAAAGGACTCTGTACTTCTATATTTGAGTCCTTGTGGGTGAACTGAAACCTAACTTAATTAGATAGACAAGATTGAAAACCTAACTTAGGAGTATGCATCAGAAATAGCTGAGTGTTGGCCAATACTAGCAGCCGAACTTCAACCACTCATACACTGCCTAGTGTTCAAACTATGATCAAATAAGGCAAATGCTGAGCTGTAACCAATCTAGTTGTTTCTGTGCCTCACTTCCAATTTCTGTACGTCACTTCCCTTTTTTTGGTCTGTAACTCTTCTTCCACCACGTGGCTGCTCTAGAGTCTCTTTGAATCTGCTGTGATTCTGGGCGCTGCCCGATTTGAGAATTGTGCATTGCTCAATTAAACTCCTTTAAATGTAATTCAACTGAAGTTTTTCTTTTAACAAAATTATGCTTTTTTCCCCCCCCCGGAATGTAGTAGCTAGGTGGTCTCTATTTTTACTGAGAATAAAATAAGACAAAATGGAAAAACGAATTAATCTATTACATGAGATATAAATAAAAGGCCTAAGTATTTATACACTGAAATTATTCCCAAAGGAAAATTAGAATCTTACTGAAAATAGAAAAGCTGGTCATCTACAAAGTATTTATTTTGAAGGTTTAGGTTAAAATATTAGAACAAACTAATGTATCAAAGTAGCATCATTCTTTAGGTAAAAGATGTATCCACAGTAAAAACAACATTAAATTTTCTGGAATGATTAGGCCTCAGGATAAAATCAGTTGTGTGTGACTGGAATACAGAAATCAGGATCTAAGGGAAGCACACATGGCAAACAAAAATCAAATTTAGTAACAAAGGAGAGTGGTTAACATATTTCCAATTCAAAGCTAGAAGAGAGGAGAATCTAGTAAGGATGGTCAGTTTAGTAGCAGAGCCATCAAAGTCAGTGTTAAAGCAGAAGATGAAGTTCAGGCTAATGACTTGAAGGATGGTGGCAGAAATTATTAGCAATCGGAGGGCATGAGAATGAATATTGCATCTGTTGAATTCTTTATCAAGAATTAGCAATGACTGTGCTTGGGTAGCATGGACGATTCACTGTATCTTTTGGATTATTGCTGTACATCTTGCCTTTTGTCTTTTTGCATGGAAGTAATTATCACCAAAAATTGTCTCTCTTCTATTTTTTTTGTCCCGAATTTACAACATACAGCTTTCCCTAGGAGCAATTTCTGGTGCCAATTGATTGTTTCTTTCTAGAAATAACATATTCATAGACACATACACAAATGTGGCCAATTGATCATACAATATACCCATGTAACAAACCTGCACATTACCCCCCAACTCATAAAAATAAAAAATATATAGCTAATAAATTGAATAGTCAAACTTAAATATAGATAAACTTTTTTTAGTACATCACTGTCCCTATAAACTTGTGAGCCAGCTTCTTTCTATAGAAATTGAAAAAGTCTTAAGTCCAGTTTCATCATTTCTGATTGTTTCAGATAAAAAAAGCCCTCTAGTCATTTGATTCCCCTAAACCAGTCTCAATTCAATTATTGTTATCTTTCTTTCAGAGTAATAAGTATGGCATTTAAAAATATTATACAATTATTTGTTCTATTGTTTTTGGTTTCTTTTTTGAGGATTCCAACCATAGTTGCTTGATCCACCCTCATCTTCTATATTTATTATTTCATGTTTAATGCATTTTAATTTTACTTCTGTTACACTTGTTCATTTTTAAGTTCCATCATCTATATTCTGCTAGTATCTAACTTTGATTATGTTTCTTCTAATTTTATTTCTCATATTAGCTTTTTGTATGTATGATTTTTTTCTTTTTCTATTTCTTGTTTCTTTTTAGTTTTTCTACTAATGTATCACCTTTCATTGTCTTACCATTTCTTCCCACTTCTTACCATTTCAAAGCTCTGGCATTTCTGCTTTGTGGTATTCTATCTAGTTAGAGGGACTTGTATTAATAAGTTTCTGTTTTTTTATTGTTTAGTTATTGAAATGGAGTCTCATTCTGTCACCCAGACTAGAGTGCAGTGGTGCAATTTTGGCTCACTCGGCTCACTGCAACCTCTATCTCCTGGGTTCAAGCAGTTCTCCTACCTCAGCTTCCCAAGTAGCTAGTATTACAGGTATGCACCACCATGCCCAGCTAATTTTTGTATTTTTAGTAGAGATGGGCTTTCACCATGTCAACACCTGACCTCGTGATCCACCTACCTCAGCCTCTCAAAGTGCTAGGATTATAGGCATGAGACACCGTGCCTGGCCCAGTATGTTTTTTATTTTACGGCAGAATATTTGATCACAGCTTTAATTTTCACTGTGATATTTTTCATGTAATTTCATTTTAGCTTTTTAAAGTTACTGTGTTTTAAAAACTTTTTAGTTGAAATAATTCTAGGTTTGCAGAAAAGTTATAATAGTATGAAGAATTCCATTTACCCTTTATCCTAATCCCCCAAATGTTATACTTTTGCCACTTTTGTTGTCTATCTATATATCTATCTGTGTAACAACTATTTTTCGGAATCAATTAAAAGTAAGTTGTAGACATGATGCCATATGTCAGGTATCTACATAAATATGTATTTCTTCAAATGTTAAAACGTTTCACTGAATAACCACGAGGTACCAAAATCAGAAAATTAATAGATAAAATGCTAATAGCTATACATTGAGCATATTCACATTTTGCCAATTGTCCCAGTGGTATTTTTATAACAAACAAATAAATAAATAGTTTACCCGGTCCAGGGTCCAATAGTCCAATGGAGGATTACATATTGCACTTAGTTGTCATGTCCCTTGATTATCCAGCAATCTAGAACCCATAGTCAGCCTTTTCTTTCATGACTTATCTTTTGAAGAATGAAAGTTAAATTGTATCATACCTCTTATGTTTAGATTTGTCTGCTGTTTCCTTGTGATTAGATTCAGCTTGTTATGTTCTGAATATTCATGTTTGTGTTCACCCCCCTAAAGTTCATATGTTGAAACCTAATCACCAGTGTGATTTTATTAGAAGGTGGAGCCTTTTGGCAGGTGATTAGGTTGTTGTGGCAGAGCCCTCACAATTGGGATCTGTGCTTTTATGAAAGAGACTCCAGAGAGCTAACTAATCTTCTGCCATGTGAAGACATAGCAAGAGGGTGCTGTTTTGTTGTGTTTTGAGACAGGCCCAACTGTAGCATCAGCTGACTCCATGAGGAAGCTCTGGCACCAGGATGACCCTTTAGAGTTCACTGGAAGCAGACCCGCACCAGACACCAAATCTATTAATACCTTAATCATAGACTTCCCATACTTCAGAAATGTGAGAAATAAATTTCTGCTGTTTATACACTACCCAGTTTAAGGTTTTTAGTTATAGCAGCCTGAATGAACTAAGTCACAACTTAGGCATTCAGGACAGGAAAATGGGAGAAGCGATGCTGTGTTCTGTGTTCTTCTCATTGTGTTAATACTAAATAAGTAAACATATGGTGCTGGTTTATCTCATTATGATGATAACACATCACATGTTTAAAGTGATGTCCTTCAGGTTTCTCAATTGTAACGTTTCCATTTCTTTTTTTAATAAGCATTTTGGAGGGAGATGTTTTCAGATTGTAAATATTCTGTTCTTCAATAAGTATTCACCCATTCATTTCAGCATCCATCCAAGGTTCTTACCTCAATAGGTTCTTATTTTCATGGTTACTAAATTGTAAGTTTCTCATTTCATCACTTTTTCTACATTTAATTTGCATTTGGCTAGAAGTAATATCTTCTTCTTCTTCTCTTTCTCTCACTCTCTCTCACACACACACATATACACACATAAACACACACATCTACTTACAGATTTCTGTTTATTTAATGGGTTTATAATCCATTGTTATAATTATTTATCTTGTTGCTCAATTTGCTACATATTTGGCAAATGGGGAAACCCCCCACCCAGAAGCTGGATCCTATCTTTTACTTTTTCCCATCATATTCCTTTGTTTGATCTCTTTCCTTTTTTCTGACACAAGATCTTCCATGGTTTCACTGTGTTTCCCAGGATGGAGTACAGTTGTGCCATCAGGGTTTACTGCAGCCTCTACTTCCCTGAGCTCAGGTGATCCATTTTCATTAGCCTCCCAAGTAGCTGGGACTATAGGCATGCCACCATGACCAACTAATTTATTTATTTATTTTTTTAATAGAAATAGGGTTTTACCATGTTGCTCAGGCTGTTCTCAAACCAGTTCATATTATTCTTTCCTTTCTCTAAGGAGGTCTTGTTCTACATTAAGGAAGAATGATACTTAGAAACCAATATCTGAGCACTATGTCCGCTCACTGCTCCTGGGAGTAGTTGCTTCTAGGCTTTCCCACTAGGCAGAAGTAGAAAATGTCTGTCACTCACATACACGAACATTGTATTTACTTCTATATCTATCTGTCTATCTATCTGTCTATTTAAGAAATTGTGTGTTCCCAGTGATAACTCCAATTGAAACTTAATACCACAGGGATGATTCTGGCAATTTGTAACTCCTTTATCCAATAATGAGGAACTTGTTTCTCATTATTCTCAATTTATTCACTTATTTGCTTTTTCCTCCTGTATATATTCCAACTCCTGACTCAGTAAGTTGCCTACTAGGCCCTATCCACCTCAACAGCCCCAAGAGTTTCCTTGGTCCTACAGTTTCCACTTGTTGTTAGCTGCCTCAAACGATAGCAAGTAAAAGGAATTAATAGATTTTTTTTAAGAAAGGAAGTGGAAAGGGGAAAAAAAGAGACTTTTAAAAATAGTATTTGATTTATTATTATTATTATTATTGAGACGAGTCTCACTCTGTTGCACAGGCTGAAGTGCAATAGTGCAGTCTTGGCTCAGTTCAACCTCTGCCTCCCAAGTTGAATTGATTCTCTCTCCTCAGCCTCCTTAGTAGCTGGGATTACAGGTACCTACCACCACGTCTGGCTAATTTTTATATTTTTAGGAGAAATGGGGTTTTGCCATGCTGGCCAGGCTGGTCTTGAACTCCTGACCTCGAGTGATTCACTTGCCTCATTCTCCCAAAGTGCTGTGATTACAGGGATGAGCCTGGCTAAAATAGTAATTTTAAAATGGACTTTCTCCTTTTAAAATATTACTCATCATTGAATGAGTTAGGCTTTCCTGGACTGGCCATTTGTAAGAGGTTTCTTTGGGGATAGGAAGCAGCGATACAGTTTCTGACTAATTTTTATAGAGCAAAAGCTTTCTCCTTTTCTGTTACAGAGTCATGTTACTTCCAGTAAATATGATTTTTCTGTATAATTCTTTTTATAGCCCCAGGCCTTTTTAGGAAGAAAGACATGTCAACTCAATCTATCCAGTCTTTGTACTAACGGTCACAAAAAAAGAATATTACTTTTTCACTTCACAGTGTACTCACACTTTCAGGAAGTATATTTTGCTGGTATTTTTTGAGATCTATTTTCATTGGGTCTCTGCTCTTGAGATTTATCAACAGGGATTCTTGTTTTCACTGCCTTTGTTGTGTATCTAAAAATAGTAATTTGCTTTTGATAGTGTTTGATATAAAATGGAGTCTGGAAGTTAAATATGCATCCAAATTCTTCAAAAATAGTTTGCAAACTTATGAAAGTTTCTTCCTGTAGCTTTTGAATAATTTCCAAGAAAAAGGGAAAATGCTGATTTATAGAGTCATTCAATTGTGTGTAAGTCCTCCAAAAATGGTTTGCAAACTTATAAAAGCTTCTTCTTGTAGCTTTTGAATAATTTCCAGGAAAAAGAAAAATTGCTGCTTTATAGAGTTATGTTTGTAGTTGTCACATGTGGGGCTCTTCAGGAAGGAGACTCTGAGATGAAGTTTAGCCAGAGATGTTTATTAAGGTATGCCTTTACAAAAGATATCAATACAAGTAGCAGGAAGGGAAAGAAAACAGGAGTAGTAGTATGGTTTGGATGTTTATCTCTTCCAAATCTTATATTGAAATATGATTGCCAATGTTGGGGGTGGGGACTGGTGGGGTGATTGGATCATGGAGAAAGATCCCTCATGACTGGTTTAAAGCACCACCCTCTCGGTAATGAGTGAGTTTCCTCTCAGTTCACACAGAGATCTGGTTGTTTTGAATCTGAGACCTCTCCCTTCTCTCTTTCTTGCTCCCATTCTCATCATGTGACAGACTTACTGGGTCCCCTTTGTTTTCCACCATGACTGTAAGCCTCCCGAGGCCCTCACCAGAAGATGCCAGCACTATGCTTCATGTACAGCCTGCAGAACCATAACCAAATTTAACCTCTTTTCTTTATAAATTCTTCAAACTCAGCTATTTCTTTATAGCTAGCAAAAATGGCCCAATACAAGTAGGCAGAGGAAGAGGTTGTGGTGTCATACAGACCCAGCTGTAGCCTTAGCTGACTCCATGGGGAAGCTCTAGAACTAGAATGACCCTTTATAGTTGCCTGAATGGGGCTAAGATCACCCAGCAGTGATTATGTTAGTGACAGTGAATCTATACTGGTCTGCAGCAACTTCAATTCTTGCCTCCTCAGAAGAAAAAATTTGAGGGGCATAAGGCAGAAGAAGGCACTGAGACAAGTTTTAGAGCAGGAGTGAAAGTTTATTTAAAAACTTTAAATCAGGAAGAAAAGTACACTTGGAAGAGTCCCAAGCAGGCAACTTGAAGGACAAATGTGGGGTTTGACCTTTTGACTTGGGGTTTTATATCTTGACATACTGCCACACGAACTTGCACCTTTTTAGTTTTATTCTTGCCTTGGGGCTGCGTCTCCTCCTGGGCAGAGTGTTACTAGAGTTGTATGCATTCTCACTTGAGGCATTCTTCTCTTTACCAGTGGCATGCCCCTGAACGGTCATATACCAGTTAAACTCCACCATTTTGCCTCTTATTGTTTATACTTGAGCTCACTCACCAAAGTCCTGAGCTTATTGGGACCTATTATTATTTTAGAGAGGCAGTGTAGCAATTGCCTGACTATCACCTGATGGTCACCTGACATTTCTGTTGGAGTTGAGGGAGCCCTTTCCTGCCCAGCTCATGCCTGGCTAGCTACCTACTATAACAATTATTCATTAATGTAGGCCTCTAAAAGGGACATGTGGCCTTGGGAAAACCAAGTCTTCCTGAAGATGTGGACAGCTGAAAGATGTCTGCAGATAGCACCCCTCACTACTGGTACAACAAGTCCTTCCTTGAAAATAGGTTGTGGAAGAACATTTCAGTGTCCTGGTGCATGGCCTTTGAATACACACTCTTCTGAGTTATGGTTTTCATCTGATTTTGTAGCCATTTATGACTCAAAATATCAAGAATCACTGAATTATTGGGAACATTCATTATTTCTGTACCTTATTTTTATCTAGAAAACTAAGGTTAATCTGGAAAGATTTGAACTGAGTTTCTGAAGCTACTTGGTAGAAATAAATATGCTGTTTTTACAACCAGCAAATTTTCTTTATTTATATGTTAGAATTATAAGTACTGAAAACCTTTGTAATTTTATTGTATTACTAAAAGCTAAGACTCACCAACTCTGCATTGGTTACAGAGGTATTTCAAAAACACTTAGAGGTTTTATTAAGAGGCTTAAGCCACACATCACAGTGCTGGAAAAAGTAGCCTAGACCCAAGAGGGGGCAGCAGAGGGCCACCAGAACAGTGAGGGAGAGGTATGAGAACATGTCAGAAGGATACTGATTTTAGCTTGGACTCAGAGATCCAGATAGAGAAATAGATTTATCTATTCATGTTAAACACAGGAGTAGTAGTTATGGCTTAAGAAAAATTGATTATAAGCATATTGAGAGAATCTCTGGTTGTTCATGGATAGTGTTCACGGGACAAAAACTGTGCAAAGGAAAAGCAAGTAGAATTCAGGTTATAAGGAAGCATGAGCTTGTCAGGGAGTGGGTGCCTTTTGGATCTATGACCTATGGTTACTTCAGGCTCTAAATCAGTGATAACATTGAATACTCAGGGAACAATATGGGACCAAAGATAGCATCAGTAACATTTCCAGAAATATATTTATATTTCCTTTCCACTAATTCTTAGACCAGAGAAAGGGCTTAAGAGATATTCTTTCAAAACAATTTTCCCCAAAGAACAAGTTTTTGCTTTTAGTGATCAAACCACAATTTCCTCTTAGTTTCTAGTTTGACTTAGTATTTTTGTAACTCTAACATTTTACATTTTATTTTGTTGAAGCACTTGTTCTTTTTATATTTATCTGTAAAGTAATTTAAGCATCAGAGGTTATGAGTTTGCCCCAGAATAGCTTTGTCACATCTTAAGAGAAAGAGTTTTTATTTTTTCAAATTTTCTCAATATTCTTTACCGGAAGCTTTGATTTCCTTTTAACCCAATAATTATTTAAGACATGTTTTCCATTTTTCACAAAGGCAAGTCTTTTTGTTTAAGCATTATCATTAAATTACAGTTTTATTACATTTTAGTTAGAAGATATGACTCCTACCACTTCTACTCTGGCATAAAGTTTTTTGTCCCTGTAGATAATTAATTTCTGTTTCATGAATTATTGAAAAGAATATTTTCTATTACAAGTTATCTATTGTCTATCTAAACTAAACTTTATTAGTTAGGTTAATTTTAGACTTTCCAATATTTTCTGAGTTTTTAAAGAGAAATCCCTTTGAATTGTCAAAGCATGATGCTATGGTCTGAATATTTGTGTTCCTCTGCAAATCTATATGTTGAAACTTAATAACCAATATTATCGTGTTAGGACTTAGGACCTTTGGGAGGTGAATGAGATCAGTGCTCTTATAAATTGGCTTCAGAGAGCTCCTTTGTCCCTTCCACCATGCGAAGACACAGCTAGAAGGCACCATCTGTGAACCAGAAAGTGAGTCCTTATCAGACATCAAATATGCTGGCAACTTGATCTTAGACTTCTCAGCCCCTAGAAATGTGAGAATTAAATTTCTGTTGTTTATAAGCTACATAGTTTATGATATTTTGTTATAACAGCCCAAACATGTATGATGTATTGAAATCTTCTATGAAAATTTGTGTGATTTTCCTCAGTTTCTTCGTGTTTCTAACAGATTTTATTATGCATATTAGAAGCTGTGCTTTTCAGCATATAAATTTTTATTGTTCTATGACTTTGATACAGGTAGTGCCTCATAAGTAGTACCTTTTGTCTGAGAGTCTATTTTACTTCTTCCATGAGACTGTGAACTCCAAGGAGTTTTCTGAAATATTTTCTGCTTTGGTACTATGCAAAAATTGTGGGCTCGTCCTTTCTCTGAATCTTCAGGTTTATGTTTTCTTTTCCTTGTCCTTCAGTTTCTTTTCCTAAGCCTGAATATTCTTTAATTATCTTTACATGAGGGGTGGTCTAACTAATACATTCTTTGCCGACTTAACCCTTGGTCTTCCTCTCTGTACCCTCACTCTGGTTATATTGAATTCTCCTTTTAGGTCCACAGTCAGGTAACACGTTGTTCCCACTAATCCAGTTCTTGCAGTCATTTATCTACTGTGACTTCACTGGAAAGAAATGGGATCTTTTGGCCAGGCGCGGTGGCTCATGCCTGCAATCCCAGCACATTGGGAAACTGAGATGGGTGGATCACAAAGTCAGGAGATCGAGACCATCCTGGCCAACACAGTGAAACCCCATCTCTGCTAAAATACAAAAAATTAGCCGGGTATGGTGGTGTGTGCCTGTAGTCCCAGCTACCGTGGAGGCTGAGGCTGGTGAACTGCTTGAACCCAGGAGGCAGAGATTGCAGTGAGCCAAGGTTACACCACTGCACTCCAGCCTGGCAACAGAGCGAGACTCTCTCTAATAAGAAAAGAAAAGAAATGGGACCTTTTCCCATCCTCTCTGCCTGCTTTATTGCTTGCTTTAAATATTTAACTATTTTATCAAGTTGTCCTGAAGAGTCATGAGACATATATGCTCATATTAATATAAAATTAAAATTTTGAGAAACCTATTAGTAATTTAAAACCAGTTACTAAATCCATCTTTATATATGGCCAACTTAATTCCACATAGACCTTGAACTTTCTTGTTTGAGAACATGCTTTATTAATTCAAATTAAATCCAAACACCAAAAGCTCAGAAAACTTGAAAGGAATGCTATGGCATTAAAAAAACTTTCATTGTATCTTTAGAATAGTAAGAAAAGTCTACTTGCTAGTTTGAAAGTTGCTAGCTCTGGGACCTTAATTGAGCCATCTAACTTTTCTGGACTTCTATTTACCCTTTTGTAAAAAATAGGCAGTGGACCAATGGTATGGTATGATACGTCTTCCCAGCAGCTGTTTGGAAGTATGTAGAGCTGTTTTGTTGTCACAATAGCTGAAGAGTGCTATGGGGCAAGGGTTTAAAATATGAGACCGTTTTATACTAAAGAGAATTGTCTTAATAAAATGCCAAAAATATCACTTTGTGAAATACTGGAAGATGATCAGCAAGCTTCACTAATTTTGTGGTTCCAGAACATGTGTTGAAAAATAATGGGGAAAAAATTGCCTTTAAAAAAACCTTGAAGATGGCTGACTTAGAATCAGCTAATGTGCTTCGGTTAATTCACTCTCACACAGAGAAACAAGGTAGAGTGTAAATACTTGCTCTTCAAGTGAGTCATCAAAGGTATAATTTCTGATTCACCAGAGAAGTGGCAGGAACAACAAAGAACAAACAGAGAAGTGAAGCCAGGCAGCTTCCTATCCGGAACTGGTGTGGAGCCAGCGGAGGCCCCCTAATGTGGAGAAATGATGAGTGAGTGAGTGTCCCCAGGGGATCCACACTTCTGCTGTGAACCTTGCAATCCTGGGCATGGGAGAACCTCTCTGACACCTCTACCCTCCAGGCCAATACAGAGAGCCACCTGGAGTCTTTGCACAGGCACTGTTTAAGCCCATGTGAATCCCCACAGGCCTTGGATCCCTGAGAAGCCTGGTGTCAACAGCTGTCCCCCAGATAGAGGATGCAGCCACAGTGCTGAGGAGTGGCCAGACTGCCCTGCTGTTTCTTGCCAGGCAGGTCTCTACAGCTTGGGCTCCCAGCACAGTGGCCCTGCCCTCAATTCAAACATTGTCGTTGGTCACAACTCCATATTCCTCTGGGACAAAACTCCCAGAGGTAATAGATGAGGTTTGGTATCTTTGCATGCTACTAACAGCAAAGTCTAGCACCCTCTTGGGTAAGAGGGAAGTGCAAGTGTATCACATGCCCTACAGCTGCCAGTCTTCATTGCTCCAGCTGAGGGGTCCTGCCTTCCCCAGTGAAAAGCCCACAGCACAGCTGCACTGCCAGCACCTGAACATTTCACCTGTGGCCTAGAGCCATTCTGAAAACCCAATCCCCACAGCCCTGTAATATCTCCTCAGATCCTCCACCACTTAAGTGTTTCATCTGCCCCTGCCTGAGAGTTTGGTTGGTGATCTGGGGACCAGGCCACCCCTCCCCATCACAGCCAGCACTTGACTTCTGGGCTAGCCTGACTCTGCTTCAGGCCCTTCAGGAGTCATACATGCTGTCTAGTGGGCCATCTGGGGCCTGGGAACTGGGGATCTACTTACTCCATTCCAATTCAGCTGGCATCTGGCCAATTCCCCGAGTGTCTGAGGTCAAGCTGACCAAACCAGCTGATACTTCTACAACCAACAACCACTTGCATTGGTCCAAAGGTGGAGCCACCCCTTTACAAGAAGCAAAAGTACTGTCACATTGGAGAAAAGGAGAGCCATGAAGCTATATGTATCAGACTGGGTGACAAGATTATACCCTGAAACCGCTTCCACAGAGAGTGGTGAAACAGGTGTTTCTTATGGCTTTCAACCACATTGCAGTCCAGAGTTAGACTGCAGTTTGCATTTGAACTAGGATCATAAGCTTTGGATCAGAAGTTTTATAGGGAAACAGATCAAGTTCCCGCCTATCTAGGATGGGGAGCTGCTGCAACTCCCCCACACAGAGACATCAGCACATTTCATCAGGAGATCTTCCTAGCCACCCTTGTCAGAGCTGGTGTTTACACTTGCCATCTATGTATTCATAGACAAGCTCAGGATGACAGCTTAACCCAGCTGTGTCCCCTAACCCCCATGGAACAGGAAGCTCATGGCACCAGGTACTTCACTGTCCAGCCCTTCACCCAAGATAACAGAAAGCACCTCATGGTAAAGAAAGAATAAGTACATGACTACCTGCTTGTGCCACAGTGGCTATTACTTGCTAGTGCTGTCTACTGGCCTGTAAGTCAAACCACACGGCACAATATAAAATCTGCTGATGGAAGTGCAAAGGGCTGTAGAAGTAAAGCTAAAAGACCCTACCCAACACATTTTTCTCCAGATTTGAAGGAACTAGTATAAAATTCTGGCACCATGAAAAATCTGAATGTTGCAACACCACCAAAGGATCAAACTAGCTTTCCAGAAATGGTCCCTAACAAAAATGCAAACTCAGAAATGACAGTTAAAGAATTCAAAGCATAGATTTCAAGGAAACTTGATGAAATCCCACACAAGATTTAAAATCAACACCAAGAAACATCTAAAGTAAACCAGGAAACTAAGGAAGAGATAAATCTCTTAAAAAGAAATCAACCAGAGCTTCTGAATTAAAAATTTGCTTAAGAAATTTAAAAACACAATTGTTAAGTTTTATTAAATAGACTAAACCAAGAAGAAAGAATTTCAGAGCTTAAAAACGATTCTTCTGGCCGGGCGCGGTGGCTCAAGCCTGTAATCCCAGCACTTTGGGAGGCCGAGGCGGGTGGATCACGAGGTCAAGAGATCGAGACCCTCCTGGTCAACATGGTGAAACCCCGTCTCTACTAAAAATACAAAACATTAGCTGGGCATGGTGGCGTGTGCCTGTAATCCCAGCTACTCAGGAGGCTGAGGCAGGAGAATTGCCTGAACCCAGGAGGCGGAGGTTGCGGTGAGCCGAGATCGCGCCATTGCACTCCAGCCTGGGTAACAAGAGCGAAAATCCGTCTAAAAAAAAAAAAAAAACGATTCTTCTAAACTAATTCAGTCAGACAAAAATTAAAATCATTTAAAAAAATGAACAAAGTCTCCAAGAAATAGGAGATTATGTAAAATGACCAAATCTATAAACTATTGGCATTCCCGAAAGAAAAGGTTACAAAGTTAACCTGAAAAATATATTTGAGGGAATAATTCAAGAATATTTTCCTAATCTTGCTAAAGATTTCTTGTATCCAGATGCAAGAAATTCAGTGAATATTTGCTAGATACTATACAAAATAAACATCATCAGACTGACTAAGGTCAATGCTAAAGAAAAAGCCTGAAAGATAGCTGGAGAAAAAGGTTAGATTACATGCAAAGGAAGCTCCAACACGCTAAAAGCAGACTTCTCAGAAGAAATCTTACAAGCTTGAAGAGATCGGGAGCCTATTTTCAGCATTCTCAAAGAAAAGAAATTGCAATCAATATTTTCATATCCTGCCAAACTAAGCTTCATAAATGAGAGAAGCATAAAATCTTGTTCAGATAAGAAATCAGTAGGTGAATTTGTTACCTTTAGACCAGCCTTACATGAGATTATTGAGGGAGTTTAAACATAGAAACAAAAGAACAGTATCTACTACCACACAATCACACTTAAGTATATAGCCCACAGACCTATAAAACAACTACACAATAGCAACTACAAAGCAACCAGTTAACAACTTTATGATAGAATTAAAACCTCACAATATATATTAGCCATAAATGTAAATGGTCTTCACACCTCACTAAGAAGGCAAAGAGCAGCAAGTTTGATAAAAAAGCATGACCCATTCATCTGTTGCCTTCAAGAGACTTATCCCACACGTAACAACACTCATAGTCTTAAAGGGTTGGAGAAAGATCTATCATATAAGTGGAAAACAAAAACAGATCAGGGGTTACTATTCTTCGACAAAATAGACTTTAAAATATCAACAGTAAAAAAAGACAAAGAAGGGCACTACATAATGATAAAGTGTTTAATTCAACAAGAAGACTTAACTATCCTAAATATATACATACTCAACAATGAAGCAACCAAATTCATAAAACAAGTATTTCTAGACCTATAAAAATACTTAGACAGCCACACAATTATAGTGGGGTACTTTATGATTCCACTGATGGCATTAGACAGATTATCAAGGAAGAAAACTGACAAAGTTCAACACTTGACCAATTGGACATAATAGACATCTACAGTACACTGTACCCATTAACCAGAGAATATACATTCTTATCTGCACATGAAACATACTCTCAGATTGACCACATGCTCAGCCATAAAGCAAAACTTAATCAATTAAAAACATCAAAATAATACCAACCATATTTTTGGGCCACAGTGGAATAAAAGTAGAAATCAGTACTAAGAAGTTCTCTCAAAACCACCCAATTACATGGAAACTGAAAAAAGTGCTCTTGAATGCTGTATTAGTTCATTTTTATACTGCTGATAAAGAGATACCCAAGACTGGACAATTTACAAAAGAAAGAGGTTATTGGACTTACAGTTCTAAGTGGCTGGGGAGGCCTCATGATCATGGTACAAGGTGAATGGCACACCATACACGGTGGTGGACAAGAGAAGAGAGCTTCCACAGGTAAAGTCCCATTTTTAAAACCATCAGATCTCACGAGACTCATTCAGTATCACCAGAACAGCACAGGAAAGATCCACTCCCATAATTCAATCACATCCTACCAGGTTCTCACACAACATGTGGGAATTGTGGGAATTACATTTCAAGATGAGGTTTGGGTGCGGACACTGCCAAACCATATCAAATGACTTTTGGATAAACAACAAAATTAAGACAGGAATAAAACATTTTTAAAAAATAAAACAGACACAGCACGCCAGAATCTCTGAGATGCAGCAAAAGCAATGTTAAGAGGAAACTTTATGGCATTAAATGCCTGCATCAAGACATTAGAAATATTTCAAAGTAATAAGCTAACATCACATCTAGAGTAACTAGAAAAACAAGAACAAACTAATTCCAAAGCCAGTAGAATAAGAGAAATAACTAAAATCAGAGGAGAACTGAATGAAACTGAGAGGCAAAAATTCATACAGGGATCAATGAAATGAAAAGTGGATTATTTGAATGAATAAGCAAGATTGATGACCACTAGCTAGATTAAGAAAGAAATGAGAGAAGACTCAAATACGCTGAATCAGAATGCCAAAGGCAACATTATAACTGATCCTATGGAAATACAAAATATCCTCACAGACTATTATATACACCTCTATGTATACAAACCAGAACATCTAGAGGAAATCTAGAGAAAATCTAAATGCCTAGAAACACACAATCTCCCAAGACTGAATCAGGAAGAAGTTGAAAGCCTGAATTGACCAATATCAAAAAGCCAAAAACAATCCTAAGCAAAAAGAATAAAGCTGGTGGCATCATATTACACAACTTCAAATTGTACTACAAGGTTGCAGTAACCAAAACAGCATGATACTGGTACAAAAACAGACACAAACACAATTGGAACAGAATAGAGGACCCAGAAATAAAGCCACACACCTACAACCGTCTGATCTTTGACAAACTCAACAAAAACAAGCAATGAGGGAAAGACGGTCTATTCAATGAATGGTGCTGGGATAACTGGCTAACCAGAATGAAACTGGAGCCTACCTTTCACCATTTGCAAAAATTAACTCAAGATGGCTTAATGACTTAAATACAAACCCTCAAACTATAAAAATCCAACAAGAAAACCTAGGAAATACGATTCTGCACATTGGCTTTGACAAAGACTTTATGGCTAAGTCCTCAAAAGCAGCTACAACAGAAACACCAATTGACAAGTGAGACCTACTTAAGCTAAAGAGCTTCTGCCCAGCCAAATAAACTATCAATAGAGTAAAGAGACAAACTACAGAATGGGAGAAAATGTTTGCAAACTATGCATCTGATAAAGGTCTAATATTCAGAATCTACAAGGAACATAAGCAATACAACAAGTAGAAAACAACGCCACTAAAAAGTGGACATGAACAGACACTTTCCAAAGAAGACATATATGACTTACGTGGAGGCAAGAAATATATGAAAAAATGCTTAATGTCACTAATCATTAGAAAAATGCAAATCAAAACCACAATGAGATACCATCTCACACCAGTCATGATGGCTATTATTAAAAAGTAATAACATCGATGTTGGCAAGGTTGTGGAGAAAAGGGAATACTTATATACTATTCTTGGGCATGTAAATTAGTTCAACCACTGTGGAAACCAGGTTGGAGATTTCTCAAATAACTTAAAATAGAACTACCATTTGACCCAGCAATCTAATTACTTGGTATATACCCAAAGGGAAATAAATTATTTGATCAAAAAGACTCATGCACTTGTACGTTTATTGCAGTACTTTTCACAGTAGCAAAGACATGATCAACTTAGGTGCCCATCAGTGGTGGACTGGATAAAGAAAACGTGGTACATATTCACCACGGAATACCATTCAGCCACAAAAAAGAATAAAATCGTGTCCTTTTTGGCAACATGGCTACAGCTGAAGGCCAGTATCCTAAGCAAATTAACACAGAAACAGAAAACCAAATACTGCATGTCCTCACTTATGAGAGCTAAGCATTGTGTACACAGACATACAGATAGGAACAATAAACACTGGGGACTACTAAGAGGGAGAAGGAGGGAGGGAGGAAGGGCTGAAAGACTACCTATTGGATACTATGCTCACCACCTGGGTGACAGGATAATTTGTACCCCAAACCCCAATATCTCACTATATATACTCATGTAACAAACCTACATATGTATTCTTTGAACCTAAAATAAAATTTGAGATAAAAAAGAAAATCTCATTTCTGTTTTTATCTGAGGAAAATATAGAAGATACATTTTATGTTGGTTTTCAGTGTTTGAAGATTCTTGGACTATTGGTAATTGCTGGCAAAATGTTTTGAAAATGCCTGCATAAAAACTCATTATATAAATATCTAGGGTTTTAAAAATAACAAATTTTATAATAGTTTTAGATTTTCAGAAAAGTTTCAAAGATAGTACAAGGAATTTATGAATCCTCTCCACCCATTTTCCAAAATTTTTGGAATACTTTCATCAGGTGATGGTGGCAACAGTGGATAAGTGGAATGAACTATTACAACAAAGAGAATGAGACACAGCCTTGTACCACAACAGTAACTCTACACAAAACCAATCCTACAGATAAATCAATTTCATGAAGTATTTATTGGGATAGTGCCTGGATGGCTCCACTAGAGAAAGCACTTTTCTTAATAATCTATACAGCATTGATGTCATTGGCTACTCAGTGAGATATAAGGAATAGTGGGAAAAGAAGTCTCAATAGGCTTTAAATTTCTAAGTGACAGAGATTATATCACATTCATTTTTTTATATTAAGTATCCAGTATATACTAAATGCTCCCTAGATATTAATAAAATGAAATTGTAACACTTAGGAAGGGAAGATTACCTTTACATTCTAACACTTTTTTTTTTTTTGAGACAAGAGTTTTGCTCTTGTTCTCTAGGCTGGAGTGCAATGGTGCGATCTCAGCTCACTGCAACCTCCACCTCCCAATTGTTCAAGCAATTCTCCTGCCTCAGTCTCCCAAGCAGCTGGGGTTACAGGCCCCTACCACCATGCCCAGCTAATTTTTGTGTTTTTAGTAGAGACAGGGTTTCACCATGTTGGCCAGGCTGGTCTTGAACTCCTGACCTCATGATCTGCCCACCTTGGCCTCCGAAAGTGCTGGGATTACAGGCATGAGCCACTGCCCCTGGCTACATTCTAACACTTTTCTATAGATAAATTTCTGTTTGCATTACATTTACACAGTTATCACAAAAAAATTCCTTTGAGTCATTTCCAATAATGCTGAATATAACCTTTATTCTGCGCAGCTGGGAGTTTACACAAAAAAATGCTGTCCAGGATTTTCTCTAGAATTTTTCTGGCTGCTCCAGAGGATTAAGAATTTACCACTACTCACAAGCATAGAAGCGTAGATACAGCCAATTCCTAGAAAACAACTAGGCATTGCATTTTTTTAAGATATGGAGAAACGTATTTTGTCATGAGTTACATGTTGTATTAGTTTGTTCTCACACTGCCATAAAGACATTCCTGAGACCAGATAATTTGGAGAAAAGAGGCTTAATTGATTCACAGTTCTACAAGCTGCACAGGAGGCATGGCTGGGGAAGACTCAGGAAAGTTACGATCATTGCAGAAGCTGAAGGGGAAGCAGGCAGTCTTCACATAGTAGAGCAGGAGAGAGAGAGCAAAGTGGGAAGCACTACAGACTTTTAAACAACCAGATCTTGTGAGAACTCATTCATTACTGCAAGAACAGCAAGGGGAAGTCTTCCCCCTTGATTCAATTACCTTCCATGAGGGCTCTCTCCCAACACATGGGGATTGCAATTTGTCATGAGATTTAAGTGGGGACTCAGAGCCAAACCATATTATTTTGCCCCCAGCTTCTCCCACATCACATGTCCTTCTCACATTCCAAAACATAATCATGCCTTACCAGCAGTCCCCCAAAGTCTTAACTCATTCCAACATTAACTTAAAAATCCAAGTCCAAAGTCTCATTTGAGACAAGGCAAGTCCCTTCTGCCTCTGAGCCTGTAAAATCAAAATTAAGTTAGTTACTCCCAAGATACAGTTGGGGCACAAGCATTGGGTAAAGGCTCTCATTCCAAAAGGGAGAAATTGGCCAAAACAAAGGGGCTGCAGGCTGTAGTAGAGGTTCTCCATGATGGTTCTGCCACTGCAGCAGACTTCTACCTGGACATCTATGTGTTTCCGTACATCCTCTGATATATAGAAAGAGGATTTCAAATCTCAACTTTTGCCTTCTGTGTACCCTCAGGCCATCACCACATGGAAGCCATGAAGGCTTTGGGCTTACACTCTTTGAAGCAATGGCTTGACCATTACTTTGGTCCCTTTTAGCCATGGCTGGAGCTGGAATGCCTGGGATGCAGGGTCCCATGTCCTGAGGCTACATAGAGCATGGGGCCCTGTGCCTGGCCCATGAAACCACTTTTCTCTCTTAGGCCTCCAGGCCTGTGATTGGAGGGGCTGCTGTGAAGGTCTCTGAACTGCCCTGAAGGCATTTTTCCCACTGTCTTGACTATTAACATTCAACCCTTCTGCAGCCTTGAATTTCTCCTCAGAAAATGGGTTTTTCTCCTCTACTGCACAGTCAGGCTGCAGATTTTCCATATTTTTGTGATAAGTTCCAGTTTCAGTTCATTTCTTTGTTCATGCTAATAAGCATAGGCTTTTACAAGCAGCCAGACCACGTCTTTTTTTTTTAATTAAATTTTATTTTTGGGGGATACAGTTTTGCTCTTGTTTCCCAGGCTGAAGTGCAATGATGCAATCTTGGCTCACTGCAACTATCACCTCCCAGGTTCAAACAATTCTCCTGCCTCAGCCTCCCAAGTAGCTGGGGTTATACACCTGTGCCACCACACCCGGCTAATTTACATCTTGAATATCTATGTCATGTTCAGCATTTTGGTCAGAAAAAATTAAAAAGTCTCTAGGAAGTTCCAAAGTTTTTCTCATCTTTCTGTCTTCTTCTGAGCTCTCCAAACTGTTCCAACCTCTGCTCATTATGTAGTTGCAAAGTTGCTTCCCCATTTTCAGTATCTTTATAGCAATGCCTCACTTCTTTTGTACCAAGTTTCTGTATTAGTCTGTTTTTATGCCGCTATAAAGACATACCTGAGACTGGGTAGTTTATGGAGAAAAGGGGTTTAATTGACTCACAGTTCTGCAGGCTGTACAGGAGGCATGTCTTGGGAGACCTCAGGAAATTTACAATCATAGAAGAAGGCAAAGGGGAAGCAGGTGCAGTCTTCATTTGGCAGAACAGAAGAGAGCGTGAAGGGGGAAGTGCTACACACTTAAACAATCAGATCTTGTGAGACTCACTCGCTATCACAATAACAGAAAGGGGAAAGTCTGCTCCCATGATTCAATCATCTCCCACCAGACCCCTCCCCCAACATATGGGGATTATATTTCTACATGACATTTGGTTGCAGCCACAGAGCTAAACCACATCATGTGTCAAACATATTTTATTTATATACATACTGAATATAGGAAATTCTAGATATTTTGGAGATGAACTCTGCAGCTCATGAATTATACAGATCTTGGTTTTTTTCTTTCAAATCTCAATAATTTTTCATTGCTAAATATGTATTTTCCTTGAAAGAGTCAGGTAAGGTTAGTGTCTTAGTTAGCTTAGGTTGCTATAATTATATACTGTAAACTGGGTGGTTTAAACCACAAGCATTTATTTCTCACAGTTCTGGAAACCGGTAAATCCAAGATCAAAGCATTCAGTGTCTGGTGATGGCCTGATTCCTTCATATGTGGTCTTCTCTCTGTGTCTTTGTGTGATGAAAGAGGAAACTCTCTTTCAAGACTCTTTTAAGGACACTAATTCTACTCATGAGAGCTCCACCTTCATGACCTCATCTAATTCTGATTACCCACGAAAGACCCCACTTCCAAATGCCATCACATTAGAATGTAAGATTTCAGTATATGAATTTTGCGGGGACACAAACATTCAGCACATAACAGGTAGTGAGTCTTTGAAATGTTCATGTAGCAATTTTTGTAGAGATTCAAAAGTCGCTTAAGAAGTAGAAATTATGCCTCATAACTGGCTTATGGATTGCCTGTAAATTTATCCAAATGCTATTATTATTATGGAGAGTTGTTATTGAATGTTAAAAATTTATGTAAATATTTCTCTTTATTAAAATTTAATTCAAATTGGCTTAAGAAAATAATAGCATTTATTTTATATTTTAGGGAGACTGGATCCAGGGATTTAAATGAGCTCTTCAGGATTATCTCCTTCTTCATCACTTATCTTTTTTTATAATTATAGTTTCATTCTCTACCATGACCACAAGCTTCCTTCAGGAAGGGCTTATCTCAGCCTAGTAAGTTTCCCAAAAGAAAGAGAGGACTGGTTTATTTTGTGGTATTACAAGGCAAAGTGGATACCCTAGCACTGGTCCTATTCATTCCTCTCCTGTTTCCGAGGACCAGAGCTAGGATGATCCTGGCTAGTGAGACACTGTGATTTTTAACACCCCACCCTCCAGGCTAGGGTAAGAAACAATTTTCCAAAGAAATTGAGGACTCTGACACCAAACAAAATATAAGGGAGAGGAAAATAATACAGGTACATCAAAACAAACAAAACTCAAAGTGGTTTCTGTTATGTGTAGCCAAACATGGTCAACTACATTATAGTTTCTGGTAATGATAACTAATTGATTCTAATGCACTTTATGAAAGTTTTTCCAAGGATTTTCTAGGGTTTAAAAGCAGATAACAATACATATTCTTCAGAAATATGCTAATGAGAGATATACTCATAAACATTTTTTTTTCATTTCTGGCTCAGTGTTATGGACCAATGTTTTTTGCCTTTTGTGGTTGACTTTGCAGTAATGGGTAAATATTTCTTTTTTCAGCCTTTATTACTATTACTGTTGCCAAGTCTTTTGATCTTAGGGATTATGGCTGAGAAACTTTAGAAATCTGAATTATTCCTTAAATAAATTTTCTGCTTTTTCTTTCTGCTTCTTCCTTATTTTTAGTATCTTTATAATCAACTAAATGCATCTTACTTTTGATAAAATAACTCGTTTAACTATAAAGTTCACCATGTCTTTGTGACTATGGACTTTGACTACTTGGAATAAACATGCATTTAATGAGGCATGTTTTATTTACTGTGGTCCAAATGGTATTTACACCATTAGGTGATCAGTGTTCAGCAGCTGAGTACAGTTGCTCAGAAAATGCTACCCTCCATTTAACATTCCTTGAAAGTTTATGTCAGTCTCTCTGAATGCATCTCCTGTCTAATTTTAGCATGTTTGTTAGAAATGCCTGGATGCTCAGTTATTTCCCATAGCTTGAACAATGATTTAGCACAAATAGTGTGGCATTTTCTGGCTTTAAACAATTATTTTAAAAATTAAAATTTTACCATTAAATAACATTTTTCACATTTCTATTGTATTTTGTTATAAACATCCTTATGTATTTTATCTACTGAAGGACAATAATTTTGCATAGCTATAGTACATAAAATGTGTTGGTTTAGAAATACTTAAAGATTTGCAATGCAGACACTTTTCAGGTCATGTCCTAACCTCTTTAAAATTATAGTGCTATCTTAACACACCACTACCTCAGAGGACTAAGCTTTTAATTCAAGTAATATAGAATGTATTTTATTTTATACATGTTTAAAAAAATAGGAAAACATTAATACTTAAAATAACCAGATTAGTTTCTTCTTGAAATAGTCAAAAATATTCTTGGGATCTGTGATTCCCATTCTCCTTAATGAACTTCTCTTTCATTGCTCATTCCATAAATGTTTTTAACTTTCTCTCTGTTCCTTCTTCTCATTTTATATCAGATATTGGAAATTGGTGACTATACAGATAAAATCTGGTCTACAGATAGTGTATTGTAATACTAATTATTATTTTTTTGGTTCTTGTGATACTTGGAAATAAATGGATTTAACATTTAACAAGTTGGAGATTATATATTAAATGTTTTCATCTTTTTTGAAAACCTGGACTCTCTGGACCATCTTGGCTGGCACTTCCACCTGTTCATAGTTAGCTGGAGCTGTGTGCCAGCTTCCTCTTTGGACAGCACATGTTCTGTCCCTTCACCTACCACTCCCTTTGGTATCCTTCACACACTGAGTCTAAGCCTCAGTTATTACTTATCACACTGAGACTGTTGTTTTTCTTACAGTAGAAAGTTATTCACTGAAGTCTCCACAAATTATTAGAAAATGAAAGACCAAGACAGCTATGTGTTTAAAGAAAAATTGGAAGAATGCAAATGTCAATGTCCAAATTGCCTAAGAGTGGAAGTCTGCCCTCTTTTCCCTGAAAGATTCATTCACTTCCTTATGATTTAAACTATCATTTTTAATGTTAATAATTCTAAAATACATATCTCCCTTTTATAGTTATCTCCTAAACTTCTTAGCCATGTGTTTGTATGTGTGTATAGGTGTATGTGTATATCCAATTGCTTACTCAACATCTGTGTTTGAATGTCTCACAGACAATTCAGCCATGACATGCCTGATGTGGACACATCATCTTATTCCCCCAATGTACTCTCTTCCGCCTCTGACCTTTTTTTTTGGTAGCAGACCATATTATCATCCCCAATTGCTCATTCTTCCCTTCCCTGTAAGACATTTCATCTATCTCTGCTGCCGTGTGCATACAGTACTTGCCTTAGAGGAGTATACTTTCCCACACCATTTAGGCCAGGCTCAGCTACATGACTTGTTTTGACCAGTGACATATGAGCAGAAGTAACAGTACACCAGTCTGAACAGAAGCCTTCCATTGTGTGGTTTCACAAGCTCTCTTGCTTTTACTCTCTACATCGAGAAGTACAAATCACAGGTGAGTGATGCTTCTTCCAACTGGATCCTGAAGTGAAAGAACAGCTAAACTGCTGGATAAAATATTTACATATAAATATTTATATTCAATTTCAACTTTTATTTTAGATACAGGGGGTGCATGTGCAGCTTTGTTACAAGAATATTGTGAATACATTGTGTGGTGTTGAGGTTTGAGGGTGTAGATCCCATCACCCGGGTTATAATGAGCATAGTACCCAATAGGTAGTTTTTCAACCAGTGCACTCCTCCTTCCCTCCCCTGTCTAGTAGTTCACAGTGTCTGTTGTCCCCATCTTTAAATCCATGTGGGCTGAATGTTTAGCTCCTGCTTACAAGTGAGAACATGCAATATTTGGTTTCCTGTTCTTGGGTTAATTTCCTTGGGATTATGGCCTCCAACTGTATCCATGTTGCTACAAAGGACATGATTTTGTTCTTTTTTATGGCTGCATAGTATTCCATGATGTATATGCATCACATTTTCTTTATCCATAGATAAAATATTTTTTAAATGTATAATTATAAGAAAAGTGAGGGAACTTCACTAAGACTGGAAGCAATAAGAAATTGTGAATCTCTTTCTAGGTTAGTGCTAAAGTTAGCATTTGCACTAAAAGCATCTGGTTAGCCTTGGTGACTTAAAGTTTTATATTTTGATGGGCTGATTATCACAGACAGGAACACTTGGGGTCCTATGCAAGGTGAGAGCAAGACCCAGAGGCAAATCCAGGAATCCTAAGCAGAACAGATTCCAGGGATGAATTCTCTTATTCAGGAGAAGGGAGAGAATAAGAATGCTTGCCTTTTATGGTCTTGGCCATGAGTACACCGGGAAAAAAAAAATTCTTCCTTTGAGAATTCTCAGTATGCCTTCCTTATGGTTTGGGGTCACATACCCTGTATGCCTGGAAAAAACCCATGCCACAAATTTATGTAAAAGTGGTCTGGGCTAGTAGTACACACAGGTTCCTGGAATTTTAGCAAACTCAAATTCTCAATGGTAGTACATGCTTGAAACTCAGGCCACAAAGAAGTCATGCTGATAAACTTTAGAGAAACATGAGTTCACAAAAATATTTGAAAAGCACTTAGAAAAACAAGCTACTGCTAGCAAAATTTAACAGAACAAATGAAGAGTCAGATTCACAAAGTGGCATATATTTGAATGTTTAAAGACAATACAAAATAAGGGTTTAAAAGATTTAACAGGGCCGGGCGTGGTGGCTCACGCCTGTAATCCCAGCACTTTGGGAGGCCGAGGCGGGTGGATCACGAGGTCAAGAGATCAAGACCATCCTGGTCAACATGGTGAAACCCCGTCTTTACTAAAACTACAAAAAATTAGCTGGGCATGGTGGCGCGTGCCTGTAATCCCAGCTACTCAGGAAGCTGAGGCAGGAGAATTGCCTGAACCCAGGAGGCGGAGGTTGCAGTGAGCCGAGATCGCGCCATTGCACTCCAGCCTGGGTAACAAGAGCGAAACTCCGTCTCCAAAAAAAAAAAAAAAAAAGATTTAACAGAATATAAGAGGATAGTTTCAGGGCCTTGACCAATCTCCTTTCCATAGCTACCAGGATATGAAATATTGCTTTAGAGAGTAGTGGGGTTTTTTTTGTTTTTGTTTCTCAAGTCCTTTCATTTTTAACAAACAGCCCCAGGGTTAGGGAACCAGGAGAAGTGGAAGGGGGAGAAGGGAGGCACTACAACCCCGCCCAACTCACCCCTTCCCCTATTATATATTTATAATCTATATATAAGCCCTAGGGATGAGAGAAAAGGGGAACTCTCTCAGTGGGGTGAGGTAACCCATAAAGAGAAGTTTTATTCAGGCTTTGTGTGACATTCATTCTACACCTCCATGCCTGAGTTCTTTGCAAGAGTAAATGGTACAGTTTGGGTGCAATTTTTTCTTTCTTGCTATGCTTATAGAGATAACCTAACAGTAAAACTATTTCACTCTTAAAACTGGTATTAGTGTAGTTTCATATAAATTCATATTCTTGGAGGGGAAGAAAGAGTAAAGCACTTAAGTGGACTCATCAAACCACATTGTCAGGTATGTGCTTATGCAACAATCTTGCATGATCTGCATGTGTACCCCAGAATCTAAAGCACAATAAAAAATAAAAAAATAAATTAAAAATAAATAAATAAATATTGAAAATAATTCAACTCTATTACACAATATTAAATAATTTTCCATTTTCTGACCTATAATTTCATTATAAAACTCTGGATTTGAACCATATATTCCAGGTGTAATTGCAGATTTTGAAAGCCAAACAATAAATTACAAAAATGTTTCTTAAATTTAGCTTTCTTCTGTTTCTGACTTCTTAAGTTCAATAAATATTAAACATCAACAGTTGTCACTTGCAAAGAATAAAAGAGTTTAAATGACCAGCTTAATTTCTTAAGATACTTTATAATTTATAAAGCAAAAAGCTCATTCATTTTCATTAGAAAAATTTTATTAGTTCAGATTCACACAAGGTTAAGTATAAATAAGAGAAACTTGGGATTAGATAATACTTGCCTTATTCAAAGGCAAAGTCTCCTCCTGTTTTTAAATACAACACAAACTTGAAGAACAAAGATTTCTTAATAGAAACCCTTGAGAAATTGCTTTAAGAACAGATAAGACAGATTAGCAGGTACCTCATGTACATGACTGCCTCTATAGTTTGTTCATTTAGATAAGTCAAAAATTCTCACTTGAGATCTTGTTTATTAATTAAAATATTAGTAAACTATTTCTTCATGAGTTTTTAATGATTCCTGGCTCATATTTGAAATCAATGTCAGCCAAAAAACCTATAACTAATGGGTTTCCCACAGAGTCTACTATCATACAATTTAGTGTCTTGCAATAGAAAGTATAGATCTCAAAGAGCACACACGAACTACTTGAGCTGCGGAGTGAAACAGTATCTGGTTTCCTGGAAGACTATACTGTAAGGATGGAGCTGTCTTCTCTTTTGGTCGTTTGCTCCTCTCATCATTCAGGTGATTTCACTCATTCTCACCTTCAAGCTTCAGTCCTGCCTCTTGGAGGACTGGTTTCTGCTTTAATATAACTCCATAGGAGACCTCAAGATAAATCAAAGAGTTGGCTTTCAGTTCCCTGTGCCTCTTGCATGCTCATCTTTTATGACTGTGATCACTAATACTCAGTCACTTGTTCGAGTTCTTGGCTTCAACTTCCAAGACCCTTGTTACTTACTGTTAAGATGACTTCTTGGGTCATCAAAATCTTCTCCTTTTCATTGTTAATATTTACTAGGTGACTGATCCTATAAACCTTGTCTGAGTTCCCAGTTCTGATTACTCTGCTGGAAACTTCCAAATTGACCTGCTTCCATGGTTGTATTCTGTAACCAATTTTCCTGGGTCCCAGATCCCTCCATTGGCAGGGAGGCCAGAGACTTGTCCAATTGCCACGTGTCTGAGTTTGTAGCTGTATCATCTCTCATTAAGATCTTTCGGTAGCAGGAGACAAGTTGACTGAAACTGAGGGGATATGTAAAATTCAGCATTAAGTAGGACAGAAAAATATTAGAAGGCAGAAGAGGTTCTACCACACAAGGCGATACTAAAACAAGTATTGAAATTCGGAGCATTCAAGGAATGAATTACGGAGAAGAGACAGGGAGCAATAGAAAAGTGAGAAATTTTGGTTAATATGGACTTATGGGAAGCTTTTGCTTGGTCTTCCAGGGATATTTGAAACATATGCCGTTTAAGAGCTAAGGTAAGCAGGTACCCAATTCTAAATCTGTGCTGATAGCCTCCTCCCACCCATAGTGTGGGAATGGTGCGTGTGCCCTAGCCATGTATGAATCACCTGAATCATTATTTAGTGAATTCTGTCATAGAATCTCAGATTTTTTAGAGGTCAAATGATCTTTAAAAATATTCCATCACTCACCGATTATGTTTTTGGGCTTTTTTTGTTGTTCACTTTTTATTGAAAATATACATTCAGAAAAGCATACAAAGAAGTGTATAATTTCTGAAATTTTTATAGTGAACACATACTTATCATCATTCAGATCAAGTTATAGAGTATTTTCTGTCCCCCAGAAGATCCCCTTGTACTCACTTTCAGGCATCATTCAACCCCACAGGTAACTAATATTTTGACCTCCATTAAAGGGACTTTTTAAAATATTGCTCTAAGTCTAATGCTTTTAGGAAATGTTTAAATATTAAACAAATATTTCCGTAAGCACTTACTGTGCAGTAAGTGATAGGGATTTTAAGAAGAATAAAATGTCATCTTTGCCTTCTAAAGAGGGGCTGAAAATGTTATCCGTAAAAGTCAGAGAAAAAATATTTTAGACTGCATGGGCCACGTGGTCTTTGTCATAATTATTCAGAGACATCAGTCTAAAGTTTTGTTTAACCTCTCTCATGTTTGCCCCGAGAATACTTTCTGGTGGCACTTAACAGCTGCAGCATTTAACCCCAGACAACTTTGCCACAAAATATCTTTCTTTTATTATTATTTTTGCTTTGTCCATGTATATTGACTTTGGAAACAAAAGATGTAATTCTGTTTATGGCATTCTGTTTTTAGCAGTGGCATTTCCATTTACAAAATATAGCAATTCTTGATCACTGAATATGTCAAATCCTGGAAAACATAGCATTCCTATATGTGATGTTAACATTGTTTTCAAACAGATGTTGGCCAAAGAATCATTTGATGAATCTGATTTTCTGAAATAAATGATTCTGATGTTAGTGCTATTTTAAAATAACTCCTAAAACAGTTTTCATATTTTATTTTCATCTTAAAAATTAGTCATATTTGCTTCAGCCTCAAAGAGCATGTTCATGTAAAATTAAATGAGTGCTGGCAGTGAGCTGTACATTTTTTTCTTAACAGGAAAAGGGTTAAAGGCAACCCCAGAAATGAATAAATGTGGCTGTGTCCCAATAAAACTTTATTTATGGACGCTGAAATTTGAATTTTATATAATTTGCACATGCTATGAAATGTTCTCCTTTTGAGCTTATTTTCCCAACCATTTAAAAATGTGAAAGTTACTCTTAGCTTGTTGGTAAGAGTACATGGGAAAGGAGGAGTGCCTAACGGGTGCCAGGCATTCAATAAATGTACCTGTTGTTATCATCATCATGACCCTGTTTAGACTGAGAAACTAAGGAGTGAAGAATTAATTCTTGAGGCTCACATTCATTAACACAAATATATTTTATATATCATATGCTATCCATTTTATTTTTTAATTATCCATTAAAATAGGCGCAAATACAAAGATATTTTTAAAATTGATCATTCAAACACGGACCGAGTACCACATGCTGACCACTTTACTATACATTTCATCCTCAGATGAAACAGAAAGATGTCTGACTTTGGGGAATGTACCATCTAGAGGAAGAAGAAAATGCTGTAAAACAAGTATGAGTAATTTTTTAGGCTGGAAGACTCAAAGTTGGGGGAGAGAAGGTGTTTTAGGCTAAGGGTGCCAGTCCATGGCCTGCTGGGAACCAGACAGCATAGCAGGAGGTGAATGGCGGGCAGGTCAGCAAGCATTACTGCCTGAGCTCTGCCTCCTTCAGATCAGCTCTCCTAGAGTTACATAGGAGAGTGAACATTATGGTCAACTGTGCATGTGAAGGAACTAGCTTGTGCCTCCTTATGAGAATCTAATGCCTGATGATCTGTCACTGTCTCCTATCATTCCCAGATGGGACTGTCTAGTTGCAGGAAAACAAGCTCAGCATTCCCACTGATCTTACATTATAGGGAGTTGTATAATTGTTTTATTATATGTTATAATGTAATAATAATAGAAATAAACAAGTACACAATAAATGTAATACGCTTGAACCATCCCAAAATCATCTGTCCATCCCCCACCTGAGTCTAAAAATTTGTGGAAAAATTTTCTTTCACAAAACTGGTCCCTGATGTCAAAAAGGTTGGGGACTACTGTTGCAGGTTATACAGCCATACAAAGCAAACTGTAATGAATTAATAAGAATCTTTTTCTATTCCAAGGCAAGAGGAAAGAATGATGGGTTAAAACGTAGCACTCACTGACTAATAAACGGCAAAATACAGTTTCACTAGGAGAGATGCCCTTTTCCTTACTCTGTGAGTGTAGAAGAGATACCAGTTTTTTTCTTGTTTTATGTTTCCCCGAATCTTTCTATTAAAGACTCACATTCATGGAGTGACAACATAACAAATATTGTCCTCAAAAACGCTTTTATCAGAGCCATTGGATAAAGAGACATTTCTAATCCCAATCCTAGATGGAAACAGAGGATATCAAATTAGCAAGACTTGAGGGCCACCGTGGCCCAGATATAACACTCCAATCTTTCCTTCCTGCAGCCTTACACTGAACTGTTGGCATTTTTCTCATTTATCAAGTAGTTTTCTACCTTCCAAGATTCCCTCTAGGGTACCATTCCTTGTTGCCAAATAATCTTAATATCCCTAGTTATGTCGTATTTATCCATTGAGACTGCATTTTTATCCATGCATTTTTGTTAATTGTTATATCCCTGGCACTTAGAATAGTAAGTGTACATTAAATCTTTACTGATACTCTATAAGTTTGATAAGCCCATGGAGTAACAAACCTGAGTTACACAAGCTGACTTTGTTGTGTTCTGATGATATGACTTGATAAAGGAAATTACCATAATAAATCATGAATGTGTCTCCTTAGAAGAGGCCTCCTGCATATCAATATTCTCTATTCACCATCAGCCTATTCTGCAGATAGTATAAAGTTGAGATAATTGGCACACATTTAAGTTTACGTGTTTGTCTTTTTCTCATCTGTCTTATGCTCCTGCAGTGATTCTGGACCCTTCCTTTGGGGAAAGTCATTATTTCCTCTTCTCAAGCTCTCTCTGTAAATGCACGGTGTGGGCTGACAGTTTATGTCCCCCTCTCCAAATTTATATTAGT
Source organism: Sapajus apella (assembly GCF_009761245.1). Classification (NCBI taxonomy): domain Eukaryota; kingdom Metazoa; phylum Chordata; class Mammalia; order Primates; family Cebidae; genus Sapajus; species Sapajus apella. The sequence goes on along the minus strand of NW_022436946.1, from coordinate 27,334,431 downwards.
TTGATGCAAACATAATTGCAGTTTTAGACTGTGAATTTTAAATCATTATAACTAAGTTCAAACACGTCTTTTTTAAATCAAAATAGGGACCATTACATCAACACATTTTTGCCAATGATAAATAAGTTTATTTAGTTCTGTAGCATAAAAGTTCATGCTTTGGGATTCAGTGAATTCTTAGAAAGCATTTTCTGCATCCTGCTGGTTCTGGAAGTGTTTTCTCTGCAAAAAGTTGTCAAGATGCTTGAAGAAGTGGTAGTCAGTTGACAAGATGTCAGGTGAATATGATGAATGAGGCAAAACTTTGTGGCAGAATTTCTTTAACTTTTGAAGCATTGGTTGTGTGACATGCAGTCTGGCATTGAAGTGGAGAAGAATTGGGCCCTTTCTGTTGACCCATGCTGGCTACAGGTGTTGCAGTTTTTGGTGCATGCCATGGATTTGCTGAGCATACTTCTCAGATGTAATGGTTTCACAGGATTCAGAAAACTGTAATGGATCAGACTGACAGCAGGCCACCAGTGACCATAACCTTTTTTTGGTGCAAGTTTGGTTTTGAGAAGTGCTTTGGAGCTTCTTCTTGGTCCAACCACTGAGCTGGTCATCATCAGTTGTTGTATAAATCTACTTTTTGTTACATGACACAATCTGATTGAGAAATGGTTCATTATTGTTGCATAGAATAAGAAGATGACATTTCAAAACAACGATATGTTTGATTTTCTGTCAGCTCATAAGGCACTCACTTAACAAGCTTTTTCACCTTTTTGATTTGCTTCAAATACAAATGATCATAGAAGGGTCAACATTGAGTTATTTGGCAACTTCTGTAGTTGTAAGAAGATCAGCTTTGATGATTGCTCTCGGTCCTTGCCAATTTCCGATGGCTGACCACTACACTCCTCATCTTCAAGGCTCTCATCTCCTTTTCAAAATTTGAACTGCCACTGCACTGCACATTCATTAGCAGTTCCTGGGCCAAATGTATTGTTGATGTTGTGAGTTGTCTCTGCTGCTTTATAACCTATTTTGAACGAGAAAATCCCTTGAATTTACTTCTTATCTAACATCATTTCCATAGTCTAATATAAACATAAACAGCAAGTAGTAAGTCATTAGCAAAAAAAAAAAAAAAAAAACATAAAATGAGAAATGCCCATTAAAATGATGTACAACATAACCACATTTATTTAAGAATGTATTTCCATATCAAACGGCAAATTGAAACAATGCAAAAACTGTAATTACTTTTGCACTCACCTAATATATTGGATCCTCACCCAGAGGTGATGGCATTAAATGACGCCGTGGAGAGGTGATTATGTCATGAGGGTGGAGCCCTTGTGATTGGGATTAGTGTCCTGAAAAAAAGAGGTAAGAGAAAGACCCTTAGTCCCTTTCACCATATGAGGTTAAAGTGAGAAGATGGCTGTTAATGAGGAAGCAGGTCCTTACAAGACACCTAATCTGCCTTGATCTTGGACTTCTATGCTTGCAGAATGGTGAGAGGTATTTTTCTGTTTTTTATAAGCCACCTAGCTTATGATATTTTGTCATACTAGTCAAATGGACTAAGACAATGCATCACCTTCTTTGTTGCTTTCTCAGCATGTTTCAGCTATTTTACCTCAGGCTGATTCAAGTTGATGAAGAAAATCTCTGTCAAAATCTTTCTGCTAAAATACTGAACATGTTTATTTCCACAGGAAGAAGCAGTCAGGATCCTGCCAAACATTTATCTTTAGGGGCTTCTTCATTAACTTCCAGCAGTATTGATGCATTGAGCTTTCATACACTCTCTCATCAGAGATCTCTGTCATGAATTTGGTGTCTAATTTCAAAACATCTTCTATGGTAAATTCTTGGTTAGAGAGTTGATGCACTGTGATCACAATCTTTTCTGCTCTTCATTGAAATCTGAAATAAAATTTATCTGTATCCTTAGGTTCAGAACTCAAATTTCCTTTCTATTATATTTTACCTTCAAGGAAGCATTGAAAATAAACACATTACAGTCCAGGGTAAGAAAAAAATGACTTCTTAATTGTGACAAATGAACCAACAAAAGCACATAACATAAAATTTACCTTCTTCATTATTTTGGGAGGGATTTAAATACTTTTTATTATTTTAATAACTTTTTAAAAATATAATTTACAAATTCTACAGTTCACCCATTTAAAATGTGCGGTTCAATAGTTTTTAGTATGTTCACATAACTCTGCAACCGTCACCACAATAAATTTTAGAACATTTTTGTAAACATTAGCAGTCATTCTTCCTTTACTCCCTACTCCTTCCCTTTTCTCCCACCTTCCAGCCTCAGGCTATCACATCTGTAGTTTCTATATGTGTGCCTATTCTGTATATATTTTTTAACTTTTCCTATCTCACTATGATTTTGTATCCTTTGACAAACATTTTCCTCACCTCCCTCCAACCAACCAAGCCTCTGGAAACCACCATTCTACTCCCTCCTTCTACAGGATCAACATTTTTAGGTGCCACATATGCCTGCAATTATGTGGTATCTGTCTTTCTGTGGCTGGCTTATTTTATTTAAAATAATGTTTTCCAGCTTCATCCATGTTGTCACAAATGACAGGATTTTATTTTTGATTTTTAAAAATTTTTTGAGATGGAGTCTTAATCTGTCACCCAGCCCAGAGTGCAGTGGCACGTTCTCTGCTCACTCACTGCAACCTCTGCCTCCTGGGTTCAAGTGATTCTCCTGCCTCAGCCTCCGGAGTAGCTGGGACTACAGGTACACACCACTCTTCCCCACTAATTTTTGTATTTTTAGTAGAGATAGGCTTCACCATATTGGACAGGCTGGTCTCGATCTCCTTAATCTTAACATTGGCCTGCCTTGGCCTCCTGCCTTGGCCTCCCAGAGTGCTAGGATTACAGGGGTGAGCCACCTTGCCCAGCCAGGATTTTATCTTTGTGGCTGAATAGTATTATACTATGTGTATATACTGTATTTTCTTTATCCATTCATCTATTTATGAAGTTAATTTCATGTCTTGGCTATTGTGAAGAGTGCTTTGATAAACCTGGGAGTGCAGATGTCTTTTTTGACATACTAATTTCAGGTACCAAGTGTACATATAGTTCAGTAGTGTCAAGTATATTCACATTTGTGAAACAGAGCTCCAGAAGTTTGTAATCTTGCAAATCTGAAACCGTATACCCATTTCTCCCTTGCCTCCTTCCCTCTGTCCCTGGTATCAAAAGTAATCACTACTCTGCTTTCTATTAATTACTCTACTTTTGATACTTCATAAAAGTGGAATATGAAATGTTTGTCTTTTATGACTGGATTATTTCATTAAGCATAATAATGTCATCAAAAATCATCCATGCTGCAACACATGTCAGAATTTTTTTCCTGTTTAAGGCTAATATTCAATTGTATGTGTATACCGTATTTTGCTATCCATTCATCTATTGATGACATTTGGGTTGCTTCCACCTCTAAGTTATCATGAATAGTGCTGCAATGAACATGAGTGTGCAAATATCTCTTCAAGACCCTGCTTTTGATTCTCTTGGATAAATAACCAAAACTGAGATTGTTGGATTATATAGTAGTTTAATTTTTAATTTTTTAAAGGGACCTCCATACTGTTTTCCACAGTGGCTACGCCAATTTATATTCTCACCAACAGTGCCAATGGTTAAGTTTGTTCACACCTTTGTCAACACTTGTTATTTTCTGGTTTTATTTATTTATTTGCAGTTAGTCATCCTAATAGATGTGAGGTGATGTATCATTTAAGTCTTGATTTGTATTACTCCATGACTAGCAATGTTAAGCATCTTTTTATATACTTGTTACCATGTGTCTTATCTTTGAAGAAACGTCTATTCAAGTTCTCTGCACCTCAAAACCTAAAATGCAGTGAAAATAAATAAATAAGAAAAGAAGAGGAAAAGTTCTCTGCAATATTTTATTTGGGTTATTCAATTTTTAGTTGTTGAATTGTAGGAGTTTTATATTCTAGATATTAATCTCATTGCATGTATAATTTACAAATATTTTCTTTCTATAGGCTGTTTTTCACTCTGTTTATTATGTCCTTTCCATTCCATAGCTTGCATTTTCATTCTCTTATGTCCATTGATTAATACAAGTTTAAAGTTTGGTGTAGTTTCATTGTATATTTTTGCTTTTCTTGCCTATGCTTTTGGTGTCATATCAAAAATTACTAACAAATTCTATGTCAGAAAGATTTCCCCCATATTTTCTTCTAAGAGTTTTATGTTTCTTGCTGTTATATTTAGGTCTTTGATTCATTTTGAGTTAATTTTTGATATCATGCAAGGTAAGGGTCCAACTTTTTTCTTTTGCATGTAGATATCCAATTATTCAACATTATTTGTTGAAGAAACTGTCTTTTCACCACGAAGATCATTTGACCATACATATAAAGGTTTATTTCTAGAATCGCTATTCTATTTTATTGGTGTTTGTCTTATCTATCGATTTTGGTAGTAGTACCATGCTGTTTTTGTTACTGTAGCCTTGTAGTATAATTTGAAGTCAGGTAGCATGATGCCTCCAGCTTTGTTCTTTTTGCTTAGGATTGTCTTTACTATACAGGCTCTTTTTTGATTCTATAGGAAATTTAAAGTAGTTTTTTCTAATTCTATGAAGAAAGTCAATGGTATCTTGATAGAAATAGCATTGAATCTATAAATTACTCTGGGCAGTATGGCCATTTTCACAGTATTGATTCTTCCTATCCATGAGCATGGAATGTTTTTCCATTTGTTTCTGTCCTCTCTTGTTTCTTTGAGCAGTGGTTTGTAGTTCTCCTTGAAGAGATCCTTCACAACCCTTGTAAGTTGTATTCCTAGGTGTTTTATTATCTTTGTAGCAATTGTGAATGGGAGTTCACTGGTGATTTTGCGCTCTGTGTATTATTGGTGTATAGGAATGTGTGTGATTTTTGCACATGGATTCTTTATCCTGAGACTTTTCTGAAGTTGCTTATCAATAGCTTAAGGAGTTTTTGGGCTGAGACAATGGGGCTTTCTAAATATACAATCATGTCATCTGCAAACAGAGACAATTTGACTTCCTCTCTTCCTATTTGAATTCTCTTCTTTCTTTCTGTTGCCTGATTGCACTGGCCAGAACTTCCAATACTATGTTGAATGGGAGTGTTGACAGAGGGCATCCTTGTCTTGTGCCAGTTTTCAAAGGGAATGCTTCTACCTCTTGCCCATTCAGTATGATATTGGCTGTGGGTTTCTGATAAAAAGCTCTTAATATTTTGAGATACATTCTATCAATACATAGTTTATTGAGTGTTTTTGGCAAAAAAAAATAAAAGAACAAGCTGGGCATGGTGGTACATGCTTGTAGTCCTAGCTACTTGGGTGACTGAACCTAGGAGTTCAAGGCTGCATGAGCCATGATCATAACATTGCACTTTAGCCTGACTGACAGAGTAAGACCTTGTTTCTTTAAAAGAGAGAGAGAGAGAGAGAGAGAGAGAAAGACACTTAATTCTCATGACCTCATCTAAACCTAATTACCTCAAAAGACCGCACTGCTAACTACTGTCACTTTAGGACCAGGGCTTCAACCTGTGAATTTTAGGGTAGCACAAACATTCTTTGTATAACAGGCAGTTGATTCTATTTACATTTAAAGTAATTACTGATGGTAGAAGAATTACAATTGCCACTTTGTTAACTGTTTTTTTTGTATATCTTATAGATTTTCTGTGTCTCCTCTCTCTTTTTCTGTCTTCTTTTGTGTTTTGTTGATCTTCTCTAATGATATGCTTTGATTTACTTCTTATTTACTTTTGTATATATTACATAGATATTTTCTTTGTGGTTTTCATTGCAATCACATAACACATCTTAATCTATAAAATTTTATTTTAAACTGCTAAGTAACTTTAATCACACACAAAATCTCTACTTCTTAACAGTTCTACCTCCCCTACTTTATGTTATTGATGTTACAATTTATATTTTCATATATCATATACTCACTAACATAACTTTATAGCTTTTGAATTTTTTATCATTTAAATATTATGAATCAAAATTATAATAATACAAGTTACTGTATTTGTCTATAAATTTACCTTTACAAGAGTACCTTATACTTTCACATGGCTTCAAATGGCTGACTACTATCCTTCTGTCTCAACATGAAGGACACCTGTTAACCTTTCTTGCAGAGCGATCGAGTGGTAATGGACTCCCTCACCTTTTGCTTGTCTAGGAAAATCTTAATTTCTCATTCATTTTTGAAGGATGGGATGTCTTTGCTGGATACAGTGTTTGTTGATGATAGTTTTGTTTTCCTTTCTACACTTTGAATGAGTCGTTCCACTCCCTTCTAGCCTGCAAAGTTTCTGCTGAGAAATCTCCTGATAATCTTATGGAAACTCCTTTATATGTGATGAATCTCTTTTTTCCTTTCTGTTTTCAAGATTCTTTCTTTGTCTTTGTCTTTAAACAGTCTGATTATAACATATAGCTGTGTTGTTCTCTTGGGATTTATATTGGTTGGAGTTTTTTTCAGCTTCTTGAATCCATATGTCCATTTTTCTTCAGATCTGGGATATTTTAAACCATTATTTTTTAAACAAGCTCTCTCCCCATTCCTTCTCTCTTCTCCTCCTAGTATTCTCATAGTGTATATATTGGTCCAATTAATAGTGTCCCATAGTCCCTTAGGCTTTTTTTCACTTTTCTTTACTCTTCTTTATTTTTGATTCTCTGATTCAATCATTTCAACTGATTGCATGTTGGCTTGTCTTCAAGTTTGCTCATTATTTCACCTTACTGATGAAGTCTGCTGTTTCATTCTTTAAACTACATTTTCAGTTCAATTATTGAAATTTTCAGCTCCAGAATTTCTGTGTTTTTAAAAATAGTTTCCGTTGATTTGTCAATATTCTAATTTTGGCCATATATTGTTTTTGGTTTTGTTTAGTCATTTATCTGTGTCCTCTTTTAGCTCATTGAGTATTTTTTATGAAAGTCATTTTAAATTCATTTTTAGACGCTCATAGATTTATATTTCTTTAGGATTCGTTTCTGGAGTTCGTTACTTTGATTGTGCCATGTTTTTTTCTGTCTTTGTATGCCCTGTAATTTGTATGTTTGTTTGCTGAGATTTAGGAATTTGAAAAAAAACAACTCCCTCTCCCAGTTGTGTACTGCCTTCAAGCCGTGGAAGACTTTGTCCATGAGCCTAGCTGAAAAAAGAGCTTCAAACCTTTTATGATCTCTGGCTCTCCCTGGTGTTTTCCTGAGGAATTGCAGCTCTAACACGCTACCTGCCTCTGTTTTCAGCAGCTTCCAAACTCTCCCAGTCAGGTGAGAAAGAGATCAGTCCCCAAGACAGCACTCACATAAACTAGAACATTGGAAACATGGTCTACTCTTCTGTTTTAGGCAAAGGCCCCAGTATGGGAAAGGAGTTCTTTCTAATTGTTCTGCGTTATGTCATTTCATGGGAGACACATGAACAGACACATCAAATGCTGCAGATTTCCTTACTTCTTTCTTTGAAACCCTGTCTTGGTTTTACAATGGCTTAGCTGATGTATCTTTTTAACTTCTCTCTGTGGTTCTCATGGGGTGTTCTGTTATTGTCACCTCAGTGTCTGTGAGGGAGGAGAACTTGTAGCTTTCTAATTTGTCATCTTGCTGAAATGACCTTAAGAATGGGTGACTAAAATATACGTGTATAGAAAAAGTCTGAGAGTTGTAAGGGAGCTATATAAAACTTGAATTATTGCCTCTTTAATATCACAAAAGAGAATATGTATTTAAAATTTTTTGAAAACCTGAGGATTCTCTGTAAGTAAAAAATTAGTTTCTGCTGCCTCATTATGTCTACATGGGCAGATGAATCCTTTAGTGTTTGAAAAATATGCTGTCACTATTGCTGGATTGTTCTGTGAAATTGTTCTTAGAGAAACGTTTGGAAGTTCAGGCACACAGAGAGTAACAGGAAGAGGGCACTAACTAGAAGATTTCATCGTTGTAATTACTTAAAAATCTTCTACTTCATTATTCAAGGAAAAACCTTCATGTATCCTAAACTGGTTTCTCAAATCCAGACTCAATTTTCCTCTTTTTCATCTGAAAACCATTACGTGTGAGCACTTGAACTTGTTAGTTGTTTAAATGTTCTTTCTTCTTCTACCTAGAATACAGCATAATTGCTTCCATTTCCTGTGCTGCCTTCTCTGGGTTAATTCCTACGCAGGTTTTGAGACTCATCCCAGGTGTCACATCCTTCCACTCCCGCCTTTCTCTTCTGGTAAGGGTTTCCTAACTGTGAGCTAGATGTACCTTCTATTTTCCCAATGATAGCACATTGTTTTCTAATTGTCTGTATTCTTATTTCTTTCACATACTTGATTGTGAATTGCTTAAGGCTGGGAATTTATTCTATTAATCTTTATGGCTTTAGCACTTAGCATTGTGCTTGGCACAAAGTAGCTTAATAATTGTTTATTGAACGAATGTAGGCAAAAAGACAGATCTGAGTTTAAATCCTGGCTGTTCCACTTGCCAGCTCTGTGATGCAACGTTACTTGAATTTTGTGCAGCTCTATGATGCAGACTTACTACATTTTCAGTCCTTTAGTTTTCTCATCTCTAAAATTAGCTTGACGCCTCCATAAATGTTTGCTGGGAGGATCAAGTGAGAGCTTGAGTGTAGAACATTTATGTAGCCTCATAGGTAATAAACAGGCAGTAAATGGTAGCTATAATGTAGCTTGTTAACCTTAAATTGCAGCTAGCAATTAACTAAGGTGAAATAAGAAAAATAAAAATATTTATTTGCTTCCAGCTAGTTTAATCAACATACTCCAAGATGGGGAACTAAGTAATCCCAAATGTGTATCTTTCAGCAAAATTTGTTCTCTATCACTCTTTTATTTATTTAATACTTTACTAAAAGGTTATATTTTTAGCACTTTTCTTTTTTATAAAAACCTTTCTTATTGTGGTAAAATACAAAAAAAAATGCCTTTTTAACCATTTTTAAGCAGACAAGTCATTAGCATTCAATACATTAACGTTGTGTAACCATCACCACTATCCATCTCTGGAATGAAATTCTGTACATATTAAAGAGTGATTCCTCATTTCCAATTCCTCTCCAACTCCTGGCAACCACTATTCTACCTTCATTATCTGTGAATTTGACTATTCTATATACCCCATATAGGTGGATTCACAGAGTATTTGGTTGTGAGTAGTTTATTTTGCTTAGCATAATGTTTTAAAGGTTTATCCATGTTGTAGCATACATTAATTCCTTCCTTTTATGGCTGGATAATATTCCATTGTATTTACATACCACATTTTGTTCATCCACTCATCCTTTGACAGACATTTGGGTTTTTTTATTTTTATTTTTGGCCACCATGAATAATGTTGAATACACAAATATCTCTTTAAGACCCTGCTACAAATTCTTTTGAGTATATACTCAGAGATAATGGAATTGCTGAATCACACAATAATCCTCTGTTTTTATTTGTATATCTCTAATGTCTAGTGATCTTGAACGTCTTTTCATGTGTTTATTGGACATTTGTATATTTTCTTTGGGGAAATATCTACTCAAGTTCTTTGCCCAGTTTTTAGTTGCTTTTTTTGAGTTGTAGTAGTTCTTCATATATCTGGGTATTAACACCATAGCAGATATATGATTTGCAAATATTTTCTCCTGTAGGCTGCCTTTTCACTCTCTTGATAGTGTCCTTTGATGCAGAAAACTTCTTATTTATTTATTTTTGAGACAGAGTCTTGTTCTGTTGCCCAGATTGGAGTGCAGTGACAGGATCTTGTCTCACTGCAACCTCCAATTCTGGGGCTCAAGCAATCCTCCCGCCTCAGCCTTCCGATTAGCTGGGATTACAGGTGTATTCCACTGTGCCTGGCAAATTTTTGTATTTTTTGTGCTGATGGGGTCTTGCTATGTTGCCCAGGCTTGTGTCAAACTCCTAGGCTCAAAGCAGTTTGCCTACATTGGCCTTCCAAACTGTTGGAATTATAGGTGTGAGCCACTGTGGCTGGCCCTCATTTAATTTTTAAATGCACACTATCAATATCAATTTTCTAATCGAAATAATTTATATAAAATAAGTATTTAGCAAAGAAAAGAAATTATTTTCCCTATTGTTTCACATTATAATACATTTTCATTGTCAGAGTGTAAGAGACTTCATGTACTATTTTATTTGTAGAATTTGTTGCTTATGTTTTAAAATCCGTGAGAGAACAACTTTATTTTGAGGTGAGTTTATTTTGAATTGGATTACTCAAGAAAATAGAACAATTTACAACTCTAAAGCTAACTCATGAGAACATTGCCTGATTATATCCAGATAATGTTTAAATTTTGCTTCCTTTCTTGTTGTCTGCCTTTTCCTCTTATTACTGTTTTTCAACTGGTCTTTGCCTAAAATCTTATCTCTATTAAATTGTATGGTCCTCGGATCTTCTAGTGCTTACTTCTTACCTTCTATACTTAGTGCTTACTTCTTACCTTCTTACTTCTTTCCGTTTCTCACTTCCTGTCCCTTCTATCAAGCGTCCTCTCTGTCCTTCTTTTATGCTTATCACATCTTGTATTTTGGAAACTTCTACCTACTTACCTTCTCTTTCCTCTGCCTGCAAATATATATAATTTTCATCTGTGTCCTGATTGCTTCTCAAAGAATCTATTTTTCTAATATTGACAGCAACAATAACATTAACTAATAAATTAACCTATGCCCAGGTTCTGGTAAATTATATTTTATATGTAATACATATAATACCAATATATATAATATATACAATTGAGGTCAACCTCACAATCACCCTAGTTATTGCCCTAGAGAGCTTTTCTACACCACAGCACAAGGAGATGGACCCACACATAGCATAATAAGCTCTCTGATTGTGAAGACATAGATTGAAATTTTGGTTGGCTCAGGCAGATGTGCTAAAGGTAGTTATTCAGGAATAAGGTGAAACTTTATGAGGTAAAGAAGAATTGGTCATCTTTAGGTTAAACATTTCCCTGAGTTCACATAAGACCAAGAGATTTCAAGTTCTGAGTATCCAGAGGAAAAAGATCTCACTGAATGCAGGGAATACGGTAAAGAGCCTGGAAACGTGGCACTGTGGTAGCAGAGCTAAACTAGTGCTGGCATGGAGGCTACTCAAGTTCCATCATACCAATGCATAAAAACACGTCTCAAAAGATTTACACTGGTTCACAAATAACTACCAACCAAATACAATATTTTCATTGGATAAAATATATAATATATAAAATTACCTCACTATTTTGCCCTGGCTGTTCTTGAGCCACTAAGCTCAAGTGATCCTCCCACCTCAGCCTCCCAAGTAACTGCAACTACAGACAGGCACCACTGTGCCAGGCTCCTCATTTTTGAATGAGGAAATATTCAGGAAGGGTATCTTTTAATTAAAAGTATTGATATTATTTCTATATATGTGGGGTTAATAAAAATGAAGGTCAAGGAAAGAGCTTCAGTGAACATTCATTTATATTTTCTCCAGATTTGTTATATCCTCTCCTTCGAAACACATGTACTACCTCATACAGATATTCCATAGTTGCTATAATGCATTCATAATGGTCAGCTCTGCTCTTAGTGAAAAACAGATGCATCTTTAGTGTTGGGATAATTTATAAAACACCCTCAACCTGTCCTCTGTCATCTTTTACATCTTACTGTGGAGATCTGGTTTTAATCAATCTACATCTACAGAACAAGTTTGATCCTTGTAAAATTAATTAAGTTGTGTTTATCTTCAGAGACTTTACAATTTTGTTGGGAGTTTCATTCATCACAACAATAATTTTGAAAGCAGTTTGACTATAAGTTCCCAATTTAAAATTTAGGTTTTCAAACATAATTTGTAAATCACTGGCTACTGTCTTTTTCTTTCTTCCCTAAAAGGTTCAATTATGAGTTCCTTTTATATAATCACTATTCATTCAAACAATATTACAATAGTTCTTTACTAGTTCTTTGTTAGTAAAATATGACACATTTGTCTGGTTATGTAGTTAATTACTAAAATTACAACTATTACATGTTGATTCTGTTATCCTACATTGCTGTGGATTCCAACCACAGTCTGTCCAGTAAATTAAAAAAAAAAAAAAAAACCTTCCAACATGATACCTTCTTCCTCTTTTTAGACTGTTCTCTTTGTCTTGCTTGCACTTGCTAACTACTGTTCTTTTCAAGAAACCTGAATCATCTGGTAAGAGAAGTAAACTGGTGAGAAGTTTAGGCACACAGGCTTGAGAATTAAGGCATGTCTAAGTTTAAACCCTATCCCTACCCCTTGTTAGTAGTGTCAGTCTGAGAAAGTTTCTTAAATGGTCTAAGCTGTGGTTTCCTCATTTTCAAAATAAGAGTCATGACATCAGTTGGGTTTGTAATCTGGGGACTAACGAACTAGTATCTATAAAGCACAAGCACTGTACTTGGCACTTTGAGTCAACCAATAAGCTTCAGAAGGTCTGTGAACATCATGACACTCTAATGTTTTCAACTGCAATTTCCTTTTTCTTTCTTTCTTTCTTTTTTTCTTTTTTTTTGTGACAGAGTTTTACTCTGTTACGCAGGCTGGAAGTACAGTGGTGATCTCAGCTCACTGCAGCCTCCACCTCCTGGGTTCAAGTCATCCTCCTGCCTCAACTTCCCAAATAGCTGGGATTACAAGCATGTGCCACCATACCCAACTAATTTTTGTATTTTTGGTAGAGAGGGGGTTTCACCATGTTAGCCAGGCTTGTCTCAAACTCCTGACCTCAAGTGATCCACCTGCTTTGGCCTCCCAAAGTGTTAAGATTACAGGCATGAGCCACTGTGCCCGCCTGCAATTTCCTTTTTTACCACCTTGAAAATGGCCTTTGTGAAAAACAAATCAGGGGAAAAATTGTTATTAAGGCACTGCTTTACTTTAAAAATATGTAAAATGCTTCTGCTTTAATTATCAAATATAGTTGGTAATCAGCTCTAATATGAGTTCTAGTAAATGTTACCAATAATAGTAATTATAAGAAATGGACCCTAACATTTTGCATAGGGACATCTCTGTCTATATTTGGCCTAGTTTAGGTTGAAGGATACTAAGGAAAATGAGGTACCAAGAAACTTGCCTATTCTTTGGGTTTCTGACCATCAGTGAATGTGATAAACATAAAAACTCCTGATCCCTTTGAGCAAGGATCTTTTGTAATGAGTGCATTGATTCTTAAAGATCCCTTGTTTATGTCCACTTTGAAATATATTGGAAAGAATAGATTTTATTTATGAGAAAAGGTTTTGATTCAAATGGATATTTTCCAGAACTTAAAAACTATATACCAAATGACATAAAGACTAACATTAATAGTAACAATATTAAAATATAATATGGTAGTACAATTTTGAAAAAGAGAGAGAAACAAAGCAATAATAAATATTAGACAAATGAAAATAAATAAAAGGCATCAGAGAAATATAGCAGGCATAAAAGACAATATTTTTGCCTACCCAGTATTCTATCTGTCCTTTTTCCTTACTAATAGAACCTCAAATTTTGCTTGGGATGCCACGTTGCCTGCTTAAAAAAAAAATCAATATTTCTGACCTTTCTTGCATAGAGGGGGCCATATAAGATCTCCATCTCTTGGGACATAATCAGCAATCTGCTGTGGATTGCTGGTAAATTTGTCTTTTCTTTACACTGGTGGAGCCTTTTCCTCCTAGTTGCTTCTTTATTCTTCTTTCTGACAAAATCACTTTTTAGAAGTAAGAGATTGGAGTGACCTTGGATATGACAGCTGCAGCTAAGGATAGCAGAGCAGAAAGAGAGAAGGTGCAATCGATCTTCTGTATATGAGTTGAAAGTACTCTTTATGTGGGATAAAATAGTGAACTCTCAACTCGTTATGAGGGATAAAATAAACTAATAATATGGTTAATCACTATAGTTGAATATATGTTACTGCTCTTTGAAAGTGATCCCAAACTGATATGGAATATCATTTTATATTGATAAAATATATATATTTCATGTAATATCTCATCTACTTTCTGTTTCTGTTAAAATAACTACAGCAATAATATTCACTGAGAACTTACTCTATGACAAAAGTCTATTAAAATGTTTTAAATATTATAATCAAATCAATATTGAAAACAGTATACTAAAACACTGATATCTATTTAAAAAACACAAAAACAAATGCTTTAAAATACAAAGAAAATTTAAAAGTATATAATCATAGAGTAACTTTTAACAGAGCCGTAATAATCAATTATAGATTAAGCATTGAAATTTAAACTAGATAATAAAGCATTCAAACTAATAAACATACACGAACTTTTGTATGATATATACATTTGTCTCACTTTCTTTTAAAATGTCTAAAGAAAGTGAAAAGTCATCTACTTAACCCTAAATAAAACATTAATAGAGTTTTTAAATTTTCAAAAATATTCTAGCTAAATTTCCTGAGCATAACATATAAGATAAACCCCACAATCATTTGAAAATATGAAAATTGTCTCCCAAATAGTCAGTGTCTGAACTACCCACCGTCTCCTTACCTGCACATGATGCTATCCTGGAGTTCTAACCTGGATGGGATGTTTTGAGATGTGGGCCTGGATGTTAGAATGAAGCATGGTGGAAAATGTAGTGTGCATGTCAGAACTTGGGTGGAGATTTCCTACTCCTTCCCATATAAAAAATTATCCGAATGGACTACCAACTTCAGAAAAGCCAAGTAGAAGAAAAATTAGCAACAAAGTGAACAGACAGCCTGAAGAATGGGAGAAAATGTTTGCAAACTATATATCTGTCAATGATCTAATATCCAGAATCTGTAAAGAACTTAATAACCAAAAAACAAAAACCCCATTAAAAAATGGGCAAAGGACATGAACAGATACTTCTCAAAAGAAGACGTACACATGGCAAAGAAGCATAGGAAAAATGTTCAATATCACTAATAAGTAGGGAAATGCAAATTAAAACCACAATGAGATACCATGTCACACTGGTCAGAATGGCTATTATTAAAATGTCAAGAAATAACAGATGCTAGCAAGGTTGCAGAGAAAACAGAATACTTATACACTGCTGGTGAGAATGTAAATTTGTTCAGCCACTATGGAAAGCAGTCTGGAGATTTCTCAAAGAACTTAAAATAGAATTAACATTCAACCCAAGAATCTCATTACTGGGTATATACCCAAAGGAATACAAATCATTCCACCAAAAAGACACATGCACATATGTTCATTGCAGTATTATTCATAATAGCAAAGACATGGAATCAACCTGGATGCCTATCAGTTGTGAACTGGGTGAAGAAAATGTACTATATATATACATCACGGAATACTATCTAGCCATAAAGAAGAATGAGATCATGTTCTTTGCAGCAACATGGATGTAGCTGGAGGCCATTATCTTACATGTATTAATGCAGCAACAACAACAAAAAAATACTGCAGGTTCTCAATTACAAGTGGGAGCTAAATATTAAGTACACATGGACACAAAGGTTCAAAGGGTATATGTATAGGTTTGTTAAGTGGATAAATTTTGTGTTGTGGGGGTTTGATGTACAGATTATTTTGTCACCAAGGTAATCAGTGTAATACCCAATAGGTAGTTTTCCAGTCCTCACCCTCTTCCCACCCTTCACCCACAAATAGGGCCTGGTGCCTGTTGTTCCCTTCTTTGTGGAGGGTAGGAGGAGGGTGAGCATTGAAAAACTACCTGTCAGGTATTATGCTGATTACCTGGGTGGCAAAATAATCTGTTGACTAAACTCCTGAAACATGCAATTTACCCATATAACAAACCTGCATCTGTACTCTTTTGAACCTAAAATAAAAGTTGAAAAGAAAATAAATGAATAAAGAAAGACTTTCCATTATGTGAAAAATTTTAAAAAGTCAAGCAGAGAGGTGGATATATGGTAAAAAGCAATATGACTGGTATTTAGGGCAGTGGAATGGTTAACGTGGTTAAGTGTGTGGAGAAAAGGTAGCGCCTGGAGAGATCTCCCTGGGAGCCCATGTATAGTGTTAAGAGCCCATTTCTAGTGTGAGTGAAGTGCCAAAAGCAGGAGTATTCTCTTAAGTGCTCATTTCCCTTTAATGATAAAGCAGCATTCCAATTAACAGTGTAAGTAGAGGGTGTCTTAGTGTCCAGCAGAACAAACTGAGACAAATCAGGTCTTCAGCTGTTTTAAGCTGCAAAGTCCTTCCTTTTCTTGAGAAGGTAAATTTTATTGGGTGGCCAAGATAGAAGAGTTGTGAAACAAACTGCCAATAACATCTAATGAACCACAGAGTCTTGCCCTTCAGAGCTGTGCATAGCATGAGGGTCTCTTGGTTGAACTCAATACATCCTAAAACCTACACCTGGAGCCATGGTCTCATCACCAGATCACTCACTACACTTCTATCCTCAAAATGACGATAGCATTCCAAAACACATGGGATGGGGTGGGGGAAGGGTGGGAGGTGGAGGTGACTTTTGGAGTCACAGCTTAGTTTGCAACAACTTTTCTGCCTCAAAGCAAAAGAATATTGTAATACTTACTACATGAAACATTATGGAGCTATTTAACTGTTTACCATGATTTAACAATTACATGGAGACTTATCATGTTATAATGTCTAACTGTATATACAAACTATGTGGACATCATGCTTTGTATAGAAAAAGGTAAAAGAGGGGAAATAATTTCAAATATTATCTCTAGTATATTCAGATGAAGAAACTGTGGATCATTTTATTTATTTATTTATTTATTTATTTAACTTTACTGTTTTTCAAATATTCTTGAGTAGACAAATATTTTTTAAAAGCTTATGAAATTAATGAATTAAATGCTAAATAGTGTAAAATCAGAGATAGGCAGTATAGGGACAAAAAGATATATAAGAGAACGGATGTTTTCCTTAAAGAGCTTTATCACAGTAGGAGAGATGAGACTTTCACACGTAACATAATATATAGAAGAAAGTAACAAATGTTATAGGACAGAGACACAGGGGAAGAAGAGATTATGACTACTGCCTTTATTAATTTGTAATTTACTTTTTACCCATACACGTCAGCTTTAGACTAGGGAATAACAAAGCTAAATTTATATAATAGATCTGTGTCTACCTGTAGGCCATTTTATTTACTATTCATATTTCTGAAAACAGAAACCTCATTGCTAGTATTTCTTTGGATCCCTTTCCTCCTAGATTTGGAAATGTGTTGTAAAAGAAGAAACAAGATGTCCATAGGTGGGTGTTGAATAATGAGAACACATGGACACAGGGAGGGGAGCATCACACACTGGGGTCTGTGGGGGGGAACTAGGGGAGGGACAGTGGGGGGTAGGGAGTTGGGGAGGGATAACATGGGGAGAAATGTCAGATATAGGTGAAGAGGAGGAAGGCAGCAAACCACATTGCTATGTATGTACCTATGCAACAATCTTGCACGTTCTTCACATGTACCCCAAAACCTAAAACGCAATAAAATATATATTAAAAAAAGAAGAAGAAGAAACAAGGTGTCATGCCCAGTGTTAGGTTCCAGCCCATGCTGAGGTTCGAAAGGACTAGGTGGATGGGTGGCATATAGCTGAAAGAATACTTGGGGCAGTCGGCGGGGGGCGGCATAGACAGATAAAATATGGTTTTATTCAGCAGCTTTCTTACACTGCCTGTCTCTGTCTTGGCTGACTGTCTGTCTGTGGCTTCTGCCGCTACCGCACAGAGCTGCACGGCTGGCTTTCTCTACAGTGTCAGCAGCTTCACTCTCTCTGGGCACGAGCCACATTCACAGCATCAGCAGGGCAGGTATACATTTTACAAACAACAGTGGCTCCAAGCCAGGTGATGACCCTTCCCATGTTATGGGTACATAGCTGTGATTATATAATAAGTGGAGTTATGCGTCTATGCTCCGAACTCCTGAGTCACCTTGGCCTGGATGTCTGCCTCGGCTTATCCTTGACCAAAGCACATCCATGTACCTTACACTCCACCTACTAGGCCTGGGGAGACATAGGCCTTGGATACACAGATTATACATGTAGGCTTCATAAGCTTTGGGTACATAGGCTCAATATGTACATACTGGCTTTATACATAAGTTTTGGGCATATAAGTTTGATATACAGGTTTGGCACGCAGGCCTTACACAAGGGTAATTTAATTTTACAGACCTGTTTTGACATGACTTGAATTGATTTAAAATATACCTGAGAATTACGGTAACTTAGAGACAACCCTTGACTCATTTTCTGGTCAAAAAATAAATTCACAGAGAATTTCAAATATGAAAATAACCTTTGTGAAACATCTACAGTGAGGATTTTAAAAGCTTCTATAATTTAAGCAACAATTTATAGACTGTCAGCAGCTGAACTCCTAATTTCCTGAGGCTTTCTAATGCATTACAAAAAATAAATCTCTTAGCAAATATGCAATCGTATCCTAGTCTTTTCGAAATGGTCATCTGACACCAAAATGGAAAGCATACAGAGAGAATGATAGGGAGAAAGGACATCAAATATTTATTCTAGCTATCATTTCATTTCAATTTAGAATACAGTGTTGTGAAAGTTATACAGGTCACATGTAGATACTATTCAAAGTGCTTCAATAATAGGATGACAGGATGAATACAAAATAGAGTGAAGCATTTTATTATTCATTCTTCATCTTTTATTTTAGGTTATAAACAGACCAATACAGTAAGCACACAATGACTAAATGGGCAGAAAAATGGAGTTAAGTATTGAAAATTTAAATTACATTATTCAGAATATATTGAGTACAATTAATAATATTAGCATTTTGGGAATTACAAAAGAAGATAACACAAGCATATTTTGATTGTATTTTATTTCATTCACATGGAAATTTTATTTAAAGAAAAAGAAGAAACACTTTATTTGGTAACTATATATACCTGTATGAATAAATAGTCACACTCCAATGTTTAAAGGAATGTTTGGTATGAAAAAGACATCATGTTCTAGCACACATCCATTTCAAAAGCATTGTGGGGTACTGATACCCTACAACAGCAACTTTCCTACTTTCCTTGACTACAACCCACAGAAAGAAATAAAGCCAAATAGGGAGAGGATCCAAGATGGCCGAATAGGAACAGCTCTGGTTTGTAGTTCCCAGCGAAAACGGAGAGGGTGAGTGATCACTGCATTCCAAACAAATTTTTACGGCCCACAGACCAGGAGATTCCTGGGTGGAAAGGCACCACAAGTCTCCAGCATGGCTGTTTCAGCTGGCATGGTGCGTCTCTGCACAAAAACTCAAACAAATCCAGGTGCCATTTCAACTGGCGACTGGAATGCCTGAGAGACAGAGTCACCCATTTGACTGAAAAAAAGGGGGCTGAAACAGGAAGCCAGGTGATCTGGCTCAGCTGGTCCCGCCCCTACAAATATCAGCAATCTGAAATGCTCTGGATTTAGAGTTTCACAACAAGCACAGCTGGACCCAGGACGGTCCGGCTCTGTGTGGGGAAGGGTGTCCACCATTACCAAGGCAGTCCACCACTACTGAGGCAGTCCACCATAACTGAGGCAGTCCGCCATTACCAAGGCAGTGTGCCATTACTGAGGTAATCTGCCATAACTGAGGCAGTCTGCCATTACAGAGACAGTCTGCCATTACTGAGGCAGACCGCCATTACCAAGGCAATTCTAACTATACCCCTATAGACAAAACTGCAAGGAAGTTCACACAACAGCTGGGCAGAGACTATGGTAGCTCAGCAACATCTCTGCTGGCAGACTGTGACTAGGCTACCTCCTTGCTGGGAAGGACATCTCTGAAAAAAAGGCAGCAGAATGACAGGAACTTATAAATAAAGCCCCACCTTTCCAGGACAGAGCACCTGGGAAAAAAGGCGGCTATCTCTTCCGCCACAGCAGACTTAAATGTACCTGCCCAGTAGCTCTGAACAGAACAACGGAGCTCACAACTCAGCACTTGACCTCCTAAAAGGGAAAGACTGTCTGCTGAAGCGGCTCCCCAAGCCCCATATAATCAAAGAGACACCTCATAAAGGAGAGCTCAGGCTGACATCTGGCGGGTATCCTTCTGCGACAGAAATAACAGAAGAAGAAACTGGCAGCAACCCTTACTGTTCTGCAGCCACTGTAGGTGAACCCCAGGCAAGCAGGGTCTGGAGTGGATGTCCAGCAGTCCTACAGCAGGGGGGGCCTGACTCCTAGAAGGAAAAATAAGAAACAGAAAGAAATAACTTCATCATCAACAAAAAGGACGTCTACTCAAAGACCCCATCTGAAAGTCACCAATCAAAGAGCACAGGTAGATAAATGCACAAATATGGGAAGAAACCAGTGCAAAAAGGATGAAAATACCCAAAACCAGAACGCCTCTCCTCCTCCAAGCAATCACAGCTCCTCACCAGCAAGGGAACAAGGCTGGATGGAAAATGAGTCTGATGAATGGACAGAAACAGGCTTCAGAAGGCGGGTAATAACAAACTTCTCTGAGCTAAAAGATCATGATTTAATCCAATGCAAAGAAACTAAGAACCTTGAAAAAAGTTTTGACAAAATGCTAACGAGAACAAACAGCTTAGAGAGGAATACAAATGAATTGAGGGAGCTGAAAAACACAACACAAGAACTTCACGAAGCATACACAAGTTTTAATAGCTGAATCAACCAAGCAAAAGAAAGAATATCAGAGATTGAAGATCAATTCAATGAAATAAAATGAGAAGGCAAGATGAGTGAAAAAAGAGGAAAAAGAAATGAACAAAGCCTCCAAGGAACATGGGATTATGTGAAAACACCTAATCTACATTTGATAGGTGTACCTGAATGTGATGGAGAGAATGAATCCAAGCTGGAAAACACTCTTCAGGATATTATCCAGGAGAACTTCCCCAACCTAGCAAGGCAGGTCAACATTCAAGTCCAGGAAATATAGAGAACACCACAAAGATATTCCTTGAGAAGAGCAACCCCAAGGCACATAACCATCAGATTCACCAGGGTAGAAATGAAGGAAAAAATGCTAAGAGCAGCCAGAGAGAAAGGTCGGGTTACCCACAAAGGGAAGCCCATCAAACTCACAGTGGATCTCTCAACAGAAACTCTACAAGCCAGGAGATAGTGGGGGCCAATATTCAACATCTTTAAAGAAAAGAACTTTCAACCTAGAATTTCATATCCAGCCAAACTAAGCTTCATAAGCAAAGGAGAAATAAAAACCATTATGAACAAGCAATTGCTCAGAGATTTCATCACCAGCAGGCCTACTTTACAAGAGCTCCTGAAAGAAGCACTAAAGATAGAAAGGAACAACCAGTACCAGCCACTCCAAAAATATACCAAATGGTAAACAGCATGAACATAATGAAGAAATTGCATTAACTAATGGGCAAAACAACCAGCTAGCATCAAAATGGCTGGATGAAATACACACATCACAATATTAATCTTAAATGTAAATGAACTAAATGCCCCATTCAAAAGACACAGACCGGCAAATTGGATAAAAAGTCAAAACATATCTGTGCTGTATCCAGGAAACCCATCTCACATGCAAGGATACACATGGGCTCAAAATAAAGGGATGGAGGAAGATTTACCAAGCAAATGGAGAGTAAAAAAAAAGCAGGAGTTGCAATTCTAGTCTCTGATAAAACAGACTTTAAAGCAACAAAGATCAAAAGAGACAAGGTAGGAAATTACATAATGGTAAAAGGATCAATGCCACAAGAAGAGCTAACAATCCTAAATATATACATGCCCAATACAGGAGCACCCAGATACATAAAGCAAGTTCTTAATGACCTACAAAGAGACTTAGACTCCCACACAATAATAGTGGGAGACTTTAACACTTGACGGTCAATATTAGACAGATCAACAAGACAGAAAATTAACAAGGATATCCAGGATGTGAACTCAGACTTGAACTCATCAAACCTAATAGACATTTACGGAACTCTCCACCCCAAATCCACAGATTATACATTCTTCTCAGCACCACATCACGCCTACTCTAAAATTGAGCACATAATTAGAAGTAAATCACTCCTCAGCAAACGCAAAACAATGGAAAACATAACAAACAGTCTCTCAGGTGAAAGTGCAATCAACTTAGAACTCAGAATTCAGAAACTAACTCAGAACCACACAACTTCATGAAAACTGGACAACTGGCTGTTGAATGTTGACTGGATAAAAAATGAAATAAAGGCAGAAATAAAGATGTTCTTCGAAACCAATGAGAATGAAGACACAACATACCAGAATCTCTGAGACACATTTAAAGCAGTGTCTGGAGGAAAATTTATAGCAATAAAGGCCCACATGAGAAGCAAGGAAAGAACTAATATCAACACCTTATCGGCAAAATTGAAAGAGCTAGAGGAGCAAGATCAAAAAAATCTCAAAAGCTAGCAGAAGACAAGAAATAACTAAGATCGAAATAGAACTGAAAGAGATAGAGACACAAAAACCCTTCAAAAAATCAATAAATCCAGGAGCTGGTTTTTTTGAAAAGATCAACAAAATAGACCAGTATCCAGATTAATAAAGAAGAAAAGAGAGGAAAATCAAATAGATGCAATAAAAAACAATAAAGGGTATATAACCAGAGATTCTACAGAAATACAGACCACCATCAGAGATTACTGCAAACAACTCTATGCACATAAGCCAGTAAACCTGTATGAAATGGATAAATTCCTGGACACTTACTCCCTTCCAAGCCTACACCAGGAAGAAGTCAAAACCCTGAATAGACCAATAACAAGGGCTAAAGTTGAGGCAGCAATTAATAGCTTTCCAACCAAAAAAAGCCCAGGTCCAGGTGGGTTCACAGCCGAATTCTACCAGATATACAAAGAGAAGCTGGTACCACTCTTGAAACTATTCCAAACAATCCAAAAAGAGGGAATGCTCCCCAAGTCTTTTTATGAGACCAACATTATCCTGATACCAAAACCTGGCAAGACTCAACAAGAAAAGAAAACTTCAAGCCAATATCCATGATGAACATAGATGCAAAAATCTTCAACAAAATACTGGCAAACTGATTGCACCAGCCATCAAAAAGCTTACCCATCGTGATCAAGTAGGCTTCATCCCGGGGATGCAAGGCTGGTTCAACATACGCAAGTCTATAAACATAATTCGCCACATAAACAGAACCAAAGACAAAAACCACATGATTATCTCAACTGATGCAGAGAAGGCCTTCAACAAAATTCAACAGCGCTTTATGCTAAAAACTCTCAATATACTAGATATCGATGGAACATACAACAAAATAATAAAAGCTATTTATGACAAACCCACAGCCAATATCATACTGAATGGGAAAAAACTGGAAGCATTCCCTTTGAAATCTGGCACTAGACAAGGATACCCTCTCTCACCACTCCTATTCAATATAGTATTGGAAGTTCTAGCCAGAGCAATCAGGCAAGAAAAAGAAATAATGGGTATTCAATTAGGAAAGGAGGAAGTCAAATTGTCTCTGTTTGCAGACAACATGATTGTATATTTAAAAGACCCTATTGTTTCTGCACAAAATCTCCTGAAATTGATAAGCAACTTCAGCAAAGTTATCAGGATACAAAATCAATGTGCAAAAATCACAAGCATTCCTGTACACCAAAAACAGACTTAAAGAGAGCCAAATCAAGAATGAACTGCCATTCACAATTGCTACAAATAGAATAAAATACCTAGGAATACAACTAACAAAGGATGTAAAAAACCTCTTCAAGGAGAACTACAAACTACTGCGCAACGAAATAATAGAGGACAAAAACAGATGGAGAAACATTCCATGCTCATGATTAGAAAGAATAAATATTAGGAAAATGGCCATACTCCCCAAAGTAACTTATAGATTCAGTGCTATCCCTATTAAGCTACCTATGACCCTCTTCACAGAACTGGAGAAGAGTACCTTAAACTTCATATGGAACCGAAAGAGAGACCACATAGCCAAGACAATTGTAAGCAAAAAGAACATAGCTGGAGGCATTACACTACCTGACTTCAAACTATACTACAAGGCTACAGTAATCAAAGCAGCATGGTACTGGTACCAAAACAGAGATATAGACCAATGGAACACAACAGAGGCCTTGGAGGCAACACCACACATCTACAACCATCTGATCTTTGACAAACCAGACAAAAACAAGCAATGGGGAAAGGATTCCCTGTTTAATAAGTGGCATTGGGAAAACTGGCTAGCCATTTGTGCAGAAAGCAGAAACTGGACCCCTTCCTGACACCTTACACTAAAATTAACTCCAGATGGATTAAAGACTTAAACATAAGGCCTAACACCATAAAAACCTTAGAAGAAAACCTAGGCAAAACCATTCAGGACATAGGCATAGGCAAGGACTTCATGACTAAAACACCAAAAGCATTGACAACAAAAGCCAGAATAGACAAATGGGATCTAATTAAACTCCAGAGCTTCTGCACAGCAAAAGAAACAATCATTAGAGTAAACCAGCAACTAACAGAATTGGAAAAATTTTTTGCAATCTACCCATATGACAAAGGATTTATATCCAAAATCTACAAAGAACTAAAACAGATTTACAAGAAAAAAACAAACAAACCCATTCAAAAGTGGGCAAAGGATATGAACAGACACTTTTCAAAAGAAGACATACATGAGGCCAATAAACATAGGTTCATCCTTTGGATCTAGCTCATCATAAAGAGTAGTGGCTACTCCTTATATCTGCTATTCTTAAATTCACTGGATTTTTTTTTTTTTTTACTTCTTACCAACTAATCTTTGTTTATCCCAATCTCCTGTTATAGTTAGTGATTATTTATAATAAACTCTCCCTGTTCAAATTACTGTATTTAATTTGTTCTTGACAGATACAGTTACTTAAAGCCTACACAAAACTCTCTGTCGCACACAAGGAAACAGCATGGTCTACTGTGATCAACTTAATCTGCCCCTGACCATCTCTCCATTTCTCCCCTGGCTATCCTGACCACCTGTACTCTGCTCCCCACCTCTAAATACACATTTTTTTTTAAAGAATGTAAATCTATTAGGTTGATAGAAAAGTAGTTGTGGGTTTTGCCATTAAAAGTAATTATCAAAACCGCAATTACTTTTGCACCAAATGAATACTCATAGTTTTCAGGATCCACTAAGTAGATTGATATCGTTTCCATTAAATGCATGCAGTTCCCTCACTCTGGAAATATCTGGACTCAATCTTGTTTCACACATCTCTCAAGATTGCTCAAATATCTTTTGCTTATTTTTCTGAAAAAGGCTTCCCTGACTCTTCTCTCTCTGATGAAATTAGTTGCTTTTAGTTCTTTCTTCTCTTAGGACACAAACCATCCACAGGTCTGTCCCTCTCCCTAAGTTTACAGTGAACGCTTTATCCTTCTTTACATTACCAGTCCTTTCATGCTGCCCTTTTGTCGTGTATTAAGAACTCAGTACAACTGTGAAATAAATGAACACATTTAATCTTTAAGACATCTAATTTATAGTTTCCTCCATAGAGAATTGAACTATGAATATAAAGTAAGATAAAGGTGAGATTTCAGGAAAGGGAAAATGTTAAATAGTAAGATGATTTTTCCTTGATGTGCAGCTGTATTTCGACTCCTGTCACCACAGATACGATTGCACCACCCTGCTATTTCAAAGCAGCTGTCAGGCCAGCTGGAGCTTGGAGCTCTTCACAAATCATGCAAATGGAGCAAAGTGACACAGGTGCTTCTAGTTTAGGAAAAAATTAATCATCAGTATTTCTAGTATTCTGGTGGACATTTGCATTTATAGGTCAACAGGTATAGCCAAAAATTTATAGTTCTCAAAAGCAATCAGAAATTAGCATTTCTTAGATTCCTTAAATTTTTCAATTTAAAATTTGATAATACAGAGTTGGCATTTCCCTGGCCTAGAATTTGGCTTATATGCAAGGACTACTAGGCTACCTTACTGTGTCTACAAACTATTTGTTTCTTTCTGATGAGGGTAACATTAGCCTACAATAATGACAAAAAAGGTAATTCCACCTATAAAACAAAGATTCCTAAAATTTCCAGGCAGCGTCTCAATTATCTGCTTTGAAATGTAGATATTTAAATATGTGTTAATTAGCTTTCCATTTGGCTTGGACATTGTGCAGGTCAATAGAAATACAATGTTAAATAAATCCTAGGGCAAAGAGATTATCAATGCAATGCCTCCCTAAATGTTCTGATGTATTTATTAGGCACAGGATACTCATAATGCTTAGATTTGAGTAGTGCTTGTACTCACTTTAAAAACACACATTTATAAACTTATAAGATAGGCAGGAATTATTATCTTAAATTTTACAGTGGGAAGATAACTGACCAGTCATGGGGTTGTCTCTCAAAGGTCACATAGCCAGCATGTTGGAAAACAAGGACTTTAACCAACAGCTCTATTATTCAGGGGTAAGTATATAAGCTGAACA
Source organism: Sapajus apella (assembly GCF_009761245.1). Classification (NCBI taxonomy): domain Eukaryota; kingdom Metazoa; phylum Chordata; class Mammalia; order Primates; family Cebidae; genus Sapajus; species Sapajus apella. The sequence goes on along the minus strand of NW_022436946.1, from coordinate 27,307,860 downwards.
GAGTAAACCTTAAAAAGATAAACATTTTAATGAACAGGTCAATTCTTTTCTTATATAGAAATTCATGCAAGGCTGGGACACCAAAAAATCAATGAATTGGGCACTAAATACTAGACTTTTCTAAGTGATCTCTAAACAAATCAATTCAAAGGAACACTCTGTTATTGACTTTAGATAATTGCCTGCACAGCCATTTTGGGAAAAATAGGTTTCCTTGTAAGGATTTTGAATACAACCAACAGCAAATTAAGGGGGGACAGATAGGGAGATACTGTGAAGGATTTGGGTAGAACAGAAGGTAATAAATTCATCAATTTATTTCTAGATCACATGTTTATGATGTGCCTTTTCTTTGTTCTAGTCATTGAGATAAATCCATATAGATAGAGAAACAAAAGTCTCTGTGAAAAGCACTCTAATTGTTATAAACTACATGCTGGGGGTAACCTAGAGATAGGACTGATCCACTCGTTTGGGGGAATAAGGAAATCAGAAAATAAAGGATATTTGAGTTGAGTCTTGAGAATGACTTGAGTAATCCACAGGAAGCAGAGGAGGAAAATCATCTCCAGCAAAAAGACCAGGTTGTGCAAAGACTGGAAATTAAGGAAACACACAATGTATTCTAGGAAAGGTGAAAAATCCATCCTGACTTGAGAATAGGCGGCAGCTGTTAGAGCTAAGGCCATGGAAACAGTTGGAAGTCATATTTGAAGGAGCTTTTTGGCTATGAGTTGTTTGCTTTCTATCTTGTAGACAGCAGAGAGACATTGGAACTTCATATATTGTGGCAGGGATAATTGAGAAAACTCAACATTTAGATTGACATTAGACAAGATACAAAGTGCTAAGATCATGGAAAAAAATAGAAGATAAAAGCCACACAGAACTAGTCTTTAATGCAACATTCTCTCTTTGATGTGGAGAGGATAATCTCATATCCTAATTTTGTAGTTTGCTAGCCTGAAGGCCTTCTTTTTCTTTTCAAATTGCCATTAAGACTTTTTAGCCTTTGGTTCTATTTCTTATCTTAGTATTCTGCTTTCTTTCAAAACATTACTTGATGGTTGGTTTGAAGATCCTGTTCACTATCATTTAGCTCTTTATTAGTATTGATACTTGTGGAAAAGCTAATCTCATTATAACATGTAAGAGAAAAACACCAGCTTGGAAATGAAAAGATGTGTATAATACAGAAGTATCACACAAACGTTCAGGGGCTTACCACCTTGGTTAAACTTACTGTGGTCTAGTGGTTTGGGACATTTAGACCTATGCCTTTGAAGACAAAGGATGATATTGTCTGGCTCAGTGTGCCCACCCAAATCTCGTCTTGAATTGTAATCCAAATTTTAATCTACACATGTTGTGGGAGGCGTTGTGGGAGGTGATTATATCATGGCAATGGTTCCTCCGTGCTGTTCTCATGGTAAATGAGCTCTCACGAGATCTGATATTTTTTTAAGTGGCTTTTTCCACCTTTGCTCGGCACTTCTTCCTGCTACCATGTGAAGAAGGAAATATTTGTCCCCCTTCTACCATAATTATAAGTTGGCTTATAAATTATAATTATGGCTGGCCTTCCCAGCCATGCTGAACTGTGAGTCAATTAAACCTCTTTCCTTTAAAAATTATCCAGTCTTGGGTATGTCTTTATTAGCAGCATGAGAACAGACTAATACAAAGGACATGTTACTGCATCTGGCCCCTTCTAACACAAAAAGGGGGCACAAAAGCTTGTCATCCTCTTTGGATTATTAGACACATCACACATCTTATTTGGACATGCTATCCTGATCTATGTATCTAGTGTCTCTAAAGACTGCCAATTTTACATAGGACCAGAACAAGAGAAAGCTGTATATGGTCCATGCTCCCATACGAACTCCTCTACAACTTGTGCTATATGAATGAGCAGATCGGCGGGTGACTGAAGTGTCAAAAGTAGATAGGGATGCTGTTTGGAACCTCTGGCAGGTCTCTACAAGTGAGTCCTAGCACAGTGCTTTAATAATTTTGGAGCAAAACTTTGCCTCCTCTGCAGAAAAATCTCTCCTTTTGAAAACTAGCCTCAGGCTTGCTACTGGGTAAGTCACAAGTAACTGAAAGTTTGACCATTATCTACTAAGTTACCAAGCCACATGTGCTACCTATCACAAACCAAGTGTTTAGCATCAAGCCAAAACATTATATATGTATAACAGCACTTGATTGTCAAATGAATGTAATATATACGAGACCAGGCTCAGCCAGGTGTGATGGCTCAAACCTGTAATCCCAGCACTTTGAGAGGCTGGGATTGAGGTCAGGGCTTCAAGACCAGCCTGCCAACATGGTGAAACCCTGTCTCTACTAAAAATACAAAATAAATAGCCTGGTGTGGTGGCGGGCACCAGTAGTCTCAACTACTCAGGAGGCTGAGGCACGAGAATCACTTGAACCTAGGAGGCAGAGCTTGCAGTGAACTGATATGGCTGCACTGCAGCCTGAGTGACAGAGGGAGACTCCATTAAACAAACAAACAAACAAAACAGAACAGGCTTAAGCGGGTCTTGAAGGTAGCAAGTTAGTGCATGAGCAAGTGTCACAGACGTTGATGGCCCATATTTCTGCCTCATTGCTTCTTTCAACTCAACCGATACCTGTGGTCTTATGGGAGTTCCGTATAATCAACTAAGGAAGAACAAAATTTGGGGTCTGATTTATATGATGAGGAGAGGATTGTTGTGGATTGTTTTGTGTCAACTTGGTTAAGCTGAGAATTACATTTCCCAAAATCCTTTCCCCTGTAAGATTGTAAGTTAAAGCTGACCAAAAGATAATTTTTGTAAGATTAGGAAGACACATGTGAAACAGCAGCCTTTACCTTCTGGAAGTCTCTGTGGCCAAAGTGACAAGATTAAAGAGCCCTTCTTCCCGGCTCTTGGCCCTGGCAATTAAGAGCAGTCCTGGTTCAACAACAGATAATTTTCTGGAAACTGACAGAAGCCATAGCTAGCTTCCTATAGACCTCTCACTAGCTTACCTCTAACAGAGTGCCTTGGTGGCTAGCTGTGCTGTCCTCAGATTTACCTGCAATCATTTGACATTTTGACTTGCACCAGTGTTTGATCTTCCTACTCTCCCTTTGGACTGGCAGTTATCCAGCTCTTCCCACAGTTGGGTAAGGTCTGATTCTTGCAATGTATCCCTTATTGTGTTGCACTTACAAGTGATCCTACTTCCATGACTGTACCATCATATGCCCTCCAAGCTCCTGATTTTTTTGGAAATCATTATAATGTAAACACAAGAGGTGAATAACTAAGTCAATTTTAAGAAATTAGGAAGTCCTATTTGTTAGGACTCTACATTTCAAAAACACATACTAAACCTACTGAAGCAGAAAGGTAAATTTATTGGCTCAAATTGCTGAGAAGTGCAGGTTGTATTTGTAGGCTTTTGTCCTGGCTGAATTAAGATGCACACGTAATTTTATCAAGTCTTTCTTTTCATGCTTCTCAGCTCTGCTTTCTTGGCTGTTTTCATTCTCAGAAGCTCTGTAAGTGGTAGCAAAGACAAATATAGGCAGTTCCAGGTTTATATTTTACCAACTTAGTAATGCCAGTGGATTAAGAATATTCTTTCCTCAATAAGTTTACCAAGTCTTAAAGCTGATTTCGTTCATGTACCTTGAGTCATATATTCACCTCTTAAGCAGCAATTGTGGATTCTACTAGTGAAATATACAGTCAGAATAGTCCCCAAGAACTATGGCAGCCCATCCAAACCTCACACATTGAAAATAGAGAAGTCTATAAAGAAAAATAGGTTTCTGTTGTCAGGATGTTTGATAAGTAAAATCAACATATCTCCATTATATCATCCTTAGTTGTCCAGTAAATACATAAACTTTCTTTTCATATTTTCATACATTTTCAACATTTCTTCAACTATATTCTAATTATAGTAGCAATGTATGTATTAAAAGAAATGTTACAGATATATGTAATATAATGTATATAACATAATATAATAAAACTCTTTCATACACAAGAAAAACCCACATTCACCTTCTCTCTATTTTTTAAATTTTATTTTTTAATCAATTAATATTTTTTCTGTAAGTAATTGGTGCACAAGTGGTATTTGGTTACATGAGTAAATTCTTCAGTGGTGATTTGTGAGATTTTGTTGCATCCATCACCCAAGCAGTATACACTGCATCATATTTGTAGTCTTTTATCTCTCATCCCCCTCCCACTCTTCCTCCCAAGTCCCCAAAGTCCATTGTATCATTCTTATGCCTTTGCATCCTCATAGCTTAGCTCCCACATATAAGTGAGAACATATAGTGTTTGGTTTTCCATTCCTGAGTTATTTCACTTAGAATAATCATCTCCAAACTCATCCAGGTCACTGCAAATGCTGTTAATTCATTCCTTTTTATGACTGCATAGTATTCCATCATATATATATATATATATATATATATATATATATATATATATCAGTTTATTTATTCACTCATTGATTGATGGGTATTGAAATTGGTTCCACGATTTTGCAATTGTGAATTGTGCCACTATAAACATGCATGTGAAATTATCTTTTTAAAATAATGACTTACTTTCCTCTGGGTAGATACCCAGTAGTGGCATTGCTGAATCAAATGGTAGTTCTACTTTTAGTTCTTTAAGGAATCTCCATCTGTTTTCCATAGTGGCTGTACTAGTTTACATTCACACCAGCAGTGTAGCAGCCTTCTCTGTTCACTGGATCCATGGCAACATCTACTGTTCTTAGATTTTTTGAATATGGCCATTCTTGCAGGAGTAAGTTGGTATCACATTGTGGTTTTGATTTTCATTTCCCTGATCAGTAGTGATATTGAGCATTTTTTCATATGCTTGTTGGCCATTTGTATATATTTTCTTTTGAGAACTGTCTTCATGTCCTTAGCCCACTTTTTGATGGGATTGTAGATTCACTGTAGATTCTGGATATTAGTAGATTCTGGATATTGTAGATTCTTGTTATTAGTTCTTTGTCAGATATATAGATTGTGAAGATTTTCTCCCACTCTGTGGGTTGTCCGTTTACTCTGCTCACTGTTCTTTTTGCCATGCAAAAGCTCTTTAGTTTAATTAGGTCCTGGCTATTTATCTTTGTCTTTATTGCATTTGCTTTTGGGTTCTTGGTCATGAAATCTTTGCCTAAACCAATATGTAAAAGAGTTTTTCCCTTTGGGAGGCTGAGGCGGGTGGATCACGAGGTCAAGAGATGGAGACCATCCTGGTCAACATGGTGAAACCCCGTCTCTACTAAAAATACAGAAAATTAGCTGGGCATGGTGGCGCATGACTGTAATCCCAGCTACTCAGGAGGCTGAGGCAGGAGAATTGCCTGAACCCGGAGGCGGAGGTTGCGGTGAGTTGAGATCGCGCCATTGCACTTCAGCCTGGGTAACAAGAACGAAACTCCGTCTAAAAAAAAAAAGAGTTTTTCCAATGTTATCTTCTAGAATTTATAGAGTTTCATGTATTAAGTTCTTAATCCATTTTGAGTTTATTTTTGTATAAGATGAGAGATGAGGATCCAGCTTCATTTTCCTACATGTGGCTTGCCAATTAGCCCAGCACCATTTTTTGAAAAAAGTGTCCTTTCCCCACTTCATGTTTTTGTCTGCTTTGTCAAAGATCGGTTGGCTATAAGCATTTGGGTTTATTTCTGGCTTCTCTATTCTGTTCCATTGGTCTAGTGTCTATTTCTGCACTATGCCATGCTCTTTGGGTGAGTATGACCTTATAGAATAGTTTGAAATCAGGTAGTGTGATGCCTCCAGATTTTGGACTTTTTGCTTAGTCTTCCTTTGCCTATGTGGGCTCTTTTTTTGGTTCCATATGAATTTTAAAATTGTTTTTTTTCTAATTCTGTGAAGAATGATGGTGGTATTTTGATCGGGATTGCATTGAATTTGTAGATTGCTTTTGCCAGTATGGTCATTTTCACAATATTGATTCTAACCATCCATAAGCATGGGATGTGTTTCCATTTGTTTGTGGTGTCATCTATGATTCCCTTCAACAGTGTTTTGTAGTCTTTCTTGTAGAAGTCTTTTGACCCCTTCGTTATGTTTCTTTTTTAAGGTTTTTTTTTTTTTTCCAGCTATTGTAAAAGGGGTTGAGTTCTTGATTTGATTCTCCATTTGGTCACTGTTGGTGTAAAGAAGAGCTACTAATTTGTGTACATTAATCTTGTATCTGAAAATTTTGCTGAACTCTTCTATCAGTTCTAGAAACTTTTTGGAGAAATCCTTAGGGTTTTCAAGGTAAACTATCACGTCATCAGCAAACAGTGAGAGTTCTACTTCCTCTTTACCTATTTGGATGCCCTTTATTTCTTTCTCTTGTCTGATTGCTCTGGCTAGAACTTACAGTATTACGTCGAAGAGAAATGGTGAGAGTGGGCATCCTTATCTTGTTCCAAATCTCAGAAGGAATGCTTTCAAATTTTCCCATTTAGTATTATGTTGGCTATAGGTTTGTCATAGATGGTTTTTATTACATTAGGGTATGTCCCTTGTATGCCGATTTTACTGAGAGTTTTAGTCACAAGAGATGTTGGATTTTGTCAAATGCTTTTTCTGCATCTATTGAGATGATTGTGTGATTTTTGTTTTTAATTATGTTTAGGTTGTGTATCACATTTATTGGCTTGCATATGTTAAACCATACTGGGCATAAAGTCCACTTGATCATGGTAGATTATCTTTTTGATATGTTGTTGGTTAGCTAGTATTTTGTTAAGTAATTTACGATCAATGTTCATCAAAGATATTGGTCTGCAGTTTTGTTTTTTGGTGATACCTTTCCTGATTTTGGTATTAGGGTGATGCTGGCTTCATAAAATGAAATAGGGAGGGTTCCTTCTCTATCTTGTGGAATAGTGTCAAAAGATTGGTACCATTTCCTCTTTGAATATCTGGAAGAACTCTGCTGTGAATCCGTCTACTCCTGGACTTTTTTTTGTTGGCAATTTTAAAATTACCATTTCAATCTTGCTGTTTGTTATTGGTCTGTTCAGGGTATCTAATTCGTCCTGATTTAAGCCAAGAGGGTTGCATTTTTCCAGGAGTTTATTTATCTCTTCTAGGTTTTCTAGTTTATGTGCATAAAGGTGTTCATAGTAGCCTGGACTGATCTTTAATATTTCAGTGGTGTCAGTTGTAATATCTTCTGTTTCATTACTTAGTGAGGTTATTTGGATTTTTCTCTCTTCTTTTCTTGGTTAATCTGACTAATGGTCTATCCATTTTATTTATTTTTTTTAAAGAACCAGCTTTTTGTTTCATTTATCCTATTTATCTATTTTTTGTTTGTCTATTTTATTTAGTTCTTCTTTTATCTTGGTAATTTCCTTTCTTCTGCTGGGTTTGAGTTCAGTTTTCTTGTTTCTCTAGTTTCTTGAGGTGTGACCTTAGAATGTCACTTTGTGCACTTTCAGTCTTTTTGATATAGGGCTTAGGGCTAAGCAAGCCTTTGCTGTATCCCAGAGGTTTTGATAGGTTGTGTCATTATTGTCATTCAGTTTGAAGAATTTTTAAATTTTCATCTTGATTTCACATTTGACCCAATACTCATTCAGGAGCAGGTTATTTAATTTCCATGTATTTGCATGGTTCTAAGGTTCCTTTTGGAGTTGAGTTCCAGTTTCATTCAACTGTGGTCTAAGAGAGTGCTTGATATAATTTCAATTTTCTTAAATATATTGAGTCTCATTTTATGGCCTATCATGTGATCTGTCTTGGGGAAAGTTCCATGTGCTATTGAGTAGAATGTGTATTCTGAGGTTGTGTTACTATCTCATTTCTTAGGTCTATTAGTAGTTTTTTATAAATTTGGGAGCTCCAGTGTTTAGTGCATATATGTTTTTGTGAGAGATAAGGGCTTTGTTCTTCCCCTGCCTGTGGAGTCTGCACTCCAGATTTGTGCCTTCCCTGAATTCTGGCAAGGAGGCTTCTCTCCCTGGTCATATTGTTACAAAGTTCAGCTAGAGATTTCCTTGTCCCTGTGTAGTTTTATCCCCTGGCCACCCACCTGATGGATCCCTGTAGTCCCAGGCAGGAATGGCCTGCTTTGTGATCCAGCAAGCTCCCAGGGTCTTTCTGCAGCTTCCTTTACCCCTGTATTTCATTTGGCTCTCTAAATTGGCTCAGCTCCAGGTAAGATCAGAAACTTCTCCTGCAAACAGACCTTCAGCTTTTCCAGTGGGGGTGTATGTTCAGGAGAGGAGGATCTCCCTTTCCCACTTCAGCAGTTGGGATACTCAAAGTTTTTGGGGTATCTCCCAGGTCCTGCAGGAGCAGTCTGTTCAGGGTTGCTGGTTGGCTATTGCACTTGAACTGGAGCTAAAATTCACAATGTGAACTTCTGCAAGCTTCTCTGTCCAGAGGTGAACTCTAGTCCTGCCTCCTGTCAGCTATGATGATCCTAGAATTCCAAATTGTCTCTAAAAAGTGTGTGTGTTGTGCACACACATTTACTCTATGTACCTCTAGCAGAATCTTTGCTTTGTGCTTGTCCGACAGTCTCAATCATAGCTTCTCGTGAAGCAGTCTATCACTAAGTGGTTTATTTGTTTAAGCACCTACAATATAACATATTAAACAATAAAATAAATAATATATAAAATGTAACAAAATTTTCACACAAATGAGAAAAGGGGGAAATTAATAAACAGTGGTTTTACTCATCCGAGTTTGCAAATTCTTTCTGCATGGAAGGGTAGTGAGCTCCTTGGGCAGCCAATCTGCATTATGGAGGGTTTTTTTTTTTAACAGTTTGATATTCTTAAGTAAATTACATGACATTTGCTATTGATATTATGAAGGACTCTTTTTTTAAAAATTGTACTTTAGGTTCTGGGGTACGTGTGCAGATGATGCAGGATTGTTGCATAGGTACATACATGGCAAGGTGGTTTGCTGCCTCCATCCCCCCATCACCTATACCTGGCATTTCTCCCCACATTATCCCTCCCACCATCCCCACCCGCTGCTGTTCCTCCCCTGGCCCCCTCCAAAGACCCCAGTGTGTGATGTTCCCTTCCCTATGTCCACGTGTTCTCATTGTACAACACCCATCTATGAGTGAGAACATACGGTATATGAATTGCTCTTTAGGTTCTGGGGTACATGTGCAGATCATGCAGGATTGTTGCATAGGTACATATATGGCAATGTGGTTGGCTGCCTCCATCCTCATCACCTATATCTGGCATTTCTCCCCATGTTATCCCTCCCAAACTCCCTAGCCCCACTGTCTCTCCCCTAGTACCCCCCCAAAAGACCCCAGTGTGTGATGCTCCCCTCCCTGTGTCCATATGTTCTCATTGTTCAACACCCACCTCTGAGTGAGAACATGTGGTGTTTGACTTTCTGTTCTTGTATCAGTTTGCTGAGAATGATAGTTTCCAGGTTCATCCATGTCCCTATAAAGGACACAAACTCCTCATTTTTTTATGGCTGCCTAGTATTCCATGGTGTATATGTGCCACATTTTCCCTGTCCAGTCTATCATCGATGGGCATTTTGGTTGGTTCCAGGTCTTTGCTATTGTAAAAAGTGCCACAATGAACATACATGTGCATGTGTCTTTATAAAAGAACGATTTATAATCCTTTGGATATATAACCAGTAATGGGATTGCTGGGTCAAATGGAATTTCTATTTCTAGGTCCTTGAGGAATTGCCACACTGTCTTCCACAATCATTGAACTAATTTACACTCCCACCAACAGTGTAAAAGTGACCCTATTTTTCCACATCCTCTCCAGCATCTGTTGTCTCCAGATTTTTTAATGATCACCATTCTAATTGGCATGAGATAGTATCTCAATGTGGTTTTGATTTGCATTTATCTAAAGTCCAGTGATGATGAGCACTTTTTCATATGTTTGTTGGCTTCATATGTCTTCTTTTGAAAAGTGTCTATTCATGTCCTTTGCCCACTGTTTAATGGGTTTGTTTGTTTTTTTCTTGTAAATGTGTTTTAGTTCTTCATAGATTCTGGATATTAGCCCTTTGTCAGATCGGTAGATTGTAAAATTTTTTTCCCATTCTGTTGGTTGCCAGTTCACTCTAATTATTGTTTCTTTTGCTGTACAGAAGCTCTGGAGTTTAATTAGATCCCATTGGTCTATTTGGCTTTTGTTGCCAATGCTTTTGACGTTTTAGTCAGGAAGTCCTTGCCTATGCCTATGTCCTGAGTGGTTTTGCCTAGATTTTCTTCTAAGGTTTTTATGGTGTTAGGTCTTATGCTTAAGTTTTTAATCTGTCTGGAGTTAATTTTAGTGTAAGGTGTCAGGAAGGGGTCCAGATTCTGCTTTCAGCACTTGGCTAGCCAGTTTTCCCAACACCATTTATTAAACAGGGGATCCTTCCCCATTGCTTGTTTTTCTCAGGTTTGTCAAAGATCAGATGGTTGTAGATGTGTGGCGTTGGCTCTGAGGCCTCTGTTCTGTTCCATTGGTCTATATCTCGGTAACAGTACTATTCTGTTTTGATTACTGCAGCCTTGTAGCATAGTTTGAAGTCAGGTAGTGTGATGCCTCCAGCTTGGTTCTTTTTGCTTAGAATTGACTTGGCTATGTGGGCTCTCTTTTGATTCCATATGAAGTTTAAGGTGTTTTTTTTTTTTGGTTTTTTTTTTGGTTTTTTTTTTTTTCAGTTCTGTGAAGAGGGTCATAGGTAGCTTGATGGGAATAGCATTGACTCTATAAATTACTTTGGCCAGTATAGCCATTTTGACAGTATTGTTTCTTGCTAAACATGAGCATGGAATGTTTCGCCATTTGTTTTTGTCCTCTCTTATTTCATTGAGCAGTGGTTTGTAGTTCTCCTTGAAGAGGTCCTTTACATCCTTTGTTAGTTGTATTCCTAGGTATTTTATTCTCTTTGTAGCAATTGTGAATGGCTGTTTTTCTTGATTTGGCTCTCTTTAAGTCTGTTATTGGTGTATGGGAATGCTCGTGATTTTTGCATATTGATTTTATATCCTGAGACTTTGCTGAAGTTGCTTATCAGTTTCAGGAAATTTTGGGCTAAGATGATAGGGTATTCTAAATATACAATCATGTCATCTGCAAATAGAGACAATTTAACTTCCTCCTTTCCTAATTGAATACCCTTTATTTCTTTTTCTTGCCTTATTGCTCTAGCTAGAACTTCCAATATTATATTGAATAGGAGTGGTTAAAGAGGGCGTCCTTGTCTAAGGCCAGATTTCAAAGGGTATGCTTCCAGTTTTAGCCTGTTGAGTATAATATTGGCCATGGTTTTGTCGTAAATAGTTTTATTATTTTGAGATACATTTCGTTGATACCTATTTTATTGAGAATTTTTTAGCACAATGGGCTGTTGAATTTTGTCGAAGGCCTTCCCTGCATCTATTGAGATAATCATGTGGCTTTTGTCTTTGGTTCTGTTTATGTGGTGGATTACGTTTATAGACTTGCATGTGTTGAACCAGACTTGTATCCCCCGGATGAAGCCTACTTGATCGTGATGGATAAGCTTTTTGTTATACTGTTGCAATTGGTTTGCCAGTATTTTATTGAAGATTTTTGCATCTATATTCATCATGGATATTTGCCTGAAGTTATCTTTTTTTGTTGAGTCTCTGCCTGGTTTTGGTGTCAGGATGATGTTGGTCCCGTAAAATGTGTTAAGGAGGATTCCTTCATTTGTATTGTTTGGAATAGTTTCAGAAGGAATGGTACCACCTCCTCTTTGTATGTCTGGTAGAATTCGGCTGTGAACCCATCTAGACCTGGACTTTTTTTGGTTGATAGGCTATTCATCACTGCTTCAACTTCAGCCATTGTTATTGGTCTGTTCAGGGTTTCAACTTCTTCCTGGTGTAGTCTTTGGAAGGTGCAAGTGTCCAGGAATTTTTCCATTTCTTCCACATTTATTGGTTTATATGCATAGAGTTGTTTGTAGTAATCTCTGACGGTAATTGCATTTCTGTGGAATTGGTGGTGATATCTCCTTTATCGTTTTTTATTGCACCTATTTGATTCTTCTTGCTTTTCTTTTTTATTAATCTGGCTAGCTGTCTGTCTATTTTGTTGATCTTTTAAAACAAAAGCAGCTCCTGGAATTATTGATTCTTTGAAGGGTTTTCTGTGTCTCTGTCTCTGGGAAGAACCTGTTTTTGATGGCTGCTGTAGGTTAGGAACCTACTTCCCATTGGTGAAATTTTGATGGTGTAGAAAATACTTAGGAATTGGGCATTTCCAAGCATTTGCTGCCAGGTTTGGGCTTCTCTGGAAGAAAAAAATTTCTTAAAACCTTGAGAGGCATCCAGCTAATTTGTATTTAATTAATGATATAGACTAGTTACTGGACACTGAGACTACGTTGGGCATAGTCTCAAGAGAAGTGTGAGTTTGTGTTTTCTGTTTCTTAGTATTAGGCTTCAATGGCTTACCCCTATTTTAACTTTTAGCTTAATGGTTTATAAGTCATGCAGAATAATTAGTTGTTATTAGAAGTGATAACTAATTCTTCTCATATCTCTAGGTAGCAGGACAGGGTTTTTTTTTTTAAACTGGCTTTTAATTAAGATAATTAAATTGGAGTTTCTGTCATTTTTACCTACAATATCCTAGCTAACACCTTCTTCTGGCAGAAAATCTCACTTAGAGTTCTTGGGAAGGTCCTGGAGATCATATCATAGCTTCCCCTCCATTCTATTCTTATTTTCAATGGTCTTGTCAGCCTCTTTAAGTTTTCTCTGCACTCACTTTTTCTTGTGGTAAAGATTTTGCCTTTTTTGATTTTCGAACCTCATGACTATTTGAATCTCAGCTGCCTCAGTTTGTTAGATGCAGACATAAATCAAGGTTATGTTTTCTTCTGTCTTTGCTTTTAAACAGGTAAGCCTGAGAGAATTGGCTAAGATATTCCAGTTTTTCTGCCAAGTTCCTTAAAGTTATAGTTTCATTAGACACGAGTCTAAGAGTATGACAGGTAACAGTTTAACCATCTATTTTTCTACTTTATAACATGGATGGACTACTCTATAGTTACTACAAAAAACACTAATTACTCTGTTGCCCACCTTAACTTGGCCAACTCAACTTTTCAAGATTTTCTAGTAATAACAACTGTCTTCCATATTAGCCAAGATATTTTTAGGTGAAAAAGACAGCAATTCAATTTTAATTTAAAGAAAAAGTTATGAATTGATTCATAAATCTCAAAGGCCAAGGGTAGCCTGAGGCATGGTCAGATACGAATTTCTTAGTGCTTTAATGACATCATCACAAATCTGTCTCTTACCATTTTTACATCTGTTTTCCTTTGTTTTTTCTTCACTCTTAGGCAACATCTTTTAGGAGCTGACAAACTGTGGCTATTAGTGACTTCAGGCTTTTCAACTTCTAACAGTTTAGTACCCCCAATGGAATAAGCTATCTTTTTTTTTTTTCAAGTACTGAGCTGACTTTGATTTGCCTAACTTGGGCCACATGCCTAATCCTGTACTAATCACTGTGTTGGACTTTCAGTTGATAGGCTTGGGTCTACCACCTGCCCTTGAAGGTGGGGGACAAGGAAAATAAATTTTTTAAAAAAGTTTACTTATTATAAAATGAGGGTTGAACAAGCAAACGCAACCAGTGTCTATCACTGTCATGAAGAACACTGGGCCAGGAGTCAGAAGAAAAATATAGTCTGATTACAGTTCCATTACCTTCTAGCCATTTTCCCTTTTCTGAGCCTAGTTTTATTATCTGTACCATAAGGACATTGATACTAAACTCAATTATTTCACAAGATATTTATAATAAAAGGTTAGATTTTATATATAGCCTCAAAACTTATATATAAATAACAGATATTATTAAACTATTATTGAATGATTTTTATACTAATGTTTATGTTCCTTTAAAAATACATTATTTTGATACTAAAAATAATATAACTATATATAGGCTTACTCCCATAAAATTATATTATTACCATTTTGAAATATTTCATCCATTCTTCCTTCTTTTCCTCACTTTCTTCCTTCCTTGCTTCCTCCCTTTCTCCCTCCCTTCCCTCCTTTTTTTCTTTCCTTCCATCCCTCCCTCCCTCCCTCCTTCCTTCCTTCCTTCCTTCTCTTTATCTCCCCTGTACAAACATCTTCTCATATAGCAATATAATCTTCATAATTCTCATAAAATTTTAGTGGCAAAATTTCATCCAGCAGGCATACATAATTTTCCTAACTATTCTTATATTATTGGATATTTAGAATATTCATTATTTTAAACATTATAAATAACACTGAAAGGAATATACACATAATTATTTTCATGGAGTTGCCCTTAGTAGAAACATTTCTTTGTTTAAATTAGAGACAGGGTCTAACTTTGTCACCCAGGCTGCAGTGCAATTGCAAGATCCTGGCTTACTGCAGCCTTGAACTCCTGGCTCTTGATATATATAGTGTCAAATGTCTTTCCAAAATAATAGTGGCAATTTACAATGTCCTTAGCAATATGTAGAGGTAGAAATTTCACTCGGCTCTCCCCAGCTGGGATAGATGCTGCCCTTGTCCTGCTCATATTTCTCAGACTATACCATTCTAGTCTATTCAGGTGACTTCCAATTGCTGATGCCAATTACCTCTGTGTTTGGAGTTTTTCTGGGATGCAGAAGGCGTTTCTTTCCAAGTGTGTGCTGCAAGTCAGAAATGCTAGAAAATTAACATGCCTTGGGAGCAGTCCTCAAATAGTGGCTGACGAGAGCTGGTGAAAAGATATCCTTTGAAATGCGTGGTTTATACTAATCCAGAGAGTTAAGCTCTATTCACTCACAGTGGTAGCTGGCATCATAATGCAGTCTTGATTGACCCTTCTCTTTTTCTTGATTCCGTTTCTCAATCATTTGCCATGGTTCCCTGTATAGTGCAGGTAAACTACCTACACTTGGAGCTTCATCTCTGAGTCAGCTTCTGGAGCAACCCAAAATAAAACACCAGTATTAGTTATCATCACTCAATTTTTAAATTACCTAATTTACTAGAAAATGAGTTATCAATTATTTGTAGCAACACAGATAAATCTGAAATACTATGAAATGAAAAAAGCAATCTTCAATGAATTTATAAATAGGGCAGTATTCATAAAATAACTCTTATAAAACAACATATACAAAACAATGTATAATGCTAAGCAGTGAGTTATAGGCAAAATTTTTCGTAAGTGCAAAATGTTATAAAATATGTAACAAACATACCTGTTAAGCATGCTTGAAAATAATAAAGCCAAATTCAGAATTATAGTAACCTTTAGAGAGAAGGAAGTTACTGTAGTTAGGAATGTCGTTGAGAGGGTTACATAGGAGGCTTCAATTGTATTAGTAATGTTTTACTTTTTTAAGTTGCATTGCAATTCTGTATAGCTATATCATTCCATGTCTTTTATGTATGCGTATGGCTGAAATATGTTATTATTAACATTATTAATTAAAATATATAAAACAAAATATAACAAAAATTCACCAATATTTGTAAAAAGAAAAAAAACATTCATTTAATGGCCAAATAAAAATAACTTTATAAGTACAAAAGTGAAAAATCAGAAAGCCTGACAGTTAATTATAAAAGTTTTACATTTTTTATGTCAAAAAATGAATGACTTTTTTTTGTTCTTTATGCTTTTTGGTTTTTTCCAGGTCTTTTATCACAAATAGCATTACTTTCATAATGAAAAAATAGTTTCAAAGGTAATATGATGAGAAGAAGCAAATTTAATTTAAACTAAAAAACTTACTGACAATGTTTACTTGTTTAAAAATATACGTTCTGGACAGAATAGTGTATAGAGATTCACACTGTAAATTTTTTCCAAGAGCCAGTGCGAGGATTTAACAGAAAATCTGAAAGAATCCACAGGCCCTTTGAAATAGGTGGCAAGCTGCAGCCTACTCCATAAGACAGATGAAAAACTGTTAAGTCCCCAGAGTGTGATGGGGGACAGTTGTCCTCTGGAGGACATATCCCTTCAGGGAATCTGAAAATCCAGGCCATGGGAGACCTTAACCCTACCCAGAGCTGAAACAAATTGAGGAAGTGGTGTGAGATATAAAAGTAGAGACGGCAGCAGGAAGTGCCTTGTAGACATTCCCAGTCTTCACTGTGAACCGAGGAAAGCCATTTCTGACTATATTTCACAGGGACCCTCAAGAAAGTCAACCAATTAGCTCAGGGAGAGTTTGCAGGTTGAAAGAAGCTCCCAACTGAATTTTGTGATATAATCTTGAGTAGGAACAAACTCCCTTGACCAGAACCCAGCCAGGGTTGAGGGGGAGCACAAGTGGAAAGTGCACTGCAAAAATGAGCACAGGAGCTGGGTGCCCAGCCTTGTGGGCAATTGAGAATGGGTGTGGCCAGAAAGTGGAGGTTGCTCTCTCTGCAGGAAGCTTATGGCCTCAGGCAGGTCTGAGTTCTATGGGCAGACTGCCTGGATCTAAACCCAGTGCTGTTAGTGGAGTGAGATTGGCCTCACCAATTGCGTGGGAGCTGGGTAAGGTTTACTGCTGCCTGATACTCCCTACTCCCTTTGCACTCTTCTGTGCAGCAAAGGCAGTTATACTTCCCTCTGGAACATTATCCCAGTAGCCTGAAAACCTCTCCTTGACCATCACAGGGCCTGTGACTATCCCCGCCCAAGGAGAGTCAGAGCACAAACCTGCCTAACCCTATCCCTACTGGTTGTGCCCCTCCATCCACCCTGATAGCTTAACATAAAGGACATAAATGTTTAGGAGATTTATACCTCCACCCATTGCCTGAGAAACCAGAATACTTCCCCTAGGTAACTTAGGGCAAACTCAAATCCCACTGCTACTACCACAGCTGGTGCTGTTTTGCAAGTGCCACCTGTTGGCTGGAGGCCAACCAAAACAGTCCATTACAGCGCCTCTAGGTAGAATAATACTGTGTCCAGAATGGAAAAAAATGGCTGCATGACCTCAGCCGCACTCATCACCACTACGT
The DNA here is from genome assembly GCF_009761245.1 of Sapajus apella. NCBI lineage: Eukaryota > Metazoa > Chordata > Mammalia > Primates > Cebidae > Sapajus > Sapajus apella. The sequence continues at coordinate 27,290,827 of NW_022436946.1, read as the reverse complement.
ACAACACCCTAGTTAACCAAAGATCCTGAGTGGATCCACATGACAAGCTCACAATAATTATAACCAGCATTTGAGAAAGCCAGCACACTAAGCCTATCAACCAAGGAATCTCATAGAATCTACGTCACTCCCCTACCACCTTTGTCAGAACTGGTGCTGGTATCCACTGCTGGGAAACTTGAAGACAGATCACATCACTGGATCTTTTGCAGATATTCCTCAGTCTGGTAACTCCACTAGATGGCTAGAACCAAAAGAGCAATAACAATTACTGTAGTCTGGCTCTCAGGAATTCCCATTCTTAGGGGAAGGGAGAGAGCATCACACCAAGGGAACACCCGTGGAACAGAGGAATCTGAATGACAGGTCTTGAGTCCCAGATCTTTCCACTAATAGAAAGTTTCTTACAGCAGAGACACAAATGCAGTGCTGCTCTGCACCTCTATCCCAACAGGGAGGCAGCTTCTCTGATTATTAAGGTTCTTGGAGATGGTATCCTTGTTCCCCCTAGTACACCACTGCAGACACAGCTGGGGCTTCTCCCACAGGAATACAGCATGGCTGCACCTATACACAGCTTTCCTAGAACAATTCATGGTGATTGCATCCCCACAGGAACAGCACTCTTCAGGTCAGGCTTTCATGAGAGGCAGAGTCACAGCTCCTCTTTACATAGAATATCAACATTCTTACAGATGAAAAAAATAGTCTGTCTAACCTGAATAACCAGAACGCTGGGATAGAAATAAGACTGGGAAGTGGATGACTTCTCTACTGGCCTGGCAGGATAGCTGAGGTGCTCCCACCCTTCTACCTGATAAAACCTCAGTACATCTAACTGAGGGCTTCCCAGCCACCTTCATCAAGGCTGAGATGTCTGACCACCATTGGGTATTACATCTACCCATCTGCTTTAGCTATAACCAGTGCCTACCTAGGGATACTTCCCCTACTGACCTGAAGCCTGGATTATCAACTCAGTAAATAAAACACTGGAGAAAAAAAAACCCCACATGATACAGTGAACTTACCCACATACCAAGTACATAACTACTACAACAAGCATCTGGGAAAGCCAGTGCACAAAGTCCCCCTATAACTAAGGAAAGTCATACAGAGTCTTTCCTGCTAAAAGCACCAAGAATTAAACTAGGCTATAATAATAAACATTGAAGTCAGATTCTTAGGGAAAAAAAGAAATTAAATTTAAAACACAGCCAAATAAAAACAAATTCAAGAGCAATTTGAAGAAAAGTCTATCCAAATGAGAAGGAACGAGAAAAGTAATTCTGGTAATATGATAAAACAGGGTTCTATAACACTCCCAAGAGATCAACTAGCTTCCCAACAAACCAAGATGAAATCTTTGAAATACCAGATAAAGAAGTCAGAAGGTTAATTATTAAGCTACTCTGGGAAATGCCAGAGAAAGGTGAAAAGCAATGTAAAGAATTCTTTTTTAATTCAGATATGAACCAAAAAAAATTCTAGAGAGATAGATATCATAAAGAAAATCCAATCAGAACTTCTGGAAATAAAAGACATACTTAGGGAAATACAAAATGTAGTGAAAAGTCTCAATAATAGACAAGAACAAGTAGAAGAAATCATTTCAGAGCTTGAAGACAAGGATTTTGAATTAACCCAATCAGACAAAGATAAAGAGAAAAGAATCAAAAGAACTTATCAAAATCTCCAAGAAATATGGGATTACGTAAAATGGCCAAACCTAAGAATAACTGGTGTTACTGAGAGAGAAGTCTAGGAGTTGAAGAACTTATTTTAAGGAATAATTGAGGAAAACTTCCCTGGCCATGCTAGAGATATAGATATCCAAATATAAGAAGCTCAGACTCCTGGGAAATTCCATTGCAAAAAGATCACCACCAAAGCACATAGCCATTAAGCTATCTAAAGTCAACATGAATAAAATAATTTTTAGCTGTGAGATAAAACATCAGGTAGCCTATAAAAGAAAACCTATCAGACTAACAAATTTCTCAGCAGAAATATTACAAGCCAGAAAGGATTGAGGTCCTATCTTTACCCTCCTCAAACAAAATAATTGTCAGCCAAGAATTTTGTATTCAGTAAAATTAAGCTTCATAGATGGAGATATAAAGTCTTTTTCAAGCAAATGCTGAAGGAATTTGTCACTACGAAACCAGTGCTACAAGAAATGCTGAATGGAATTCCATATCTTGAAACAAATCTTGATCTATATCAAAATGGAACCTCCTTAAAGCATAAATCTCACAGAGCCTATAAAATATTAACATAATAAAGAAAAATAAAATAGGGAAAATTGATACGATGAATAGAATAGTAATTCACATCTTAATGTTAATATTGAATAGCCAAAATGCTTCACTTAAAAAGATACAGGATGGCAGAATGGATTAAAAAAAAAAAAAAAAAAAAAACACTAACCAAATATTTACTGTCTTCAAGAGGCTTACCTAACATATAAAAGACTCACATAAACCCAAGGTAAAGAGGTGAAAGAAGCTATTCCCCACAAGTGGAAACTGAAAGCAAGCAGGAGTCACTATTCTTACATCAGACAAAACAGACTTTAAAGCAATACAATAAAAAAAAAGAAGGATATTATATAGTGATAAAATGATTAGTTCAGCAAGAAGATATTACAATCCTAAATTTGTATGCACCTAACACAGGAGCTCCAAGATTTATAAAATAATTACTGCCAGATCTAAAAGTAACCCACCCTCAAAACCATACAAATACATAGAAATTAAATAGTCTACACTTGAATAATTTTGGGACAGATAATAAAGTCAAGATGGAAATTGAAAATTATTGGAAATAAATGATAAAAGTGACAAAACTTATCAAAACTTCTGGGATACAGCAAAAGCAGTATGAAGAGGAAAGTTCATGGCATTAAATGCCTACATTAAAAAGTCTGAAAAAGCAAAAATAGACAACCTAGTGTCACACTTCAAGGAACTAGAGAAATAATAACAAAGCAAACCCAAACATAGCAGAAGAAAAGAAAAGACCAGAGCAGAACTAAATGAAATTGAAACAAGAAAAAATAAAAAATATAAATTAAACAAAAAGCTGGTTATTTGAAAAGATCAACAAAATTAATAAACTATTAGTGAGATTAACCAAGAAAAGAAGAGAGAGTATCCAAATAAGCTGAGTTAGAAATGAAATGCAGATATTACAACTGATACCACAGAAATCCAAAATATCATTCAAGGCTACTTTGAACATCGTTACGCACACAAACTGGAAAATCTAGAGGAAATGAATAAATTCCTGGAAACATGTAATTCTCCTAGATTAAATCAGAAAGAAATAGAAACCCTGAACAGACCAATAACAAGCCGCAAGATTAAATCAGTAATGAAAAAAATTGCCAACGTAAAAAATTTCGGGACCAGATGGATTCACAGCTGAATTCTACCAGACATTCAAAGAATTGGTATCAATTCTACTGAAACTGTTCCAAAAAATAAAGAAAAAGGGAATCCTCCCTAAATTATTCTGAAGCCAGCATAAAGCTAATACCAAAACTAGGAAAGGACACAAGAATAAAAGAAAACTACTTACGAATGTCTCTGATGAATATAGATGCAAAATCCTTAACAAAATACTAGCTAACTGAATCCAAAAGCACATGAAAACGATAATACAGCATGATTGACTAGGTACAGTGGCTCATGCCTGTAATCTTTTTTTTTCTTTTTGAGACAGAGTCTGATGCTGTCACCCGGGATGGAGTGCAGTGGCATGATCTCAGCTCACTGCGACTTGCGCCTCCCAGGTATAAGCAATTCTCCTGCCTCAGCCTCCTGAGTATCTGGGATTACAGGCACACACCACCACACCTGGCTAATTTTTGTGGTTTGTTTGTTTGTTTTTAGTAGAGATGGGGTTTCACCATGTTGGTCAGGCTGGTCTTGAGCTCCTGACCTCTGATCCGCCTGCCTCAGCCTCCCAACATGCTGGGATTACAGGCTTGAGCCACCGTACTTAGCCTCATGCCTGTAATCTTAGCACTTTGGGAGGCCAAGGCAAATCGATTAAGCCCAGAAGGTTAAGACCAGCCTGGACAACATGGAAAGACCCCATCTCTACAAAAAATATAAAAATTAGCTGGGTATGGTAGTACACATATATGCTCCCAGCTACTCAGGAGGCTGAGGTGTAAGGATTGCTTGAGCCCACAAGGAAGAAGTTGCAGTAAGCTAAGAGTGTGCCACTGTCCTCCAGCCTAGGTAACAGAGTGAGACTCTGTCTCAAAAACAACAGCAACAACACACACACAAAAGATCATACATCATGATCAAGTGAGTTTTATCTCAGGGTTGCAGGGATGATTCAACATATGCAAGTCAATAAATGTGATATATCACATAAACAAAATTAAAACAAAACAAAATTATTATCTCAATAGATGCAGGAAAAGCATTTGACAACATGCAGCATCCCTTTATTATAAAAATAGGCAGACAAATAGGCATAGAAGGGGCTTACCTCAAAGTAATAAAAGTATCATATGACAAATTCACAGCCAATAGCATATTGAATGGGGAAAAGTTGAAATAATTTCCCCTGAGAACTGGAACAAGACAAGGATGTACACTTTCACTACTTCTATGCAACATAGTACTGGAAGTCCTAGCCAGAACAATCAGACAAGAGAAGTAAATAAAAGGCATCCAAACTGGAAAACAGGAAGTAAAATTGTCTCTGTTTACCCATTATATGATCACATACCTAAAAAACTTTAACAACTCATCCAAAAAGCTTATAAATTTGATAAACTCAGTAAAGTCTCAGGTTACAAAATTAATGTACACAAATCAGTAGCACTGCTGTACACCAGCAACAAACCAGCTGAAAAATCAAATCAAGAACACAATCCCTTTTATAACAGCTGCAAAAATAAAAATAAAAACAAAAAACCTAGGAATATACTTAACCAAGTAGATGAAAGATCACCTACACTGCTGAAAGAAATCATAGATAACACAAACAAATGGAAAAACATCCCATGCTCATGGATGGGAAGAATCAATGTTGTGAAAATGACCAAAATGACCAAAGCGATCTACAGATTCAATGCAATTCCCATAAAAATATCATCATCATTCTCCACAGAACTAGAAAAAACAATCTTAGATTTCATATAGCCAAAGCAATACTAAGCAAAAAGAACAAATCTGAAAGCATTACATTGTCAAACTTTAAATTATACTACAAGGCTATAACTAGCAAAACAACATGACACTGGTATAAAAATAGGTACATAGACCAATGGAACAGAACAGAGAGCCCAGAAGTAAAGCCAGATACTCAAAGCTAACTGATCTTCGACAAAGCATACAAAAACATAAATTGGGGAAAGGGCACCATATTCAATGGATGGTGCTGAGAAAACTGGCAAACTACATGTGAAAGAATGAAACTGGATCCTCATCTGTCACCTTATTAAAAAATCAACTCAAGATCAATCAAAGATTTAAATCTAAAACCCAAAACGATAAAAATTCTAGAAGATAACATCAGAAAAACTCCTCTGAACATCAGCTTAGGCAAACAGTTAATGATTAATATCCCCAAAGCAAATGCAACAAAGTGAAAAACAAATAAATGGGACCTAATTAAACTAAAAAGCTTCTGCACAGCAAAATAAATGATCAGCAGAGTAACAGACAGCCCACAGAGTAGGAGAAAATATTCACAAACTATGAATCTGACAAAGAGCTAGTATCCAGAATCTACAAGGAACTCAAACAAATCAGCAAGAAAAAAAACAAATAACCCCATCAGAAAGTGGGCAAAGGACATGAGTAGACATTTCTCAAAAGAAGATACACAAACAGAACAAACATATGAAAAAATGCTCACCATTGCTAATCATCAGGGAAATGTAAATTAAAACCACAATAAGATATTACCTTACTCCTGCAAGGAATAGCCATAATTAAAAAGTCAAAAATTAATAGATGTTCATGGATGTGGTGAAAAGGAAACACTTTTATACTGCTGGTGGGAATGTAAATTAGTACAACCACTGTGGAAAACAGTATGGAGATTCCCTAAATAAAAGTACAACTACTATGCAGCAATATGTGGTATATACATGGAGATCCAGCAGTTCTACTACTGGGTATCTACTCAAAGGAAAATAAGTCATTATATGGAAAATAAAAAAACCCACATGCATACACATGTTTAAAGCAGCACAATTTGCAATTGCGAAGATATTAAACCAACATAAGTGCCCATTGACAAATGGGTGGATAAAGAAAATGTAATATATGTACCCCCATGGAATACTACTCAGCCATAAAATAAGGAATGAAATAATGAATTTTGCAGCAACTTGGATGAAATGAGAGGCCATTATTCTAAGTGAAGTAATGCTGGAATGGGAAACCAAATATTGTATGTTCTCACTTATAAGTGGGAGCTAAGCTACGAGGATGCAAAGGCATATGAATGTTATAATGGACTTTATGGACTCAGAGTGAATTGTTGTGGTGGGAAAAGACTATATATTGAGTACAGTGTACTGCTTGGGTAACAGGTGTAGAAATTATGACTATGATGGTGTCAGAAATTATGATTAAAGGAATTATTCATATAATCAAAAACCACCTGTATCCTTAAAACTACTGAAATTTAAAAAAAAAAAAAAAAAAGAAGCTACTAATACAGACAACAGCATGGATGGATCTTAAAAGCATTACTGTAAGTGCAAGAAGCCAGACACACAAAAGTAGACACTACATACACAGTTTCATTTATATAAAACTCTAGGAAAGTCAAATCTAATCAATAGTGATAAAAGAAGACCAGTTATTACCTGGAACCAGGGATGGTAGTGAGGGAAGAAGTAAAAAGAAACCTTTTGGGATTATGGAAGTGTCCTATAACTTGATAGTGGTGATAATTACATGATTCTTTAAATTTGTCAAAACTCATTAAACCTTATACTTAAAATATATATTTTATTTTGTATAATTATACATCAATAAAGTTAACTTTAGAAAGAAAAATTTAACACAGCACATCTTGATTTTGTTAGGCATTTGTATATTATCTCACGTATTTTTAAATTAATTAAACTTGTTTGGATTTGTGTGTAAACAAATTGAAAACTATCAGAAGGAGAGAAAATAAAGGAAATACATATTACATTTTAACATGGTGTATCTAAAATATCCCTAGACAGCCATCAGGTCTATTGCTAGTATTCTTACATTTCTTCATATATTAGTTCATTAAACATTGGAGCATTTATCATGTGTCAGGCACTGTGCCAGATATGATGCATAGAATTAAGATGTGGTCTCTGTCTTTAAGAGCTTACTGTATACTGGAAAGAGAAACAATAATTATACTATAACATTATATATGGGACTATATAAAAAATGCTGTGGGTATATAAATGTTTAGGACACTCATGGTTTGATTTAGGCATTTAGCCAAATAGTATCATATGTCAATTCCAAATGAGAAATTCTAGAGAATAACATAAGATGAAATGCTGACCTATAATAAAGTTAAAAAAAATGTATGTGGAATAATTTTTCTTGGGATGAGGGAAGCAGGCTTGGAGAAATGCAAAGAAAAAGCAATTTATGAACTTTGAATTTAGATTCATTTTGTTTGTATATTTTTTCTTAGGAATATATAGTAATTCATTACACTGTTTTTCAAACAGATTTGATGAGCATTTGAGATAAAAATGCCAGATTTGTGAGTTTGTCAAATCAAGTTCAAATTAATCTTGAAAAAAAAGTACCAATTTGTTCTCAATGTCAATGAAAAAAAGAAAGAAAGAAAAAGAAATGCAGAAACCAGCACTGAGGGAAAACGGAATGGTTTCATCTCATTTTGTATGGGGAAGAAATACATTTACTTAGAACACATTAACTGGAGATAAACAGACAAAAGCATAGTGAGAGGAATTTTTCTGTAAAATTTCACATAAAGGGGTAAAACTTAGTGGCCAGGAATTATTACAGGACAGTTTTAAAAGAGAGGAGAACTCTGATGATGAGAAATTTACAAATACTGTTTAAATTAGAAGGAAACATAAATAGAAATGTCCAGAAAGATGGATTCTACTTTACATGTGGGTAAAATGAGGCCGGGAACCATGGCTAAAAATTAAATCAGGGTTCAACCAAAAGGCTTTTATAGGATTTGGAAAATAAGTTAGCATCATGTATGATGCTGCAACGTCATCTTACATGAACAGAAAGGTGATATAGTTTTTTTTTAATCTTTACTTCTCGCTATCTTTCTAGCATTTTGAATTCTTCTTGTTCGAAATGGAGCTCATCAATTTCCCATGCAGAAGTAATTTTCCTCTGGACTTATCTATTGTGATGAATTATAACACTAAACATCTAGTCATCTAGATGCCAAACTGTTCTTTTATCTTTTCAGTTTCCTGTATTAAATTATTTGCCTAGTTTTGCAAGTTCTCTCTGTCTAAGCCACCCTTCTTTCCTTCCCATTTCCATAGTCGCTACCCTAATCTTGGTCTCTGTTACTCATTGCCTGGGCCTACGGAGCCTCTTTCACATTGTGCATGGTTAATGATGTTATTCTTGATATCCAGACTGAATTATATCACTTCCTGATATGGCTTGGCTGTGTTCCCACCCAAATCTCATCTTGAATTCTATAATCTCTATGTGTCATGGGAGGGACCTGGTGGAAAGTAAATGAATCATGGGGACATTTATTCTCTTGCTGCTGTTCTCATGATAGTGAGTCCTCACAAGATCCGATGGTTTCATAAGAGGCTTTCTCCTCTTTTGCCCTTTTTTCTCCTTCCTGCCACCATGTAAAGAACAACATATTTGCTTTTCATTCTGCCATGATTACAAGTTTCCTGAGGACTCCCTAGACATGCTGAACCATGAGTCAGTTGAACTTCTTTCCTTCATAAATTACCCACTCTTGGATATGTCTTTATCAACAGCTTGAGAATGGACTAATACACTTCCCCTGCTCAAACACTTTTCATGACTCCTCATAACTTCAGAATCTAGTCAGAAATTCAAGGCTGCCATAATTTACCTACCACCTGCTTTCCTGTTTATTTCCAATGACTTCCTTATAGTCTTCTTACATTTTAATAAAACTGGACTTTTCACTAATGCCCTGACACAACACATGCCTTTCCATCTTCATATGTTTGCATTTCTGTTTGCTGTGCATGGAACATCCTCCCTTTCTTCCTCTATTCCATATGCCCTAACCTGTCTTCATCCCACTGTAAAGATCTCTGGTACATCAAATTCTTAGGGGCTTTTTTCTTGTTTGAACTCTTAGGATATTTTTGTGCCACATCCTTTCTGTTACAAGAACATATAATTTTAATTTTTTATACTACATTATAGCTTTTTCCAGAACAGGAATTTGTATATTACCCATATTCATGGCTCCTTAGTCAATAGTAAAAAAGCAAAGTACTATTTTTTTAAATATCACATATTTTATGATTCATTAAAATTTTAAAATTTGAGATGTATCAGTTCCTAATGAAAAGTACTACACAACAAAATGAAAGTTACCCTCTAGTATTTTCTCTAGGCCCCATGTATCAAGATCAGGTTGCAAATAAAGAATATTATTACTGCAAATAAAGCAGCAACCTCTTCAGGTTCCAGCTTGGAAAAATCTGAATTATTGTCACACAAGTAGACACATAAATAAATCTTATTTGCACCTTAACAAAATGTGCTTAACAAACGTCAGTTAAACACAACTAGTTGCTTCTTATTCCATTCAGAGAGATTAAGGTGCAAATGAAAGAAGACATTGTACATAGACAAATGTTGTAGTTATCCTTATTCTGCGATTATTAAATATAGATCTTAAAGTGCTTTCTATTCAGTAGAATTAATACCTCTCATTTTAATTTTTTAAAGTAAAAAATGTCAGTGAATTTATACTGAAGTTATTTAATCACTGTTTTTATAATTGACCTGTGTTGCTAGTTCGATACATAAAAGCATTTAAAATTTGTTTTTCTATCTTCAAAAAAAATAGTAAGTTCTATGTGAATGTAGTCAAATTCAAACATATTTGCTTGAGGATACTTCTTTAGTCAGAAATGTTTCACATGGAGTATAAGCATGCAAACATTTTCTACTATATTAAATAATAAATTACAGAAAATAAATAAAGCTCTAGAAATTGGAACTTTGTGGGTTTTGATGGGAAACTGAGAGCTGTAGAAAATGACATTGGCATCTAATTATGTTATTTGTTTTCATCTATTTATTAAATAAAGGTAATTGCTAAGCTTATTGCCATTAGTATGTTATTCATTAAGTGAATTATTAAAATACATTTCACCTACGTTATGCTTTTTATCGTTCTCTTCTTCTGTAAAGATTAACTGGCTTTTCCTTAGCATGATATTAAAGTGAATTATTTACCTGTGCAGGGTTTGTCCCACCTCAGATTGTAAAGACTCCCTGAGCACTAGGCTTTTCAGGCTGCTGCAGCCTGGGTACTGGTATTGTCCCATATCATATCTACATGCGCTATACACTACAAGCAGCAGAAAATGTGTTACTTTGTCTTGTATTTTCTTAGTTCCCAGCATACCACCTTCTCCCCTCCCCATTTTTAAAAAAGATTGAATCTGTTTCAGTGAGCTTCCAAAATGAAGTGTTAATGGATAAATGAAACAGTAAGGTTGTTTGTTTTTACCGAATTGCACTGAATATCTTGTCTGACACAACCTGTGGTCAATCTGCTTCTTTTACACACTCTGGAAAACATGTGAGTCATAGCTGATGAGGAAAGAGTCGTTATCATCAATTCTTGTCTTGCCTACCACTAGGTGGATGGTGCCGATACTATATTACAGACTGTAGCCTGCCAAATACCCAGGATCTTCCATTAGTCACAGGCTGGAGCTATACCTCGAGTCTCACCAGAGCCAGGGAACTTTAGTTATTGCACAGGATGGGTATCAACTCACTCTTCAAATAGCTTTAGTAATTGTGTGGAAATAAAAAGTTAACTACTGCGTCACACTGTAATTTGGAAGAATTTAGCCATTATAATACCATCATCATTTTTCTACATAGAGGACAGAACAGATGTTTCAGGTCTGAAGCAATTTCTTATTATTGAAATGTAAGATCTCCAGGGGAATGCTGATTTCAATACAGAGAATTTCCTCCTCCATTATCAGTCATCTCAAAGCTGTTTTTGTTATAACATTCCTTTTACAACATAAGATTTTCTTTTCCATCTTGACTTATGATTGTTAGTTATTATTAAAACTAGGCATTGTTAAGCATAAAAAGCTGAAAAGAAAATAAAAAATAATACAAATTACTTGGTCAGAAAACCTCACAAAGGACTTAAATAGATTTGGAATGAAAAATAGCAAGTTAATTTAAATAACTTGCTGTATAAATGTTGGGAAACAATTACCAAAATTCTTAAAATGTCAAGGATCAAGATTAAAGGTTTAAAATGAATTTATTTTCTCTTACACAAACATAATCCTCCTTTTAACCTGCCTTGTTCTTTTAATTCTGTGATTTACCTAGGTGTATTTGCATTTATTGTATTTTTTTCTGTTTTTCTTCCTTATTATATCTTAATCTCCTTTGTGGGCAGGGGCCATTGCAAATCTTTAATTGTGCCAGATGTCTCTGACTACTGAGTAAACATTAGTTGATTGAGCCATGAAGATTGAGCTATGAGGCTATTGCCATCTTTCCATCCATTACAAATATGAAGGTTTTTTTTCTGAGCTTTCTATCTCTATGGGCAAGTGTAGTCTGAATGGAAGGTGACTAGTGAGTGTAGGTGTGGGTATGACATCATTTTAATTTTTTTGAGTGTTTATCTCCTCTTACAAATTTATACCACAGAGATGGTCTTTTACCACTATGAGCCATATAGCAAGTGATGTACATAGCAGTTGCTTTAAAAACATTTGTACTTCTTGATAGATGAGAACTTCGTAGTTGCTTATTTTTTGTCATCTTTATGTAACTAACATGGTAACAGTTACATCCTAATAGAAAAAAGTTAAGTCCTAAAATCATCCAGGTCATTCTGAATCAGGGTTGGTATGTCTCAGAATTTAGTAGCTCTTCTTCACCAAGCAGAACTTAGTCACACCACTGGACTTCCCTTAGTTTCTCCTATTTGCCAACAAAAAAGCGAGTGAAAAAATGTAAGGGAGGAATAGGAGATGTGGTTACTGTTTAACACCCATCCAGTTGTTGGCTCATGGCATTCATCCAGATGACAATGATTAGGAATGACTCCAAAGGCCAAAATGTTTTGTATTCCAGAATGTTACATTCAACAGTTCTGAATACAAAGTCTGTATTTTATTTTTCTCAAAAAACATTTGTACTAATATTTGTATTATAACTACATCCTCCAAAGAGGTTGAGCTAGAAATGGTATTATCTGCTGGAGGCAGCTAGACATATAGATATGTAACCACTTATCTTTTCTATCCTATGTTCTTATGACAGTAGCTACCTTCTTTGTAGCTATGGGAGGTGTTGATAGAAAGTCCAGTTCCTTTGTACTGACTGTGATAAAGGAACTGATGGGCAGGTTAATATTACATATAAACACGTTTAAGTACAGACTGTAATAGAGGTTCTACAAGGTCATGGATTTTGTCTTTTTTGTTCTCTTACGTATTCCAAGACCTAGTAATTACTAAGGAAATAGTTACTGAATGAAAGACTAGAATCTGGTCACATTATTCTTGCATTTTGTCGTCTTTGGCTATGCAAGTTGTATCTTATTTTCCTGTTTTAATAATCGCCTTCTGAATTAATACTTATACATATGAAGAAATACTAATATAAGATATAAAATAGTCTTGACAATTAAGAGAGAAAAAACATTTCTATCCCAGTGTTTTCTTTCTTTTCCTTTTTTCTATTTATCTTAAATAGGTTGATTATGTGGGTTGATGTTTTGATTTCATTGTGTAATATACTGTTGAGATCAAACAAAGGAAGCTTTAGTGAGGATTATTTTTAATGAAACAATAGAGCATTTAATAATTCTATTTGCAAAATATATTTCAGAAACATTTTATTACTAGCCTTTAACAGAAATCTTAATATCTTCTACATTATAAAGGCAGCAAATGGTGAGACAGGCATGCCCAAGCATTCTATGGAAAGACTTAGACATTGTTTGTTTGTTTTTTTTTTTTTTTTTTGTGACAGAGTTTCGCTCTTGTTACCCAGGCTGGAGTGCAATGGCGCAATCTCGGCTCACCGCAACCTCCGCCTCCTGGGTTCAGGCAATTCTCCTGCCTCAGCCTCCTGAGTAGCTGGGATTACAGGCACTCGCCACCATGCCCAGCTAATTTTTTGTAGTTTTAGTAGGGACGGGGTTTCACCATGTTGACCAGGATGGTCTCGATCTCTTGACCTCGTGATCCACCCGCCTCGGCCTCCCAAAGTGCTGGGATTATAGGCCTGAGCCACCGCTCCCGGCCGACTTAGATATTCTTAATAGCAATTTCAGTTGTTCCCAGAATTGAAAATTTTTATTCTAGTAATGACATGGTTACATGCCAATAAGACACATATTAAAAGTGAGACCTAAAATTCATCTTGCAAAATACAATTATTCACAAATGTGTCTCTGAAATATCTCTTTAGGATTCTTCTTTGCTAACCAGGCTGTTCCATGAATTTTTTGCTGCTATTACTTTAGAATGCTACCACACCCCTTCCCACTGCTTACTTTAAAAAAATTCTCTCACACTGAACATGCACATATACATTTTGTAGTGTTTAGCCTGCCTTCTCAGTTATCTTCTTGGCACAAATATCACCTCTAGTAAACACCATTAATCATAATGATGGTATTAATATCCACAATAATGATGATAACCCATCTAGATGGGTTTATTCATTTTCATTGACAAATGATTGTTTCTTGACTTGAGAAGTAAGCAGTTCCCTAGAGACCTCTGAGACTAGTGAGAATAGAGCAAAGAAGCCAACTGTTAGGCTTGTAAGACTTACTTTTTTATGCTGGGCTATGCCACTTTTTATAGTTTCACTTGGATGGTGAACTGGAGATTTAGTAGTGTCTTTGCAGTGTGGGAGAGTCTAACTTGGGAAGTCATAGAAGAATGAGGGAAGGTCTTATCTATTTATTTCTCTGGTATTTTTCTGGTAGCTGAATTAATTTAATTTTACCTGTGAGACATTACATATCATTAATGATTGTGAATGAGGCAAATGGCTATTTAATGGTCAACAGTGTGAAAAAACTAATTAAAACATGCCCAGTCTAATCAGAAAGAAAATATACGAGAAAAGAGGAGAATGTAAAAATGGTTAAATTATTGAGCACGTACAAGATTTCAGTATAGTATCTCTACCTTATTGCTACATATTTACCAAATAAGGATCATTTTTTCTTATCTCATGGTAACATCAAATGAATAAGTTCAAATTTACATCTACAAACCGGAGATTAAATGTCAATAAAAAGGGAAATATCAGTTGGAAATGATAATCCTAAATTAAGCAAGCCATGAACAGAATTTCAATTAGGTGTTTTGATTTGTGTGAATGAATTCATTAAATAAATATTAGAGCAGCAAGTTAGAGGCCTGTGATAAAATGACTATCTAGTGGGATGACTATCTTGTGGGATTCTTTTCCACTGCATTCAACATTTATAAGAAGTGTGCAAAAATTAAGTAAAGAAATAGATCTCAGAGATTATTAACTTTTATGTCATGTAGACTTAAAACAGTTTAATGAACAGAACCAAATAAAAATTAAATTATATTTACCATTTTTTATGCTTAGAAAAGTGGCTTCAATTTATTAAGAAAGAATCTTGAAATGTAAAATTGAAACTAAGTATGAATTATCTGATTAATTTACTGTTTTCCCAAAATATCAAATTTATTAAATACTGTATTCGCAAAGTCTTATTGAGATAGGAGCTGGGATGCAACTGTGGAGGGGCTCAGACACTGGAACACAATGGCGACTAGCTAAAACAGGGATAGGGCAGAAACACCTCTCCATAAGACAAGCCCACCAGTGTGCCATATCAGCTTAACATTGCCATGGCAACATCCATAAGTTACTGCTCTGTTCCATGCCAATAATCCAAGAGCCTGAAAGTTCCCACTCTTTTTCTAGAAATTTCTGCATAATCTGTCCCTTAATTTGCATATAATTAAAATGGGTATAAATATGGCTGCAGAACTGCCTCTGAGCTGCTCTTCTGGGCACACTGCATTATAGGGTAACCCTGCTCTCCAAGAAACATCACGTCTGCTGCTGCTGTATGCTACCACTTCACTAAAAGTTGCTGTCCAACACCACCAGCTCACCCTTGAATGTTTTCTTTAGCAAAGCCAGGAACCATCCTGTGCTAAGCCCCAGTTTCCAGGCTTGTCTTCCCTGTGTCTTTATGATCAATGCAAGAGTCTCCTGTACAATAAGGTAAGGGATACAAAGAGCAGCAGATGGTCCACTGAATAATTGAACATCTTTCAACTTCACTTGGCCTGTTTGGACTACCCTTTCCAACTACTTTTCTAACAGTTGACTTAGTTGTTGGGCTAAAGCTGGAAGGGGCCAGAGATAATTTTAATTTCTTTTCTCTCTTACTGGAATAGAGGCCCCACAAGGTCACAGACTCCACAAAGCTCAGTGCTAAAGGAGAGGAATCTTAAAAGCAAGGTTAAAAAATTGTTATAGTTTTCTTTTTGGTCTTCAATGAGTATTAAATCCAACAGTCTAAAGCTAAAGAAATGTTAAGTCTATAAAAGTGAAATTAATTATGTAAGTGAACACTGCAAATTATTGAAAAACCAATAGTTAAAACCTAATTTCTTTACTTCTGGTCAAATGTTCCTTCCATGCCACTATTCTGCTTCCCCCAAGCATGTGGTTACAAAATTTTTTTAAATGTGAAAAATATATTTTCTTGAATTATCCAGAACAGCTACTCCTAATGTTTTTGGAGCTGTTATTACTTACATATTATGTTAATTATGCTGAGTTCTTCTAAAGTGTATGAATAACTTTTCTCTTTCTCTCTCTTGGGCTTTTCTTTTGTTTAAAGATGACACACTCTAAAATTAATTTGTTTTTGAGATTCGAGAACTTAGACATACTTCCAAGGGAAGGCAACATCATTTTGGTAGTGATCAGGTTTTGTCATGTTTATGCATCTAGTAGGTAATAGAATGCCTGGTGCATAATAAACATTTCCAGAACTGAATTAAACTTAACCAAGTTAATACAATTGATATGTTTTGTGAAATCTTGCTTTAAAATCACCTACTCAGAGAATGCTTCTAGTTTCCACTTTATGCGCATAGAGACTGTATAAACTGAAAGTAAATTGTGATCTATTTAACCAAGGATGGCATTGTCAAACTCACTTATGGTTCTGTCCTGGTTAGGTTTTTCATTATTTGTGTTGTGATTGTTAAATGCAGCCTTGACACCATCATGTGATTTTTCTCATTTTAATATAACTATATTTTCTATAATTTATTCCTATCTGTCCTTTCAGCTGACTGATAATTCCTGTTACAAATTACATTGTCTGTATTTTGAGTCATGTTTTTGTCCTCATATAGTCCTTTTGCCTTTCATGCTCCTACAACTTCAAATAGAGCTTAAATAAATGAAGAGAATGTATGGGCTCAGTGCTAAAGGGGAGAAATCTTGAAAAACCTGGATAAAAATGGTTATATTTTTTTCTTTGGTCTTTACTGAATATTTATATTCACCAAAGTCTCTTTTTGAGAAAATCCTTTCCCTGTACTTCCCCTCTGCTGACCCCTTCTTTATTCAGCATGTGTGTGTACTCCTCATGATTGATGATATAACAGAGGGAAGGGCTTATATTTAGGCAGACAATGGAGCAGATGGGTCTTGAAACAGAATTTGGGAAACTAGGAATCTGGAGAACATGAAAAACAACTCCAAGAACTCTCTCAATACTGGACACAGCATTTCCAGGAAATTACAGCTTTAGGGCCACAAAAAATACATTAAGCACCCGTTATAACAAATTTCCCCCTGCCTCCACCTTGGTGGAGTGGTAGGAGGAAGCAATAACTTCACTTCAGCATATAGTGTTTGCAGAGAAAGTGTACCAAGCAGCTTCTTTATTTGAACAAAACAAACTAAATAAGCAATGTGTTTATTTTTTGTACTTTTTAAAAAATCAAACATTTTGCAGCCTGCATATATTTGTATAAATATCTGTTTATGCGTTGCTTTGTTTTCTGGTATTATTTCTTATTAAGTTCTAACAGAAACATTGTAGACTCTTGTATATGTCTTGTATGTTCTTGTTCAGTGAACGAATAACTTAAGGAACAGAAATATGTCATGTAGCTCTAAAAATTTCTGAGAAATAATCTAGCTCTATCTTCTAATTACTGCTGACAAAGAAACAGAAACTTGGAGAGGCTGCAGAACTTCCAATCAGCAGCAGAAAATGTTAGTCTCAGATTCTTTTGATTTCCACTGCAGTGTTTTCCGTCAGAAAAATACAACTGCTGCCAAACTGATAGACTTCCTATAACTCTTGACTAGGGATTGAAGAGGTTTTTACTTTAGTGCTGAGCCTTTATGACCCTAATATAACTTCCTAGAACAGGAATATCTCTTCAACTAAGATGTATGTCACAACTTAGAAATTTTACTTCTCAATATCTATCCTAGAGTATGTAAAATCCTTATATACATCATTTAAAATGATGTTGCAGCAATGTGTGTAATAATAGAGTCCTGGAGAGAACTTACATATTTCTGTATAGTGGAACAGTTAAATAAATCTTAATATTTTTATTCTATGAAATACTATGCAACAATTTAAAAGAATGAATCATACCTATCTTTGGCCAAAAAAAAAAAAAAAAAAAAAAAAGCTAAATTCTAGGATGTTGTATTACCATGTGTAAAATACATAGCCATATAAAAAGCAATATTATATAATATTTCTAGATTCATGTGATGTATGTGTAAAAGCATTAACAAAGGGTGGGAATTAAATATGTTAAATTGTGATAGAGATAGTCGCCTATGGGGATGGTGCGACTAAAAGTTGCAGGTGGCTGTCAGAGGTGATTTGATTTCATCTCCATGTCTTAAATTTGTAAAATAATAAAATGTATTTATAAATGTAATAGTGTAATGTGAAAACAAATTGGTTAAAGCACAGTATCCAATAAAAGCTTAATATGTCCCTGTTTTGACATGGTCTTAGACTAAGGGCTGGGAGAGAATATGCAGATGTGGAAGAGGAGGTTGTCATTCTAGGCCAGCTTATGTGTCACAAAGCAGATAACATAAATAAGTTATTGATATTTCATTATCACAGAAAAAAGAAAATAATGAGGACTAAGGAATAAGGGGCAGCAATGAAAGAAAACAGTGAAGACAGTCATGTTTTTATCAACAGAGTCAATTTAGTTAATAACAAGAAACCAATTTTCTTCAAGTCCAAAAAAGTGATCCTGAAATATCTGCTACGCATAGTCTCTGATAAAGTTCAGAATTTTCAGTCTTTGGTCATTCTAAAATATATTATCTTTTAATGCTTCTGTACATAATCATAATATATGTTTTGACATCAATAGAAATCAGAAAAAACATTAAAAATTAGGACAGAACAAAAAGGATATTTTAAACATATACTTTTGGGAAAATGGTATTCAGAAACGCCAAATTTTGGGTAAGGATGAGTGGCGACTGATTAAAATATCTTTCTAAACTCTGAGCCTGCTGCCAGCAAACATGTCATTTTGAAATGATGCCTTATTTATAGGAAGAAAATCTTCATGAATAGCTATTTTACATAAAAAATCATTCATAATGAAACTTTGTGAAGTTTATTTATGGGACGCTATATACTGTAAAGGTTAAGATCACAGGCTTAGGGCTCAGATGTACCTAAATTTTGAAACTGGGTTCCACCATTTACAGATTTTAAGATCTTGGGTAAGTTATTTACTCTATCTGTACCTAAGTTTACACTTTTGTTAAAGGCAATGATACTGCATACCTCACAGATTGCTTTAAGGAGGTAGTAAATGAGGTAATGAAAGAAAAGCACTTATCTCTGCAAGTGCTCAGTAAGCTACAGCACAGCTACTTTTTTCTCCCTCCAGTGGAAGTGTATAAATGTAGGCAGACTGCAAAATGATAGCCTTTTATTAGCGTTCTACAAAACAAAGTGTAGATTATTTAGCTCTTTAGCTAACTTGGTGAATATAGACACCAAAGATATAAGAATTTTATATCCATAGTGGGTTTTTCAAGTTTAAGTAAGGGCAGAATGATGAGACATTTCTCTTGGTCTAGCATGCCCAAGAAAAAAGGAAGCATCGGAGAAAGGCCAGGGAGAGGCTGGAGATAAAGCTGATGGTGGGCAGGTGACGCATGCTCAGCGTGCTGTCCACGGGGCTGCCCTCTGCCCACAAAGGGCAATGACTTCTATTGGCAAAGATTTGGGAGAAAAGGGATTGAGATAAAAGTATAGAAAGTATCTGCCAATGCTAAATCATTCCACAGTTGTGTGGTTCCTTTAGAACTCTCCCTGCCTGTCACGGATTATCTTTCACGAGATTTACTTTAAAAAAAAAAAACAAAAAAAACTGATTTCAGACATCTGGACAGATGTTTATAGTTTATCCACCTATTAAAGTTATCTTTAAGTCTCTAAGTTGGGAAATTCCGCAAGCTCCAGCTTATCCTTATTCTATAGCAAGGAAGGTGTCTCCATCTAATTCCTATCTCAACACACACATGCACACACACACACAGGCACGCACTTACTCATGCATACACGTTTTCCCAGATTAGACAAACTTTTTCTAACTATTTGCCTTTCCTATGAATAACTGAAGGGCTACTGAAATTTACTGAGTTTACTTTTTTGTATTGACATACTGATTTCCTCTTCTTCCTTAACTAAAATGGATAATATCTATTCACCATTCTTTCCATAATACCCCATAGATTTGAACTTCAAAGTCAATTGTCAAGGTGTTAGTTGAAATCAATAACCCAGTATTTTGTTTTATCCTTTTTGAAAAAAAAAATATATCTTTGCTCTTATTATTTTCATTCATTTAGCCAATGGGATTTTTTTGTATATTAGACTTTATTCAGCAAAATAGTATTATTCTAATTCAATAAATTAGTATGACCCTGAGCCAAATCTAGCCATCTCTCATTTACTGTAGAAATATAACACTTGAGATAAAAATCTGGTTCAAATTGATCATCTATACGTGATTTGTTTTTATTTATTTATTTTTTGAGATAAAATCTCACTCTGTTGCCCAGGCTGGAGTGCAGTGGCATAATCATGGCTCATTGCAGCCTCAACTTGCTGGGCTTAAGCAATCCTCCCACTTCAGCCACCCTCGTGGTTGGAATTACAGGAATTACACATGTGCGTCACCATGCCTGGCTAGATTTTTTTTTTTAATCACCCATATAAGGTTTTAAAAAGCAAAATGAACTATTTGGTTATTAATGTCCTCAATTGGGATTCAACACATGGTATTGAAAATGCTAACGTGCTATGTAATCTATTCCTCCCCCCTTTTTTTAACCTTAATTTCCTTTTTCTTGAACTTAATGAAGTGAAGATTCTAACTTAATGGTCAGTTTTAGTAACACAGCTGAGGTGTTTGGTACACCTATTTTATTCCCCTTATATATTAAAAATAAATCTAATTAAACAATTGTATGTGTGTAATATTTTATAATAAATTCATTTTGGAAGCTGGCAGGGCATTATTTATATAGAGGATAAATAATGAATTCTAAAAACTTTTGCAAATTACTTCCTGTAAAATGCAACAGGAGATGGATGGACTGACAAGCATACTTTCTAGATCTAAATTTCTATTATTACGACTGTGGTTTTCCACAACTACATGCAACGTTTCCATCAGAAAAATGAAAACTGGTTTTAAGTTAGGGTTTGAGTAAATTCTGAAAATTTTAATCTTTAAAAGAATCATCAAAAAGTTGTATTTTAAGTATTGTATAGTCATATACAGTGTCTGATAATTCACAGTCAAGAGAGCAGGAGCACATTTTCAGGAAAGAAAAATCACTGCTTTCTTGAATGGTTTTCCATATCACTTCTCTCACCCACATGAAACTTTGCCTATCATTTGTCATCACAGAAATCAAATAAACACTAAGATTATTTTGCAATGATGAAAACCATTGCTGTTTTTAGGGTAAAAGAAGCATAGTTTATCCAAAGTAAAACACCAAGAGATTAACCACTGAGTTAAGGATGCGAGTATAGCAGTGCTTTTCAAACTTTAATGGATTTACAAATCAAATGGTGATCTTGTGAAATGCAGATTGTGATTTAGTAGGTCTGAGATGGAGTTGGAGATCTTATATTTCTAAGAAGTTCCTGATAGTTCCAATTCTACTGGTTAGGGTCTATATAACAATAATGTACATAACTGTAATATTTGGGGTCAAGTAACATTAACATTTTTTATATTAAATCTACAAATGTTTAGAGATCGCTTTCTTTCCTAAATATTCACAGACTAAAGTGTTGATGGTTAAGGTGAATGGTGTAAAGCTACTATTTTCAGCCATAAATTGTCCCTTTACTGAGAGAATTTGTTTACTGGAATGAAACTAAATCTAACACATAAGACCAACTATGTTGACAGATTTGTGCACATAGGTTTTGGGGAAAATAGAGAATCTCTTTATGCATCTGTGCTTTTTAATTTTTTTTTTATTTGGATGCTCCAGATGACCCAATATAATACAGGGGAAGGGATAGAAAAAAGTTGGCTGCAGCAAGTTTATATACTTTTTATTTTTTGAAACAAATTTATATAGACTGTTTATAGATAAATATTGTAGAAATATTTAGTGGAGAAAATGGAGACATTAATTACCATTAAGTCATTAAGTTAATGAAAAAGCTGAGAAGGTTATCACCATAGAACTGAAAAATATTTTTTATTTGTCCCTTTCCCTGAGATGTAGCCTCAGCATTGTTATGATAGTGACTTTATCACATGAATTCTAGAACATGGCTCAAAATCTGCTCCCTTGTTGATAATAATTTGTAAACATAATATTCACAATTGTTAAAGCTTTTCAAAGGCAATATAGGTGGGATTTCAATACAATCCTAGCTAAGACTGACTTCATTCAAATCTAATATAAAAGCCTTACTTAATTTTGTAGAGGAATGATAATATTAATTACAATTTTATATGAAAATTTAGACATAAAAAGTTAAGAACAAAAAAAGTTGTCAGGAACAAAGTTGAGAATAGGCGGTTATCTCAGAACTGTATCCTCCGGATTAAAGATGGATCTGCCTTCCCAAACCCACTGACTCAAATGTTCACCTCCTTTGGCAACACCTTCACAGACACACCCAGGATCAGTATTTTATATCCTTCAATCCAATCAAGTTTATACTTAATATTAAACATCACAAGTCTACCCCTTGTCAGCTTGAGGCCATACAAATCTCCTGAGATTGTACATAATCTTCAAATAAAGACAATGAATAGGTCATAATTATGCCTAACATAATAAAACTGCCCTTTCTACCACCAGAAACACACCAATCCCCAGCCCAAATAGGGGAAAGAGGCTGAGTGGTGTCCACAGAACAGGTCATCCTATCCACTTGATTATTACATAAAGTTAACAATACTTAAATGCTGATGTGAATTCAATAAATCTTATGTTACATGATAAAGGAGAAAGGAAATAAAATCAAGACATTTTCTTAGTACAAGTGTATACATGCATAAACATGTTTTTAACAAAAGAAGGAGGAAATACTCATGACAATTACAGTCCCCATTTTTGCATCTGGTCATGTTATCTTAGCTGGTATTGATGACTACCTTCTACTACCCATTCTGTATTCCCTTTGTTTTCATCAAGCACCTCAGTGGGTCGGGGTTTTTTTCCCTGATGGAGAGACCCAAACCTTCATTCCTGAAGGGTCTGGACCATTTGTAGTCTTACCTGGATTGGGCTGTGGTAGTTTCCCATTGACCTTAATCACAGGGCATGGTAATACTGAGTCACCCTAATGGATCTCCCATATTTCATGCATACTCTTCCTTACCTTCGTTATGGAATAGTAGCCTGGGTCAGTCACCATGGCCAACACTATAACTCCCTTCTTATCCTGTGAACTTAAAGATAGGAAGAGCCCAAAGTGTCCAGGTGGCAATCTTAACTCCTAGTTTAATGGGATTGTTGTTGTGTCTCCTGGTGGCAACATTCCTCCCTCTGGAACTAAGACCTTTAGTCCAGCAGAATGTAATGTCACAGGAACAGGAAGCAAAAATTTTGCTAGTGGATCACTAGATGTGATGGCAAGTGGTCCCACTTCCACTTCCACCCCTTGACTCCTGAACCTGTGAATCCTGTCTATGGGAGAAACAGTACCATATATTGGATGCTAATTCAGAGCATACACGGCCTTCTGGAGAACTTTTCCCCAGGTCTGCTAAGTATTGTCACCTAGTTGGCATTATAATTGTGACTTCAAAACACCATTCCACTGTTCTATCAATCCAGCTGCTTCAGGATGATGAGGAACATGGTAATACCAGTGAATTCCATGAGCACAAGCTCATTGCTGCACTTCTTTAGCCATAAAGTGAGTGCCTTGGTCAGAGGCAATGCTGCGTGGAATACCATGACACTGGATAAGGTATATCATGAGTCCACAGATGGTAGTCTTGGCAGAAGCACTGCATGCAGTAGAGGCAAATCCATATCCACAGTAATTGTCTGTTCCAGTGAGGACAAACCTTTGCCCTTTCTGTGATGGAAGAGATCCAATATAATCAACCTGCCACCAGGTAGCTAAGGAATGGTGCCATATCAAGGGTTCAGTATAGTCTCTGCTGCTGGCAAATTGGACACTGAGCAGTGGCCAGAACCAGGTCTGCCTTGGTGAGTGGAAGTCCATGTTGGTGAGCTCATGAGTAACCTCCATCCCTGCTACCATGGCCACTTTTTTCAGGGGCCTATTGGGCAATAACAGGGGTGGCTGGGGAAAGAGGCTGAGTGGTGTCCACAGAACAGGTCATCCTATCCACTTGATTATTAAAGTCCTCCTCTGCTGAGGTTACCCAATAGTGAGCACTCACATGGGATACAAATATCTTCCCAGTTTTTGACCACTCAGCGAGGCCCATTGCCATTTGGGGAAGGTGCCTCTTCCGAAGTGCACAGCCAAGTGCACTATTTGGTCTTCTGCCCACTAGGAAGATTTCCCTTCACTGCTATCCTTCGGGGATGTCCTAGAAAGGGGCTATAGTGCTGCAGCTGTCCACTTTCAGGTGGTGCCTGCATATCATGTGGAACCATTTGTGAACCAGGCCCTAGTCTTCTCTTCCTCTGTCAACTGATCATAGGGAACTCCCCAGGAGGACATTGGCATAGGCTGGGTGAGAGAAGGCAGGGTGGCAGGAGTGGAGACCATGGGCATTTGAGCCACTTCCTTATGTAACTTACTTGTGCCTTTAGGACCTACTCAAGCCCGATCACATATATGCCACATGCATTTGATGATGGAATGCTGCTGTGCATGACCCACTTTATTGCTAGATGGGTCAGAAAGCACCCATTTCTTGATAGGCAGTTCAGGTCACATGGTGACTTCATGACCCATAGTCAAATGTTCAGTTTCCACAAAAGCTCAGAAACAGGCCAAGAGCTCTTTCTCAAAAGTAGAGTAGTTAGCTGCAGAAGATGGCAGGGCCTTGCTCCAAAATCTTGGAGACCTCCACTGTGATTCACCTATGGGAGCCTGCCAAAGGCTCCAAGCAGTATCTCTATCTGCCACTGACACCTCAAGCATTATTGTATCTGCTGGATCATATGGCCCAACTGACAGAGCAGCTTGCATAGCAGCCTGGACCTGTTGCAGAGCCTTCTTCTGTTCTGGACCCCACTCGAAACTGGCAGACTTTTGGATCACTTGATAAATTGCTAGGTTGGGGAAGTTCTCCTGGATAATATCCTGAAGAGTGTTTTCCAGCTTGGATTCATTCTCCCCATCACATTCAGGTACACTTATCAAATGTAGATTAGGTCTTTTCACATAATCCCATTTTTCTTGGAGGCTTTGCTCATTTCTTTTCACTCTTTCTTCTCTATTCTTGCCTTCTTGTTTTATTTCATTGAGTTGATCTTCAATTTCTACTATCCTTTCTTCTGCTTGGTCAATTTGGCTTTTGAAACTTGTGTATGCTTTGTGAAGTTCTCGTGCTGTGATTTTCAGCTCCATCAAGTTGTTTATATTCTTCTCTAAGCTGTTTATTCTAGTTAGAATCTCACTAACCTTTTTCTAGGTTCTTAGTTTCTTTGCATTGGGTTAGCATATGTTCTTTTATCTCTGAGAAGTTTGTTATTACCCGCCTTCCGAAGCCTATTTCTGTCAATTCATCAGATTCATTCTTTATCCATCTTTGATCCCTAGCCGGTGAGGAGTTGTGATCCTTTGGAGGAGGAGAGGCATTCTAGTTTTTGGTGTTTTCATCCTTTTTGCACTGGTTTCTTCCCATCTTTGTGGATTTATCTACCTGTGGTCTTTGTAGTTGGTGACTTTCAGATGGGGTCTCTGAGTGGACATCCATTTTGTTGATGATGAAGTTATTTCTTCCTGTTTCTTAGTTTTCCTTCTAACAGTCAGACCCGTCTGCTGTAGGACTGCTGGAGTTCCACTCCAGACTGTGCTTGCCTTGGGATCACCTGCAGGGGCTGCAGAACAGTAAGGGTTGCTGCCAGTTTCTTCTTCTGTTATCTTCTTCCCAGAAGGGTACCTGCCAGATGTCGGCCTGAGCTCTCCTTTATGAGGTGTTTCTTTGGGTATATAGGGGTCAAGGAGCTGCTTGAGCAGATAGTCTGTCCCTTATAGGAGCTCAAGTGCTGTGCTGGGACCTCTGTTGTTCCATGCAGAGCTGCTGGGCCGGTACTTTTAAGTCTGCTGCAGCAGAACTCATAACAGCCTCATTTCCCAGGTGCTCTGTCCTAGGAAGGTAAGCTTTATTTATAAGTTCCTGTCATGCTGCTGCCTTGTTTCATAGATGCCCTGCCCCACACAGAGTAGTCTAGTCACAGTCTGCCAGCAGAGGCATTGCTGAGCTGCCATGGGCTCTGCCCAGCTGCTCTGTGAACTGCCTCAGTAGTGGCGGCCTGCCTCGGTAGTGGTGGTCACCCGTCCCTACACTGAGCTGGACCATACTGGGTCCAGCTGCACTTGCTGGGAAACTCTCAATCCAGAGCATTTCAGATTGCTTGTTTTGTGGGGGTGACACCGCCAAACCAGATCACCTGGCTCCCTGTCTCAGACCCCTCCCTCTCAGTTGAATGGGTGGCTCTGTCTCCCAGGCATTCCAGGCACCAGTTGAAAGAGCCGCCCACATTTGTGTGAGTTTCTGTGCACCAAGCCACCACTGGCTGAAACCACCACGCTGAAAACTCGTGGCACTTTTCGCCCGGGAATCTCCTGGTCTGTGGGCAGTGAAAATTTGTTTGGAAATGTGGTGGGCACTCACCCTCTGCATTGTTCTTGCTGGTAACTGCACTCCAGAGCTGTTCCTCTTTGGCCATCTTGGATCCTCTGTGAGGATTTTCAACAGGTGAGGGTTCAGTGCCTTTAGCCCAGTGTTGTTTAAGGGGCACCTGCAGTTTGGAATCAGTTAGGATAGCATGTAGTCCTCCCTTTCCTTTTCTTCCAAACTTTTCCCTTCCTTTCTTTATCAATATAAGGTTGGGAAAAGATTTATGTTATGCATATCTATTAATTGGCAGTCCTGAAGTCTGGTTTGTAAAGAAAGATGTTAACTCCTAGGTATCATAGCAGTGCTTCAACTCTAACCACTGGAAATTATTCTCAGACGTTATTATCTCCCAAAATTCTTTTTTCTTTCTTTCTTTCTTTTTTATTTTTAGAGACAGGGTTTCACCATGTTGGCCAGGATGGTCTCAGTCTCTTGACCTCATAATCCACCCACCTAGGCCTCCCAAAGTGCTGGGATTGTAGGCGTGAACCATGGCACCTGGCTGATTCTTTTCTTTAATGTAAATTACTCTGCTTCATCTTCTCATGGCTGACCCCAAATAGCGCTGCACCAGAAGCTACTGATAGGGCCAATGTGGCTTTAAAACCACATAGGACTCACAGAAGCTCAAGTGGTTGAGAATGGGAAGATGAAAAAGATACAGAAAGGAGACAGGCTTTGTTTTCTTTAAAATTCTGTCTATGGAGCTGAAGTTAATGAGAATCGTAAGCTGCATCTTAGCCTAGATGTTCTGAGAAATGTTGATGCCAGAGATGATATTTCAACTGTTAAGATGCTTTAAGGAATATGATTTTTGTTGTTATTTACTTTGGATTAATATGCTAATGTTAATTTGTATAGCTTTTCTAACTCCTATAGAGTGTAAGGAAAATTACATACCAAAAAAGACAAAAAAAAAAAAAAAAAACTCACAAAAAATTCTATATCAATAGGGTTAAGTTGGCCAGGTACGGTGGCTCACACTTGTAATCCCAGCATTTTGGGAGGCCAAGGCAGGTGGATCATCTGAGGTCAGGAGTTCAAGACCAGCCTGGCTAACGTGCCAAAACCCCATCTCTACTAAAAATAAAATAAAATAAATTAGCCAGGTGTGGTGGTCCACACCTGTAGTCCCAACTACTCGAGAGGCTGAGGCAGGAGAATCGCTTGAGCCCAGGAGGTGGAGATTTCAGTGAGCCAAGATCACACCACTGTACTCCAGCCTGGGCAACAGAGCAAGACTGTGTCTCAGAACAAAAACAAAAACAAAAAGAAAATAGGATGAAGCTTATGTTTTAGGTTCCTAAGCAAATTGTTAAAAGAGGCTAGCTTTTAAGTCCAATTCCCCAAGAACATCTCAGAAGCTTCTCTTTTTTAGAAGACTTCATCCACCCCAACTCTGAACAGTGACGCAGGAGCTGTGGTTAAATTAGAATTTATCTAAATTTAAAATACCCGATTCATTCATTCATTATATTTAGCTATAGTTATTGAGTAATTTGGGATCATAATAAATAATATCTATTATGAATAATATAAATGTCATAAAGATATTACTTACTGGAGTTCTGATAAAATGTATATTTTCCAATTTAATAAGAGAAGGCATGAGAGACATCAACATTTCCCATGTTAGAAATTGTGAATTCATTTTTTAATTATGATGCACATCCAATCTTAGATCTAACACAATCTTAGATTTTATTAATCTGCGCACAGAAGCAATTCACATAAAGGTATATTAAAAATTTTTGAATGACATTTCTTTTTTTTTCTTTTTTTTGAGACAGAGTCTCACTGTCGCTTAGGCTGGAGTACAGTGGTGTGATCTCAACTCACTGCAACCTCTGCCTCCAGGTTCAAGCAGTTCTTCCTCAGCCCCTCCCAAGCAGCTGGAATTATAGGTGTGTGCCACCACTCCTGGGTAATTTATATATTTTTAGTAGAGATGGGTTTTGCCACATTGGCCTAGCTGGTCTTGAACTCTTGGCCTCAAGTGATCTGCCCAACTTGGCCTCCCAAAGTGCTGGGGTTACAGGTGTGAACCATGATGCCTGGCTTTCAACTATATTTTTTACAGGTATTATTACACATAAAGCTTATTTGGGCAAATAACTTATCACATATTTGTGAATCACCAAAATATCTTTGGTGAGTTTTTGATTTCTCTAATTATTTTTGGTGTTTTGTTATGTGTTAAGGTCATCATGTTGAATAGAGGAGACGAGGGAGGAATGGTTGTGTGTGTGTGTGTGTGTGTGTGTGTGTGTGTGTGTAATTATGTTCAAATGAAAAGGTGTACATTAGCTTACTTACATATTTATACAAAAAAATTTATTAGATGCCCACTCTGTGCCAAGCACAGATGCTCCAACAATAAATGGTTAGATGGTTAGGTTTAGCAATTCTTTTATTGGTCCTAAAACATTCAGAGTTTTCTCATTTACTGGAAGAAGTTAGAAAATACCAGTTTTTGAATAGAAGAATCTCATGCTGACAAAATCAGAATAGAATTAGACAATACACATGAAAAGTTTTAAGGGCATGTCAAAAATTAAGAGAAAAATATTTTTATTTTAAAATTGCCATACTCCCCACACACATGGAGGACAGGCTGTAATGTTTGGATAGCAACTGTGCACATTTGAATGAACTGATCAGAAATGGAGAAAAATTACTCAACAGGTTTCCAAAAGTAGATGATTTTTGAATAGGAATTTGAAGAAATTAAGTGACACTACTTACGAGTGGAAGGTAGTGAAAAGAAATACATATCCCCAACCAATGATGAATATTAGAAAAAGGAAGTCACATGGAGTGTCAAATTGATGAGTTTATTTAGAGAGCAGGATTTATGCTGGGAAGTGATATGAACTACATTTTGTTGGAGGTAGATGGGTAAAATGTTCTAAATGTTGAGCTTAATTTCAACTTAATAAGGAGGCCAATTCAGAGACTTAAGGAAATTTAGAGCAGGATAATCCCTTAGTTCTTCATCTTCCCTTCAGTCATAAGAAAACTAATTTTACTCAGATTACACAGCCTTGGGTGGCATTGCCAGTTGGGATTAGAACCCAACATTTTCTATTTTCCTCGTTCTTTTCATATGCCCTGCTACTCTGCAAGACAATGCCTCATTGATCAGGAGCAGGGAGAGACACATGACTACAATGGTAATATAGGAATACTTTGTTAGGAAATTTCTATTTTAAATACTGCAAAGAAATCAGTCTCTTTCCCTTCCTTCTGCCTCTTACTTTGTAGACTGTGATCTTCTAAAGGCCAGTTGTGCCCCCAACTATTTCATTGTCCAGATTCTCCCTTGGTGGATGTGGGTCTGCAGCACCCTTTCTGCTGTATAGCAGGAGCAGGGCCACTAACTAGTAGTGCAGACTGTGCCCCTTCTGCCCTAGGCCACTCTGCCACCCAAGCTTGGTTGCAGGCCAACATGCTTAGTGGCCTTTCAAAGATAGATGCTCCTGTAATCTGTTCCAAACCCTGGCTTAGTTATGCTGCTGCCCCTGCCACATTTGGAATTCTCTCACATCATCACTCAGCAAATAATGGATGGAAGCTTTGGTGGAACTTACAGTTCCTGGTCTTTGGTGGAATTTATAGTTCCTGTCCTAGAGCAGAAAGAAGAAAAAGCCAGAGTGTTATGCTTTTTAAGGAGAGTTCCATTTGTCTCTGGCAGCTACTTGAATATTTCTCAGAGTGGCCGTGAGCTGGAGGAAAAGGATGGGGTAGCACTGATTTTGACATTTCCTTCTTCCCTCTCTAAGGATTTTAAAAATTGTCTTTTACAAGATATGGCTTGAGAAACTAGCTCAGCCTCTCTCACAGATGAACAAGGTCACTACTCTATCCTTTCTGAATCTTATATTTTTAGGACAGGCTAAGATATGGTCATCTGGTAGACTCTCCTTTAATACCAAGGGACCACACACATCCTCTGGCATGGAGAGGAGGCGAATCCTGCCCTCCGCTCCAAGAGGAGGAGTGGAGACCCCTACTTCTCAATTCTCTGTTACCACACTTCTCACTGTCCCAGGTACATGCCTTCTCAGTGCCTTTTGTCCTCAAGGCAGATAGCTACTCTCAGGGATGTAAAGACTCTGGGCAGCTGTAACCTTCTGATTTTCTTATGTATTAAATGTCATAGTTTGAAAACTTTAGAAATATTGATAAGGTTGATATTATTATAGTTATCTTTGCCAAATAGACCTGAAGAGCTATCGTGCCAGTGTCATTTAGCCTGGATATTCCATGGCCTCCATAGACTTGGCTACAGTGGACTGAATGGTGGTCTCTAAAAAGATATGTCCATGACCTAACCTCTGATACCTGTGAATGTGACTTCACTTGGAGTAAGGATCTTTGAAGATGTAATTAAGGTAAGGATCTCCAGAGGAGATCATCCTGGATTAACTGCATGGACCCAAAATCCAATGACAAGTGTTCTTATAAGAAGAGGAGAATACCAATGCCAACAGTAGAGGAGAAACATAGGGAAGATGAGAAGATGGATGCAGAGATTAGAGTTATGTAGCTATAAGCCAAAGAAAATCAAGGAATTCCAGTGGCCATTAAAAGCTAGAAGAGAGCAGGGCACCATGGCCCATGCCTGTAATCCCAGCATTTGGGGAGGCTGAGGCAAGCAGATTACCTGAGATCAGGAGTTCAAGACCAGCCTGGCCAACATGGTAAAACCCCATCGCTATAAAAATACAAAAATTAGCCCGATGTGATGGCAGGTGCCTGTAATCCCTGCTCCTCGGGAAGCTAAGGCAGGAGAATCGCTTGAACCCAGGAGGCAGAGGTTGCAGTAAGCCAAGATCCTACCATTGTACACCAGCCTGAGTGACAGAGTAAGACTCCATCTAAAAAAAATGCTAGAATGGGCAAAAGAGGATTCTCCGTGGAATCTTCACAGTAAGTGTTACCCTGCTAACACTTTGATTTCAGACTTCTGGCTTCCAGAACTGTGAAAGAATAAATTTCTTCTGGCATAGGTCATCAAATTTGTGGTAATTTTTAATGACAACCCTAAAAAAACTAATCTACTAGCATATAAAAACATGGAGTGGGCTGATGGTAACTACTGTCCACTTCTCCTTCCCAGATATCAGCTAGCCTGGCCCTGAAGAGGGGTGAAAACTGATCTCACTTGAAACCTTGCAGCCACATGCTTCTCCCTGCAACTCTTGGTCTCCCCTCAAAATACAAATTTCTGCATTTAGTCTTCACCAAACTTTAATCCCTAGAGGGTACATACTGATTCTTGCTTCACCCATGCAAGAATTTCTCCTTTCTTCCAAACAAATATTGGTTACTTAATTTGCCTGGTGCAATAAAAGATGAAAATGCAAGTCCCCTTGCTAAAGAAAAATTATTAAATATTTCAAGGCAGTAGAGCATTAAACAACACACTAGGTCTTTTTAAGAGTATATCCCTGGGCAGAGCATGTGGCTTACGTCTGTAATCCAAACACTGTGCGAGGCCAAGGCAGATGGATCGCTTGAGCCCAGGAGTTCGAGAACAGCCTGGACAACATAGCAAGCAAAACCCCCTCTCTACAAAAAAATACAAAATTAGGCAGGCGTGCTAATGTGTACCCATAGTCCCAGCTACTCGGGAGGCTGAAGTGGGAAGATTGCTTGAGTCTGGGAGACCGAGGCCAGAGTGAGCTGAGATTGGATCACTGCACTCCACTGGGCGACAGAGCCAGAATCTGTCTCAAAAGCAAACAAAAAACATGTAGATTCCTGCTCAACTAAACAGGTTATAGACCCATGAAGCCAGCCCCACCTCCCACCTCTTAATGACTCTGAACTTGTAGAATCCTCATTTAATGTTGAAAAATCGCATCACCTTTATAAACTTCACACAGTGCTTTCTCCATTTTCTGGCCGTAAGTGGAAATCAGCTTTCTTCTCAGAATAATTTCGCCTGGATGTCTCTTTGGTGTAGACTGTTCATTGTTTCACTTTCTAGGGTCACAGGGGCAGTGCTGGAATCCCTGTAGCTCCCCAGTATTGCTTTTGAAGTGTTGTCTCTTTTACCAGTCCTTGATCCACTTAGGCTTTTCCTCCCTGGATATGCACCTTCTGCCCCAACTTTGCATAGTCATCCTCTCAGTTCTGGATCAGTCCACTACATTCACGGAAGGGTTTGTTATCAGACTCACTGCTTTTTTCATTCTGGTATCGCTGTTGGTGACTTCAATGTCCATATAGTTTCTTCAATACCTTGGTCCACAATGTCTTGATCTTCACTCTGTGTTAGCCCACCCCACCCTTAGCTCCTCCATAAACTACTTATCTTTGTTATTCTAAAACTTCAAAGAAAGCTATCCCACGTCCTGAGTACAACTTTTCTTCATATCTCTCTCATTTGATGTGGATTTGTAGTTCTTAAACTCCTCCTTCTTCTCTCCTCTTTGTCCTCACTTATTTTCCTATCTAGTCTTAAATTAACTTTAAAGCCCTCTCTTAAAAATAGTATCCAGATGATGGCCGTTTAGGAACAGCTCAGGATTGCTGCTCCCAGTGAAAGCGCAGAGGGTGAGTGGACGCCGCGTTTTTATTGCCCACAGACTAGGAAATTCCCGGGCAGAGGTGCTCCACGCTCGCCAGCATGGCTGTTTCGGCCAGCGCGGCTGTTGCGGCCAGCGCGGCTGTGCCGGCCAGCGCCGCTGCTTTGCCCCGCGCGGCTGCTTTGTCGGCGCCCCGGAGCCACGGTTCTCCGTACAAAATACACCGGTCCGGGTGCCCTTTAGGCTGGCGATTGGAGCCACGGGAAGTCGCCCGTACACTGGTTCAAAAAGGGGACTGAGCAGAGAACCAAGACAGTAGATTCCAGGGCCAAAAAAGAAAAAAAAAAAAAGCGCCACAAACCTCAGTGCCGCTGTTTAAGCCAGCGCAGTAGTGGCCGCAGGGGAAAACAAACAGACCCCGGCGCCTCTTCAACAGGCGACTGGAACACCAACTTAAAAAAAAGGCTCTGAGGCAGGGAGCCAGGCGATCAGGCTCGGCTGGCCCCACCCCCACAAAAGAACAGCAACCAGAAACTCTGGATTGAGAGTTTCACAGCCAGCGCAGCTGAACCCGGGACGGTCCAGCTCTGTGGGGGAGGGGCGTCCGCCATTACCAGGGAGCCCGCCGTTGCCAAGGCAACCCGCCATTGCTGAGGCAGCCCGCCGTTGCCAAGGCAACCCGCCACAGCGGAGACTCCGCCCCAACAGAGGCGGGCCACCATCGCCAAAGCAGTTCTAACTACACCCATATAAACAGGACTGCAGGGAAGCTCACTCGGCAGCGGGGCGGAGCCCACAGCAGCTCAGCAAAGCTGCTATAGGCCGACAGTGACTAGGCTGCCTCTTTGCTGGGCTGCGCAGGTCTGAAGGAAAAAAAAAAAAAAGAAGGCGGCAGCATAACGGAAACTCATAAATAAAGCCCTAAATCCCTGGGACAGAGCACCAGGGAACAAAAAGCAGTTTATGAGTTCTCCTGCAGCAGACCTAAAAGTACCTGCCCAGCACCACTGAATGAACAACAACAGAGCTCGCAGCTCACCATTTGAGCTCCTATAAAGAAAAGACCGTCTCCTCAAGCAGCTCCCTGACCCCTATATATCCAAAAAGACACCTCATAGAGGAGAGATCAGATTGACACTAGGCGGGTATCCTTCTGGGACAAAGATAGCAGAAGAAGAAAACTGGTAACAACCCTTGCTGTTCAACAGCTGCTGCAGGTGAACCCCAGGCAAGCAGGGCCTGGAGTGAACCTCAGCAGACCTACAGCAGAGGGGCCAGACTGTCAGAAGGAAAACCAAGAAACAGAAATAACCTCATCATCAACAAACAGAACGTCAATCTGAAAGATTTGAGACCCAATCTGAAAGCCAGCAACTACAAAGTCAACAGGTGGATAAATCCTTAAGGATGGGAAGAAACCGGCGCAAAAAAGGATGAAAACACCTGAAACCAGAACACTTCTCCTCCTAAAAGGGATCACAACTCCTCGCCAGCAAGGGAACAAGGTTGGATGGAGAACGAGTGTGATGAAATGACAGAATCAGAATTCAGAAGGTGGGTAATAAGAAACTTCTGTGAACTTAAACAACATGTTCTAACCAAATGCCAAGAAACTAAGAACCTTGAAAAAAGATTTGACGAAATGCTAACAAGAATGGACAAAATAGAAAGGAATATAAGTGAATTGATGGAGCTGAAAACTGCAACACGAGAACTTCGTGAAGCATGCACAAGTATCAACAGCCGAATGGACCAAGCAGAAGAAAGGATATCAGAGGTCGAAGATCAACTCAATGAAATAAAACGGGAAGGCAAGACTGGAGAAAAAAGGGTAAAAAGGAATGAACAAAGTCTCCAAGAAATGTGGGACTATGTGAAAAGACCTAATGTACGTTTGATAGGCGTACCCGAATGCGACGAAGAGAATGAATCCAAGCTGGAAAATACTCTTCAGGATATTATCCAGGAAAACTTCTCCAACCTAGCAAGGCAGGCAAACATTCAAGTCCAGGAAATACAGAGAACACCACAAAGATATTCGTCAAGAAGAGCAACCCCAAGGCACATAATCGTCAGATTCACCAGGGTCGAAATGAAGGAGAAAATACTAAGGGCAGCCAGAGAGAAAGGTCGGGTTACCCATAAAGGGAAGCCCATCAGACTCACAGCAGATCTCTCAGCAGAAATCCTACAAGCCAGAAGAGAATGGGGGCCAATATTCAACATCCTTAAAGAAAAGAACTTTCAACCCAGAATCTCCTATCCAGCCAAACTAAGCTTCATAAGTGAAGGAAAAATAAAATCCTTTGGGAACATGCAAGTACTCAGAGATTTCGTCACCACCAGGCCAGCTCTACAAGAGCTCCTGAAAGAGGCTCTACACTTATAAAGGAACAACAAGTACCAGCTCAACTAAAGGGCAAAACAGCCAGCTAGCACCAAAATGGCAGTATCAAATTCACACATAACAATATTAACCCTAAATGTAAATGGACTAAATGCCCCAATCAAAAGACACAGACTGGCAAATTGGATAAAAAGACAAAACCCATCGGTGTGCTGTATCCAGGAAACCCATCTCACATGCAAGGATACACAAAGGCTCAAAATAAAGGGATGGAGGAAGATTTACCAAGCAAATGGAGAGCAAAAAAAAGCAGGAGTTGCAATTCTCATCTCTGATAAATTAGACTTTAAAGCAACAAAGATCATAAGAGACAAAGAGGGACATTACATAATGGTAAAAGGATCAATGCAACAAGAAGAGCTAACGATCCTAAACATATATGCACCCAATACAGGAGCACCCAGATACATAAGGCAAGTTCTTAATGACTTACAAAGAGACTTAGACTCCCACACAATAATAGTGGGAGACTTTACCACCCCATTGTCAACA
>NW_022436946.1:27141406-27249775 GCF_009761245.1 Sapajus apella | reverse complement strand
TTCTTTTGAGAAGTGTCTGTTCATATCCTTTGCCCACTTCTGAATGGTGGGAAGCTGGGGAGAGATAGCAAGGGGAGAAATGCCAGATGTAGGTGATGGGGAGGAAGACAGTGAATCACACTGCCACGTGTGTTCCTATGCAGCAATTTTGCATGTTCTTCACATGTACCCCAAAACCTAAAATGCAATAAAATAAATAAATGGGAAAAAAAAAAATAGTATCCAAGCTTTCCTCTTGTCTTTTCATCACTTCACTTGGCTCAATCCCAAAGTTGAATTAAACTTTCCGCATTGAGAGTCATATATTTGACACAAATTTACAATTCACATGATTGTGTGGAATTACTGCTACCACCAATTCTTGGACTCAAAAACTCCTCTTTGCACTTATGGTCAGGTTCTGTCTAGCATTTCCAAAAGCAGCTACTACAAACCACCTGCATCTTCTCCTTACTTTCCTAGTAGAAATGAGGGGACATCAAAAATCTTAAATCTAAATAGACAAAAGCATTCTATAAATAGTGTTCTTATAAATCTTAAGTGTGGAAATAAGGTAAATATTCATTTCAAAACTGCCTATGAAGTACCTACTTTATGAAGGTACTATTCCAGGTGTTGAGAATCTAGCCTTCATAAGGCATACATTCCAGTGGTTCTGATGATTTCAAATATGTAGGTTAAAAGCTTATCAGTGAGGTCTAGTGATTTTATGACATTGATTTCAAAATACAGGTTTTAGAAAGCAAATTTTTCAAGTATAGGAAATACACTTACAGGATCATAAAAATACAATCATGATACCATAAGTTCAAACATTTTAGTATCACTTTCTGTCATAGGACCTCTAAAATAAATAAACATTGGAATAATTTGCCCTAGATCATAAAAATATATATTCTTATATATTATATAATATAATAATAGGCCTTAGAAATGTGCCAAATAATAAGTTTTAAAGTTACACTAATGATATAAATAACTCAATCTCTTTGATTAATGCTTGTATAACCACACAAGTAACTATGTTTTTATGAGGCTGGTGCAGAAGTTATTATGGTTTTGGCCAGTAATTTTTGCAATTACATTTGCACCAACCTAATAAAAAACAAAATGTACCTACATCACCATTTAGAAATATCGCAAGCTTTATTAACAGAGTATAATTTAAGGAAATTAATCAATCTTGAAGGCAGGAAGACCTAAGTTCAAAACTAATTTGGAATCTTCTCAGCTATTTAGCCTTGTTCAAAGTATCTTACCTTGCTAAACCTCAATTCACTACCTAAAAATAGAGAAAATTATTACTATATTGTGGAGGAATGAATATTGAATAATTTAAAGAGCTCGATTGTGGCACCATTAGCAGACAATGAATGAAATATTTGTGTGATTATATTTTCATATTTCCATACTTAAACTTTTGCATAAAAAGGGAATTTGGAAGTGGTCATTGGCAGGTATCATAGGCGTTGGATGGGAAGTCAGAGGGTAGTATGAATGAGCAAAGTAGTCAAGACTAGAGATTGGAGAGGACTTTGAACCCTAATTAAGGGTTTCAAGAAACCAGAGAAAATTTTAGGACTTCAATGAGAAACCACTTCCTCAAAAAGTAGAGAAATTAACTTTATCAGCAGCATGGTCATCCATTTAATATGGCTTTTAAAAAGCACAATGAGACCTTAGTAGTAAGGACTTTATTTTTCTGAGTGAGAACCTGAAAGTGAAACTTGATATACATTATTTTCTGCTTTTATTGCACAAAAAGTTGTTTGCATTGCATGTTGCTTCCCAATCTGTTAAAGTAATCTGTTAACAAACTGGAAGACCCAGATTAGGGGTGTAGATAAGAAACCTGTGTACCTTCCTACCTTCTCCAAACAGCCAACATTAGATCAAAGGGCAACCTTAAGGACACCTGGAGCACAAACCCTCCTCCGGGCGGGACAACCAGCGGGACAGAAAACATGAGACGACGTCAGAAAGCAGGAAGGGAATTGAAATTCCCGCAGTCACGTCACAGAAATCTTAGCAGAACCTCACAATCGCCCGAGGGAACTGGGAGTGGCGGGCGGGGAGGACACGGTTGTGTGACGATGATTAGTTGGTGGTTAACGCACACGTAGGAGAAAGAGCTCGCCCCGGGCTGCCTGCGGAAAGGAGCGGTGGCGTGTGACCCGGGGAGGGCGCGCAGAGCAGGTTTGCGCGGAAAGCAGGACACCGCCTGGGGAGCCGGGCTTGTAGCCCGGGGGCGGGACGCTGCGGCCGTTCCCTCCGCCCCCGAGTCGCTGCCACCTCCTGGCTGCGTCCCAGCCCAGTAGCTCAGCCTTGGCAGCATCCCCGTGGACTCTAGAGGCGGCGGCGAGCTAGAGCCCGAGTCGCAGCTCCGGGCCGCAGAGCGCTGGGCGAGCGCGAGCGCGAGGGGACCGGCAGGGCGGGCAGCTGCGCGCGCGTCTGGTAAGTACCTGCTGGAGCAGGCGAGTGAGTGGGTGTCGCTTTGCGAGGAAGGAGGGGAGGGTCTTGAGGAATCGGGGGAGACTGACCCAAGGAAGAAGTGGTAAGTATAACTTTCTGGTTTTCCGCCCTGCTTGCCCAAGAATGGGGGGAATTCAAATCAGATGCCTCTTTTGCTTGAGCAACCCCATCGTTTAACTCACAAACCAGGGTACTTAGTGAGTGAAAGGAGCGCTCACGTCAACAGGCGGGACGTGGTTGGCCTGTCACCCGCCTTTTGCCCACTCTGCCTGGCAGGTGGTCATGGATGACCTCCTGTCACAAGTCGCTGAGCCCTTAGCCTCTCGCGCCAGCAATGCCAAGTCTTTTCCGTGGGCGCTGCTTTCCAAGCCCTGGGTAGTCGCGAGCGGCCGCGAGGTTAGCACAGACCCGAGTTCTAACCCGCTCGGCCAGGGTCCGGCTGTGTGGCTTTAGCCAAGTCACCTCGCCTCACTGGCCTCTGCTCATTCTTTGGATAAAGTAAGGAGGTGAGTAGACCAGGTAAACCCAAGGGTCCCCCGTAGCTATTGGATTTTCCCTGCTCCTAGAACCTCTGCAGGCTGCGAGGAGGGACACGAGTCCAACGTGGTCACGGGGCTGAGGGAGCGGAGGGCCTGGGTCCTGGCTGGTGCTTATCCTAGTGCTGCTCAGCCCCTTGAGGAAGCTCCTGCAAATGCCTTCCAGAGGCAGATGACCCTGCTTTGCCCGTTACCCCGCCGAGCAGGTCCCTTCTGAGGGAGCTGAGAGGGCCAGGTCCGACCAGTCTTTGTAGAGCTCCCCCAGATAACGCAGCCAACAGAACTCGGGTCCTTTAGAAAAGTGCTTGCGTGAGCTAGGCACATAGAAAACACTAAAACAAACAACAAACAAACTACAAAACATCCTGCAAGTGGTTTAGTGTTATTAGCTGAAGTCTGTGCAGGACTGGAAAGTGGAGATTCCCCGCGGATGACAACTTAAATGTTCACCTAGAAAAAAAATTTAAAACTCAAACATTCTTACCAATGGTTTGCATACTGAAAGGTATTGGATTAGAAATACTGCGAGTATTGCGTTTCTCCTCGTGTACAGATAGATTTCAAAATTTATCCGTCTACTTTATCTCTTTACAAGATGCCTTCCTTCTTACTGACATTGCCACACATTCAACAAAAAATCCTCCTGGGATTTAATATTCAGAAAGCTCAGCGTTTGGATTATTAAAATGAGACCTGAAGACCATAAGGCTCACGGAAAATGGAAAATACTGTAGTGGAATAGGTTATGGATCAAGGTTGGTTAAACCACCAGTTTAAAAACCTTGTTTCCTGTTAGTGTGCCGGATGCTGGTTAATGCCCCCTAAGTGACACTATCTCAAGAGTACATTTACTAAAAAGGTATTTTGGAAGTTCAAAGTATAGTTTTGGAAAGGAAGCTATAGTTTTGAAAGAAAGTATAGTTTTGGAAAGGAAATCTTTTGGAAAACGTTTTTAGTAATGGACTTTTCAATCTTATTTTTAATTTCAGCTTTCTTCAATAAAATATCAAAGGCTAACGGACCACTTTATGCAAAATAATTTAAAATGTGTCAAATCTCATTTTTGTTAAAGAGTTTTTCCTCCTTTTTAGTTGATTGTAAACATATTGTTAAGATCAGTGATGGATCAATTTAATTTTCTTTACAGTTCTTACAATTATTTAAATTCTTATGCAGTTTGCATTGCAGCATTTTTTACTTTATTGAGATAATTTATATATTATAAAGTTCCCCTTAACGATGAATAATATTTAGAAATTATATTTCAGTGATTTTTAGAAAATTTACAAAGCTGTAAAGCCATTACCATACCTGGTTTTAGAACAGTTTACTCAGTTAGTTGGTAAGATTCCTTATGTCCGTTTGTAGTCTTTGTTCCCATTCCCATCTCCAAGCAACCATTAATCTACTTTCAGTCTCTATAGATTTGCCTTTTTTTGAACATTTTATAGAAATGGAATGATATACTATATGATCTTTTGTCTATGGCTTCTCTTAGCATAATGTTTCTGAGATTCATCTATGTTGTGGCATGTATCAGTACTTCATTTCTTCTTAATGCTAAATCGTTTTCCATTGTCTGGATATACCACGTTTTGTCTATTTACCAGTGGATGGACATTTGGGTTGTTTCCAACATGGGAATATTATGAGTCATACTGCTAAGAACATTCTCATTAAAGTGTTTGTGAGTACCCATTTTCATTTCCCCTGGACAGATGCATAGCAGTGAAATTATTGGGCTGTATGGTAAACTTGTGTCTAACTTTTTGTTTGTTTGTTTTTGAAACGAAGTTCCTCCCAGGCTGGAGTGCAATGGCTCGATCTTGGCTCACTGCAACCTCCGCCTCCCAGGTTCAAGCTATTCTCTTGCTTCAGCCTCCCGAGTAGCTGGGATTACAGGCATGTGCCACCACGCCTGGCTAATTTTGTATCTTTAGTAGAGATGGGGTATCTCCATGTTGTTCAGGCTGGTCTCAAACTCCTGACCTCAGGTGATTCACCCGCCTTAAGCCTTCTGAAGTGCTGGGATTACAGGAATGAGCCACCACACCCAGCCTTTAGCTTTTAAAGAACATTGTAGAATAATTTTCGTAGGGGTTATATATTTGCAAAATGTAAAAAATTCTGGAGAAATAAATGTTTCTTACTGGATCACATATGATGTTATATGTATGTAGAGAGAGGCTTGGGAAACATTGCCTCCCTTCAAATTTAGAGCTGAGGTACAGCAAACACTTTTGAAAAAAAAATGTTGCAGTATTTCTCAGAAATGAGATATTTCTTGCCTGTTTTTTAATGCTAAATGAGCATGAATCAGGCTTAATTGAGATTAAATTTTCATTAATGTCCATTGAAAATGAGAAATAATGCAGTTTGAAATTTTTATTTTAAGTGTTGAGACTCAGCCAGCCCTGAATGGCTTGACAGTAAATTTGGTGGTTTTCCGTTTCTTTAATGCAAAATTTTAATTGAGTTAGAAAAAACAACATTACTTTTTGCTCAACATCAAAAATAAACTATAAGTCTTGTGAGAAGCATTGTTAATCATGATTTCATATGACTATTTTAAATAATAATTAAGCATATTCTATTACTAGATATAGGGATCTAAGGCCCAAGAGTAAATGATATGCTTATACAAAAATTAAGCTGGGGCTCTAGTTTTCCTGTTTTAAAACTTTCCCCATTAGTACATGTCCCTCTAAATCCTGTCGGTCTCAGACATTTTCATATGTTCTATGTACTTTTAAGAAGTCATTACCGGTAGTGACATTACATGGAAAGAACTCTAGGTTAAGCACTTGAACATCCCTATAAAATCACAGGTGGTTATAATTTTTTGTTTTTATTAAAAACTGATTTTGATAAATCAAATGGATATTCTACTTTTTACTTAAGTGAGATATACGTTTTATTCTAGGTGTCAAATGGCACATAGCAGTATTATGTGCCCAGATCAGAGTGGATTTGTGTTCTTCAGTCACTCCCAGTTGTAAAAATGTGATATTGACCAAGAGTTGTGTGTTTGGTTGGAGAAGAGAGTTCAGAGATGTTTAGATAACAATGAAACAATTCAGATTTGTATAAATTCCTGAATGGGAAGAGGTACTCTCACCTAGAATCCTGTATCTGTTAGAAACAGGATTTCTCAGATTGGAAAGAGAGCCAAGGAAATGGAGATGCTTTAAGACAATGTGTTCTGCAGCCAAGACAGTTTTAATGTAATTGAAGAAGCAGCAGCAGAAGCATCTACAGACAATGTGAATGGAGCTGGATGCCTTCCTGTACCTCTGGGACTCTCCCTTTCTGCAGTCCCTACTTTCTTTCAGGCACTCTTATAGGCTATTATGTTGAACGAGTATTCTCATGCCTGTGACGGTGTGGGAGTAAACA
This sequence comes from Sapajus apella, assembly GCF_009761245.1. Lineage (NCBI taxonomy): Eukaryota > Metazoa > Chordata > Mammalia > Primates > Cebidae > Sapajus > Sapajus apella. The sequence goes on along the minus strand of NW_022436946.1, from coordinate 27,243,371 downwards.
TGATTAAATGTAGGCTTTCATTTTTTTTGGATAAAGTACAAGCAGAACTGAAGTCCAGTGTGATAGCTTCAGGAATAAAACCATGGAAGACAGGAAAGAATTAGGTAACCTTCTCAAGTATGCTTATATTTTAATGGTCACAAAATGACTTACTTTTAAACTAAATTTTATGGATTGGGCTAACACAGAAGAAGAAAGCACCATTCTTAAAATTCTTAAAATCATAAAATGTTAAAATGTGTGTGTGTGTGTGTGTGTGTGTGTGTGTGTGTGTATGTGTGCATGTGTGTAAAGAGGGCTTACAACTCATGCAATTACATTAATGTATTATATTAGTTTATTATATTTGTTTATTTTTTAAAATGAGAATAAATGCTTCTGTCATGGAGCTTCTGGAGCCAGGTATAATATCAAATCTTAAAGTGCTGAAATAAGCCTTATTTTTCTGCCTTTTCCCAAACGGCCTTTAAATCTAACAAAAAGCCAGAATATAGGTATGATGGATTTTGCTACACTCCAAGGGTTTGCAAAAAGTCTATCAAGCCAAAATTTGTAAAGGCCAAGACTCCCACAGAAACCACTCTGTCTTTCAGTTCCATCATCCTTGAAAAAAGGTATCTATGATAATTCTGTGTATTGCAGTAAAGAAGCAGCACCTTTCACAGCAGTGAAAAGAAAAAAATAATGTAAAAACTATGCCTTTCCAACATTCCACGCATGTATGTCTTCCTAACATGCCATGAAGCTGTGCGTATGTATATACTGTTGTAACTCTGAGGTTTCACTTGAAGGGTATTGGACGGACTGCTGTAGTAGGCCAAGGAAGAGATGCTGAGTGAGTCAGAGCAGCAGAATTCGGGATGAGGAAATGTATTCAGATTCTAGAAATATTAGGAGACGAAAATCACTGGGTTTGATGATAGTTGGGATATGACGTTAAGGAGACATGAAAATGAAGTATGCTTCTCAGATTTTTGGCTTGAAATGAGAGCTGGCACAATTTACAAACATGCAGATTTAAGAATGGGGCAGATTTCATGGCGGTACTGAGTTGGATACTGTCTCCCCAAAGTTCATGTCCTTCCTAGAATCTCAGGATGTGACCTTATTTGGAAATAAGATCACTACATATGCAATTAGTTAGGATGAGGTCACGCTTGAGTAAGGTGGGCTCTTAACCCAATATGACTGGTTTCCTTATAAAAGGAGGCAAGAGGCATAAAGAGAAAGACATACAGAGGGCGGACAACATGACAATGCTAGGAGACACTGAAGTTATTCAACTGTACTCCAAGGAATGCCAAGGTTTGCTGGCAACCGCTAGAAGTGAAGAGAGAGGCATGAAACGGATTTTCCCTCTGAGTCCACAAAAAAGAACCAACTCTACTGATTGGATTGCTGGCATTCTGAACTGTGTGAAAATTAATTTCTGTTGTGTTAAGTCACTCAGTTTGTGGTAATTTGTTACAGCAGCTCTCTCAAACTAATACAATGGGTATTAGTAAAAGATACATCAGGGGTAAAGACATCCAAGAAGCTCAGAAGATGAAGATTGAGTTGATATTGGCATGCAGTAGGTAAATAATAGATAAATATAATGATGAGATCTCCTATGGGAAACGCATGAAATCAGAAGGAAAATGGGAGAAAACTGAATCCTGGGAAATGAGTTCCAGTGGGAGCCCAAGAGGAGAAGCTGGAAAGGGCATTGTCATAGCAACAAGGGTATGTCGAGCTTCAAAATGTGTGGCATGATCAACAAGTCATACTCATAAGAGGACATAATGAAAGACGGATGGAAAGAACTTTTGTTTTGACAAGTAGAAAGTAAGAGTAATGGCTTTATAATTGGAAGAGTGAAGACAGATTGTGCAGCGTGAGAAGAAAATGAAAAGCAAGGAGATAGGATCAGCCAGTAGTCATCCCAGGATTACAGGTGAAAGATGGAGGAGAAAGTTGTGTATGCAGGGAATGTCCAATTGATTTTTGTTTAACATTTAAAGAAAAGCCTTTGTCTTCTCTTTACATGTTGAAAAAAAAGCCATTAGTAAGGGAGAGGCTGGAAGTATAGAAAAGATGGTTCATGGAGCTGCTTTCCAATAAAGGTGATTGGGTTAAGGACAAAAGCGAAGGCCTTAAACACTCTGTTTTCAATCTGTAATAGAAGCTTAAGATGTTTTTAAGGGCATTTTTTCTTTCTATGTATGTATCTGTATATGTTAAGAGAAGGGAAACTACTATTTATTGAGCAATCTGCCAGACCCCCTAGGGTTGGAGTCTAGCAGATTAAGCAATAAATAGTAATATGTAGCCCATTTTCACAGATTTCATTTATTCTCCAATCTGTGGAGTTGGTGTTACTGCTCTATTTTTTAGGATAACTAGGCAAAGAGAGTACCTATTCAGAGTCATTTAACAGAAGGTATCAGAGCTGAGATTAGAAGCCATGTTTGATTGATGCTTAAAGCTACAGCCTTTCTACCCTTCTGATTTGAGCTCAGCAAAAATGCCAGCTAACGCACTTATATTGGACCTTCTTAGCCACTGACTGAGCATGGTACACACTCAGGTCTCATCCTCAGCATAACTCATAAATATGGCTGCAAAGAAGCTACAGGTTAATGGGCAGTGCATCTACTGTATGCACTACCCAATGTGGTCAAAGTCCTACACCTCTGAAGTAGAACAGGTCATTTCAGGTTTTTCATTTATTTGTTCCTTACGGATGTGATCATGTGGAAATAGGGGGTTGGGAGAGCAGTTTTTATTCTTTCCGTCAGGGAGTGGTGGAGAAAGTTTTTAGGGGAAGCGGAATATTTTTCTGGCAGGGTATATCTGGGTTAGCTCCCTGAGTTGCTTGTGGACTTTGCCAAAGAATATTAAGCTTCAGGTAAAACCCAGCATAGTTTGTTTCAACTCTAAGAAGTTTGTATTTTGAGTTCTAGGTTTGAGTGATTTGAAAGGAAAAATAAACCTTTCAGTATTCAATGAAACACTGGAGGAAACAAGGCCTTTTTTCACTCGTAGATATTTATTTTTACCAACTCTTTAAAAATTTATCCCAACTTCATAACAACTTTTTATATTTTCTTTCAATAATTATTATTGGTCTTAATTGTCAGTTGATTTGTTTTCTTTTTGTAGGTTTTTGTCTTAATATGATTCATCTGAAATGTGAATTAAGTCTGATGACAAAACTTTGGGTTATGTCTAAAGATATCTATGATTATTTTACATAAGGATTGTTAAAAAGATTTACTTATTAAGTACATCAAGATGCTTTTTAATTCTCACATGCATTCATAATTGTTTCAAAATTGGATATCTTCCAGTCTTTGTACATTTGTAAGGATGTTTTTTACATTAATGTAACAATGGTGTAAAGTTTGTAGCCTACATTTCCTCCTCTTAAAATTAATATTGCCAGTGTAAAAATGAGTAGAAACAGCAAATTAAAGAAAATAACATTTCTTAAAAGAATGTATAGTTTCCTCCAAAACAGCTTTTGGTTAGATAAAATTTCACATCATAAGGATATGAAACACTTTCCAGTTTGTTGAAAAACTACATTCTAATTTCACTGTACCCTGTGGTAATCACTTATTTAACTCAGAAATGAGAAAACAAAATAAAAGGGAAGCATACCTAAACTATTAACATTTATTGCTTTAGCTATTAGCAGTATTTAAGTGTAGAATTCAACTTTTTCAAGGACAGTATGTGCTTACTATTATAAATTCTTCGCCAAGAATCACAGACATGAAAATATGCTCAAACATTTTTTTTCTTTCAGTCTCATCCCTTTGTCAACTCTTTATCATTACATAATAATAAATTATTCCACATGTTACTGTATGGGCAAGTAATGTTTTCCATTTAAAATACTACCAAGTTCTAAACTTAAAAATTTTTAATAATTTTTTAGAGATAGTATACGTTGCAATGATAATCAGAAATTTCAGAATAGTTTTAAGAAAAAATAAGGTCTACCTATATTTGATTTGTCTACTAACTGAAAGTAATCACTATAAGTTATTCTTTGCCTCAGTGTAGGTTTTTTAAAAAAACAAAAATTTATCATATCATATTCCCTGTTTCTCACTTAACAAATCTTATTAGTATATATTTCCATTATTTAAAAAATGCAGTTTTTTAATGGCCACATTAACTAATTTTCTGGTGACTCCACAGAATGTTACCAAATACATTTTTATAAACAATAGCATAGTAGATAACTCTGTAATTTTGATACATTATATATACCTATTTGATTCCTTTGAATAAATTTCTAGACATAGAATTGCTACATCTGAAGATGTTAATTTTTAACGAGTTTTGATATGTTTTACAAAACATCTGTTCAGAAGCCTGTGCAGTTTACATTCAAAATAATACTGTTACTAACATACTAATACCGTTTCAAAAATTTGAAACTTAGAAATCAGTGGGAAAAGATAGCTCATATTTGTATTTCTTTGATTGGTAGCGAGGTGGAATATTTTTAGTTAGTTATTTTTATAAACTGATATTTTATATGCTTTGCCTTTTTTTAAGTCTGTTTGCAAGAGCTTTTTATTTATAAATATATTAACTTTTTGTATGTCTATTTTGTAAATTTTAAATGTTTTCTTTTTACCATTAATTATTTAGTGTGTGCTGCTTTGTGGAATACTTAATTTTTTTAAGGATGTCAAAGTTATCAATTTATTCTTACATAGTTTGTTAAGTTTAAGACTTTCCCACCTGTAAAAATGTTCACCTACATTTGCTTATAGTGCTTTTTACATCTTTTGTTTCTATTTAAAATTTTAACCCTCTGGCAGTTATTTTAGTAAGAAATAAAGTGGGGATGTTACCTTATTATTATTATTTAATGGCTATCCTTGTTTCATAGCTATTTGTTTTATAATGGATTGCCTCCCCATTGATATGAAATATCAACCTGTGGCTTCTCACCCCTGCACCTGCCTTGGAACTTGGCTTTCTCATAGCTGTCCTACCATTAGAAGTGCCACAGACTTTCCACACACATGTTTTCTTGCTGCCATGCCTGAATGTGACTGCAGGCTCTTTGCACGTTCTTTGACTACTTCCCCAAGCTACCTTGATCCACATTTGCCAGTCATAACCTGAGCCCTAGAAGGAAAAAAATTTCTATGACCCCTATCATAGCCTTCAGCTTTCCTAAATTACCACATACCAGTTTTGGAACATACAATTTTGTTGGTCCTGAAAAACAGCTAATTTTCGAATGCTTCAAGTCTCTAATTTTATCATTCACCTGCTCATTTTTTCTCTTTGTTTTGAAACTTTGTTGTATGTTTTGCTACCTCTCCCCTGACCCAATGTCTCCTTTGTATTCTTCCTTCAAAACCATTCCATCATGCTATCTGTAACACCTGTTAAATAATAATAAATTCCTCTATATTATTAACTTACACCTTTTCCTCTAGCACTGAAGCTTGACTCTCCTCTGGGTCTCTTACTTCCCCTTAAGCCCTTTCTATTGGAGACTGTTTATTATTTTCTACTTTATAATCTCAGAGTAGTAGAGTGGGGCACTTACCCTTCATGCACCCATATGCCACTTGTAGAATATTTCTCCACCCTCATACTCACTCCCGCTTCTTTGAGTACTCTGGCTATACCATCCTTTACCATTCTTCATTCCTATCATCAATGCTGAGGGTCTGCCGTCTGAACAAACCTCTCCTTTATTGAACACTCTACTAATTGGTATACAGTCGTCTTCTCCCACCCTTCTTCTGCCCTAAATCTAGTGCCTTCCTATGTACATCCAACACTATGACCTCTCACCATGTGGTTGTGTGTGTTTTTTTGAATTCTCAGATGTATTCCCAAGAGTACCTAGTTAAAGAAGCACAGACTTAGAATTATAAAGAATCAAAAACCTCACTATAAACTAAGAATTCTCTCGGTTTCTCAACACAGATAGGCTAATAATTCAGCTTTCCATTGATCAGAATTTGTGTTGCTTGGTTTAACTTAGTCATTTACTGCTAGCATCAAAATATTTGGGAACATCGTTGCGTAAGCATATGTATAGAATTAAGAAGTTCCAGAAAAGACACAAAAGTGGTTACACATGTCTAGCTCCTGAGGTGGTAAAAGGTTGAGTGGCTTTGTGACATTCCTGGCTACTGCATTCATGGGCTTTTGTGCCTTGTTTGCTGATGTTCCTATTTAATTTTTTAATTAGCACATTGAGGGAGGCAGATGTTGAGTAAATGCTGTTTCATAAATTCTCATTTAGAATATTTTAAAATTAAAATAGTTTTTTTTTTTTTTTTGCTTTTTGTTTAGCTCTAATTTTTTTTTTGTTTTATATTATTTTCCCTGCTTTAGTTGCACCAAAGATTTCTGCATGAACTACTTTAAGATTTGCTCACCTGAATGGGAAGTTTTCTTCCCTGAGACCAGCTCCAGACCACCTTTTGATGATTTGCTTACCTGACTGTGTAGCTCCCTTGAGTTTCTTGTCATTATGATTATAATAAAAGGAGTACAAGCAATCTGGTCACTTTGGTCTACTACCGGATGGATTAGATCACTGCGGGATATTGGTTTATTTACCCTGCAATGACTCATCACAGTTTAGGAGGAAGAAGACCAGCTTAGAAGTCAGGAGACAAGATGGACTGTTTTAGTTTTTGGGTTAATTACATTATTACCAATCTCTGATGTTATAGGTTAATGGCTTCTGAGGGGGGAGGAAATTAAAGAGATTAAAAATGGAGAGATTTCCAGTCCTTATCTATTTTACAATTTTGCCTAGGAATACTATTCCCGAATCTTAATAAATTATAGTATAAATACCTCCTTGATGTTAGGAGTATGCCAGGTCTGAGGAGATGAGGTTGAACAGAACAAGGTTCTAGCCCTTGATAAGCACAGAATTAGTGCTGAATAAGTAAATAACTGCAAACACGATGTGACGAAAGCCACCTTTGCAGTATGAATCAAGTATAGACATGCCCAGAAGTGGTTATAAGTCATCCTAAAATCAAGGATGGTTTCTCTGAAGAGGTGATGTTATTGTTAGATCTTGAAAGATAACCACTACTTTGCCAGGTAAAGGGGAAAGTGTTCTAGGAAGAAGAAAGAGACTTGAAGTGCAGGATATGTTTAGGGAACTATAATTAATTCAGCATAATGGAATGTGTATATACATTAAGGGATAGTGACAGGAGATGTAGCTAGAAGTTTGATAGGAAATAGATTTAGAAGTGCTTTGCATGTCATGCTAAATAGCTTGGACTTGATTGAAGTTTTCAAATTCCACAAAAAATGGAATCTTATTTGTACAGTGCTGAGCTGGCTGAAGCCTATGTCCCTCAGAGCACATGTCTCTTCCTCCATTACAGAGAAGTAAGGGACATTAGAGAAAATACAGGGAGGGCTGGGCTCAAGTTCTAAGTGGGTAAATTTTTAAATGGATTGACTAAGTGTTTGCCTTCTAAGAAGTAAGTTGCATGTGGATTAACAAAGTAATGACTAATTTAGATTTGTTGAATTTGAGTTAGGGTGTATAGAGCTAAGGAGAAGTCAAGACTAAAGATTTAAAATGGGGATTTAACTGTAGATAATTGAAGGCCCTTCCTAGAAATTGCTATACTTAAAGAGTTGTGTGTTAAAATATTTTAGAAATAAGTTTGACATAAGAATCATCTGATTTAACTCTTAAATTACGTTTTTCCCATTTATTGTGTTAGCAGAAAATAGGTAAATAGCAAAATTCTATGGAATTATGAAGCTTTCAAAGTCATAATTTAAACGAAACAACCTTCATTTTTTTTTTTTGTAAATACTGAAGTGTTTTTGCCAAAGATTTTAGTTCTGATGCTTTAGTTTTTCAGACAACTCCAATATAGTTTTAAAAAAGCTCCAAGGATAGAGTTTAAATGAAGGATACATTCAAGGCTACCCTATAGGTAGGAACTAGCTCTGCTGTGATTTTTATTTAGCTAACATTGGGAAACATTCCGAAAAGTGTGTGTATAGATTATGTAACTAGTCACTTAGGGCCCTTGACCCCTTGTTAACCTGGCCCTCTTGAGAGACAGTGAGCTGGGGGTGCACTGGGATCAGTTGGGTCAGACACAGCCCTGTTGCTTAGCAGTCCCCATGGATCAGTCATAAGGTGTTGTTGCTGAGCAACCAGTGCTTTAGCGGTGCTTCATCCCCAGTGGAGTTTTGCAGTAGTAGGGGCTCACCCCCACGGGAGAAGCAGTACAATCCAGCAGGAGGCCAAACCTCCCTCAGAGGCATTAGTGTTGTTAGTAAGTATTTGACCTTAGAATCAGAGGAGATAACTTATGCTCTCTGAATATGCAAGTGATTTATGGAATTATTGATGTAAATTTAATTAAACATGAACTTCGGGCAGGGCAGGTAGTTCTGGCAGCTACTCATTTCAAATACTTTGATTTCAATTTCTTTCTTCTTGAGACTTATTTGCAAGGTGAGTTTCTGGGTCAATGAAAAGTAATTTTTTATGCTGCGTGGAATATGTGACTTTCCAATTAGAATTATTAAGCCAGAGCAAACATTTATGTTTGAGAAAAACCAGCAAGCAAATTATTGCTTTGGCCACGTGGGCCTGAATGTCAGAGTATTTGATTCAATATCAATAAAAGAATTTGCCACTAATATTTCAGATATTATTTGAATTTTCTTTCTGTATAGAAAGGTCAGAACATAACAATTCACGAGGACGATGTCCTATTTTCTTTTTAACATTTAACACAGCACATAAATTTGCACTCCCACCAACAGTGTAAAAGTGTTAATATTTCTCCACATCACTCTTTAGGAGAGTTGACAAAAAGTTGAAACTAATCAGCTCTTGTAAGGAAAGCTGAGTTCTGCCGGTGTTGAGCAATGGGTTCTTGTTAAGATCCAGGCACATATTTTAAAGACCAAGTCATAACATCATTGGTATATTGAAGTAACACACAGTTGCTTCAAAGGCTAAAGTGTGGTGTAGAGAAATGTGCCTTGTCAGATTTGAGAAATAATGTTGGCCAGCTCTTTCCCTCCAACTACTTTTTTATTCAGTACTTCTGGCCTTGGAATGTAACTGTTTGCCTACTGCTTCAAAGGGTGAGGAGGCAAGGCTTTGTTCTGTATACAAAGGGGAAGCCTGTTTGTTGACTTTGGGATTTGTACTCTCTGTAGGATCTACATTATTTAAAAAAAAATACTCAAAAACTTGAAAATTTTTCTCAGGCCTTGCACCAAGATACATATAAACACACAAATATGTTGAAGATTGTTCAAGTTATTTCTAATGTATTACGTGAATAGTAATAGAACAATTAAGATATATCTATATTTATATCTATATCTATATCTATCTATATATATATAGATATATATTGCACTTTAGGTTCTGGGGTACATGTGAAAAACATGCAGGATTGTTTCATAGGTACCTACATGGCAAATTGGTTTGCTGCCTCCATCCCAATCAACTATATCTGGCATTTCTCCCCATGTTCTCCCTCCCCAACTCCCTGCCCCCCAATGTCCCTCCCCTACTCCCCCCCACAGACTTCAGTATGTGATGCTCCACTCCCTGTGTCCATGTATTCTCATTGTTCAACACCCACCTATGAGTGAGCACATGCAGCGTTTGATTTTCTGTTGTTGTGTCAGTTTGCTGAGAATGATGGTTTCCAGGTCATCACAAAGGACACGAACTCCTCATTTTTTGTCTGCATAGTATTCCATAGTGTATATGTGCCACATTTTCCCCGTCCAGTCTGTCATCAATGGGCATTTGGGTTGGTTCCAGGTCTTTGCTATTGTAAACAGTGCCACAATGAACATATGTGTGCATGTGTCTTTATAATAGAATGATTTATACTCATTTGGATATATACCCAGTAATGGGATTGCTGGGTCAAATGGAATTTCTGTTCCTAGGTCCTTGAGGAATTGCCACACTGTCTTCCACAATGGCTGAACTAATTTGCACTCCCATCAACAGTGTAAAAGTGTTAATATTTCTCCACATCTTCTCCAGCATCTGTTGTCGCCAGATTTTTTAATGATCACCATTCTAACTGGCATGAGATGATATCTCAATGTGGTCTTGAATTGCATTTCTCTAATGATGAGTGATGATGAACATTTTTTCATATGTTTGTTGGCCTCATATATGTCCTCTTTTGAAAAGTGTCTGTTCATATCCTTTGCCCACTTTTAAATGGATGTGTTTGTTTTTTTCTTGTTAATCTGTTTTAGTTCTTTGTAGGTTCTGGATATTAGCCCTTTGTCAGATGGGCAGATTGCAAAAATTTTTTCCTATTCTATTGGTTGCCAGTTCACTCTAATGATTGTTTCTTTTGCAGTGCAGAAGCTCTGGAGTGTAATAGATCCCATTTGTCTGTTTTGGCATTTGTTGCCAATGCTTTTGGCGTTTTAGTCATGAAGTCCTTGCCTCTGCCTATGTCCTGAGTGATTTTGCCTAGGTTTTCTTCTAGGGTTTTTATGGTGTTAGGTCTTATGTTTAAGTCTTTAATCCATCTGGAGTTAATTTTAGAGTAAGGTGTCCGGAAGGAGTCCCGTTTCTGCTTTCTGCACACTGCTAGCCAGTTTTCCCAACACCATTTATTAAACAGGGAATCCTTTCCCCATTGCTTGTTTTAGTCAGGTTTGTCAAAGATCAGATGGTTGAAGATATGTGGCATTGCCTCCAAGGCCTCCATTCTGTTCCATTGGTCTATGTCTCTGTTTTGGTACCAGTACTATTCTGTTTTGATTACTGTAGCCTTGTAGTATAGTTTGAAGTCAGGTAATGTGATGCCTCCAGCTTTGTTCTTTTTGCTTAGAATTGACTTGGCAATGCAGGCTCTCTTTTGGTTCCCTACGAAGTTTAAGGTGGTTTTTTCCAGTTCTGTGAAGAGGGTCATAGGTAGCTTAATGAGAATAGCATTGAATCTATAAATTACTTTGGGCATTATGGCCATTTTCACAATATTGATTCTTCCTAACCATGAGCATGGAATGTTTCTCCATCTGTTTGTGTCCTCTCTTATTTGCTTGATCAGTGGTTTGTAGTTCTCCTTGAAGAGGCCCTTCACATCCTTTCTTAGTTGTATTCCTAGGCATTTTATTCTCTTTGTAGCAATTGTGAATGGCAGTTTGTTCTTGATTTGGCTCTTTTTAAGTCTGTTATTGGTGTATAGCAATGCTTGTGATTTCCGCACATTGATTTTGTATCCTGAGACTTTACTCAAGTTGCTTATCAGTTTAAGGAGATTTTGGGCTTAGACAATGGGATATTCTAAATATACAATCATGTCATCTGCAAATAGTGACAATTTGACTTCCTCCTTGCCTAATTGAATACCATTTATTTCTTTTTCTTGCCTGATTGCTCTGGCTAGAATTTCCAATACTATATTGAATAGGAGTGGTGACAGAGGGCATCCTTTTCTAGTGCCAGATTTCAAAGGGAATGCTTCCAGCTTTTGCCCATTCAGTATGATATTGGCTGTGGGTTTGTCATAAATAGCTTTTATTGTTTTGAGATGCATTCCATCGATACCTAGTTTATTGAGAATTTTTAGCATAAAGTGCTGTTGAATTTTGTCAAAGGCCTTCTCTGCATCTATTGAGATAATCATGTGGTTTTTTCTTTGGTTCTCTTTATGTGGTGGATTATGTTTATGGACTTGCGTATGTTAAACCAGCCTTGCATACACAAGATGAAGGCTACTTCATTATGATGGATAAGCTTTTTAATGTGCTGTTGCAATCAGTTTGCCAGTATTTTTTTGAAGATTTTTGCATCTGTGTTCATCACGGATATTGGCCCGAAGTTTTCTTGTTGAGTCTCTGCCAGGTTTTGGTATCAGGATGATGTTGGTCTCATAAAATGATTTGGGAAGGATTCCCTCTTTTTGGATTGTTTGGAATAGTTTCAGAAGGAATGGTACCAGCTCCTCTTTGTATGTCTGGTAGAATTCGGCTGTGAACCCATCGGGACCTGGGATTCTTTTGGTTGGTAGGCTATTAATTGCTGCCTCAACTTCAGCCCTTGTTATTGGTCTATTCATGGTTTTGACTTCTTCCTGGTTTAGGCTTGGGAGAATGCAAGTGTGCAGCAATGTATCCACTTCTTCCAGGTTTACTGGTTGATGTGCCTAGAGTTGTTTGTGGTAATATCTGCTTGTAATTTGTACTTTTGTGGAAATGGTGGTGATATCCCCTTTATCGTTTTTTATTGCATCTGTTTGATCTTCTCCCTTTACTTTTTTTATTAATCTGGCTAGTGCTCTGTCTATTTTGTTGATCTTTTCAAAAAACCAGCTCCTGGATTTATTAATTTTTGAAGGGTTTTTTGTGTCTCTATGTCCTTCAGTTCTACTCTGATCTTAGTTATTTCTTGTCTTCTGATAGCTTATGAGGTTTTTTGGTTTTTTTTTATCTTGCTCCTCTACCTCTTTCAATTTTAATGATAGGGTGTGAATTTTAGATCTTTCCTTGCTTCTCATGTCGGCATTTATTGCTGTAAATTTTCCTCTAGATACTGCTTTAAATGTGTCCCAGAGATTCTGGTACATTTTGTCTTCATTGTCATTGGTTTCCATGAACATCTTTATTTCTGCCTTCATTTCATTGTTTATCCAGTCAACATTCAAGAGCCAGTTGTTCAGTTTCCATGAAGTTGTGAGGTTGTGAGTTAGTTTCTGAATTCTGAGTAGTAATTTGATTGCACTGTGATCTGAGAGACTGTTATGATTTCTGTTCTTTTGTGTTTGCTGAGGAGTGATTTACTCCCAATTATGTGGTCAATTTTAGAGTAGGTGTGATGTGGTGCTGAGAAGAATGTATATTCTGTGGATTTGGGGTGGAGAGTTCTGTAAATGTCTATTAGGTTTGCTTGGTCCAGATTTGAGTTCAAGTCCTCGATATCCTTGTTAATTTTCTGTCTCGTTGATCTGTCTAATATTGACAGTGGAGTGTTAGAGTCTCCCACTATTATTGTGTGAGAATCTAAGTCTCTTTATAGGTCGTTAAGAACTTGCTTTATGTATTGGGTGCGTATATATTTAGAATCGTTAGCTCTTCTTGTTGCATTGATTCTTTCACCATTATGTAATGCCCTTCTTTGTCTCTTTTGATCTTTGTTGTTTTAAAATCTATTTTTATCAGAGACTAGGATTGCAACTCCTGCTTTTTTTTTTTTCTTCTCTCCATTTGCTTCGTGAATCTTCCTCCATCCCTCTATTTTGAGCCTATGTGTATCCTTGCATGTGAGATGGGTTTCCTGGATACAGCACACTGATGTGTTTTGACTTTTTATCCAATTTGCCAGTCTGTGTCTTTTGATTGGGGCATTTGGCCCATTTACATTTAAGGTTAATATTGTTACGTGTGAATGATCCTGCCATTTTGATGCTAGCTGGTTGTTTTTTTGGCCATTAATTGATGCAATTTCTTCATTGTCTCAATGCTCTTTACCACTTGGTACATTTTTGGAGTGGTTGGTACTGGTTGTTCCTTTCTATCTTTAGTGCTTCTTTCTGGAGCTCTTATAAGGCAGGCCTGGTGATAACAAAATCTCTCAGCAATTGCTTGTTCATAAAGGATTTTATTTCTCCTTTGCTTATGAAGCTTAGTTTGGCTGGATATGAAATTCTAGATTGAAAGTTCTTTTCTTTAAGGATGTTGAATATTGGCCCCCACTATCTCCTGGCTTGTAGGGTTTCTGCTGAGAAATCCATTGTGAGTTTGACGGGCTTCCCTTTGTGGGTAACCCGACCTTTCTCTCTGGCTGCCCTTAGTGTTTTTTCCTTCATTTCAACCCTGATGAATCTGATGATTATGTGCCTTGTGGTTGCTCTTCTTGAGGAATATCTTTGTGGTGTTCTCTATTTCCTGGACTTGAATATTAGCCTGCCTTGCTAGGTTGGGGAAGCTCTCCTGGATAATATCCTGAAAAGTGTTTTCCAGCTTGAATTAATTCTCTCTGTCACATTCATGTACACCTATCAAATGTAGATTAGGTCTTTTCACATAATTCCATATTTCTTGGAGACTTTGTTCATTTCTTTTTCCTCTTTTTTCTCTAATCTTGACTTCTCATTTTATTTCATTGAGTTGGTCTTCAATCTCTGATATTCTTTCTTCTGCTTGGTCGATTTGGCTATTGAAACTTGTATATGCTTCGTGATGTTCTTGTGTTGTGTTTTTCAGTTCCATCAATTCATTTATATTTTCTCTAAGCTGTCTATTCTCGTTAGCATTTCGTCAAACCTTTATTCAAGGTTCTTAGTTGCTTTGCATTGGGCTAAAACATGTTCTTTTAGCTGAGAAAAGTTTGTTGTTACCCACTTTCTGAAGCCTGTTTCTGTCAATTTATCAGACTCATTCCCCATCCAGCCTTTTTCCCTTGGTGGCAAGGAGTTTTGATTCCTTGGAGGTGGAGAGGCATTCAGGTTTTGGGTGTTTTCATCATTTTTGCACTGGTTTCTTCCCATCTTTGTGGATTTATCTTCCTATGGTCTTTGTATTTGGTGACTTTCAGATGGGTTCTCTGAGTGGATGTCCTTTTTGTTGATGATGAAGTTATTTCTTTTTGCTTTTTAGTTTTCCTTCTAACAGTCAGGCCCCTCTGCTGTAGGACTGCTGGAGGTCCACTCCAGACCCTCCTTGCCAGGAGATCACCTGCAGCCGCTGCAGAACATTAAGGGTTGCTGCCAATTTCTTCTTCTGTTATCTTTGACCCAGAAAGATACTCGCCAGATGTCGGCCTGATCACTTCTTTATGAGGTGTCTCTTTGAATATACAGGGATCGGGGAGCTGCTTGAAGAGACAGTCTGTCCCTTATAGGAGCTCAAATGCTGAGCTGTGAGCCCTGTTGTTCCATTCAGAGCTGCTGGGCAGATACATCTATGTCTGCTGCAGCAAAACGCATAACCACCATTTTTTTCCCCAGGTTCTCTGTCCTGGGAAGGTGGGGCTTTATTTATAAGTTCCTGATGTGCTGCTGCCTTTCTTCAGAGGTGCCCTCTCCAGCAAGGAGGTAGCCTAGTCACAGTCTGCCAGCAGAGGCGTTATTGAGCCGCCATGGACTCTGCCCAGCTGCTGTGTGAACTTCCTTGGAGTTTTTTTTATAGCAGTATAGTTAGAACTTCCTCAGTAATGGCAGTCTGCCTCAGTAGTGGTGGACTGTCTCTGTAATGGTGGACTGCCTCAGAAATGGCAGACTGCCTTGGTAGTGGTGGACTGCCTCAGTAGCAGTGGACTGCCTCAGTAATGGCAGATGCCCTTCCCCTCACAGAGCTAGACCTTCCTGGATCCAGCTGTGCTTGCTGTGAAACTCTTAATTCAGAGAGTTTCAGATTGCTGGTCTTTTTGGGGGTGAGACCTGCTGAGGCAGATCACCTAGCTCCCTGTTTCAGCCCCCTTTTTTTCAGTTGAATCGGCAACTCTGCCTCCCAGACGTTACAGGCGCCAGTTGAAATGGCATCCAGATTTGTGTGAGTTTTTGTGTGGAGACCTGCTGTGCCAGCTGAAACAGCTGTACTGGAGACTCCTGGCACTTTTCTGCCAGGGAATCTTCTGGTCTGTGGGCAGTAAAAATTCGTTTGAAAATGTGGTGATCACTCACCCTCTGCATTCTCGCTGGGAACTGCACTCCAGAGCTGTTCCTATTCAACCATCTTGGATCATCTCCACAGTTAAGTTTTTTCTAAGATACCTTATTTAAAGCTACCTTTAAGAGTGATTTTTTTTTCTTTTTTTTCTTTTTTTTTTCTTTTTTTTTTTTTTTGCTGTTTCTATCATATGTATCATTGGCAGGAGCAATCCATTTGTCTTTCTTGTATGAGAGCATTAATAAATCTAAAACATGTTAAACACAGTATGTGCCAGGCATTGTTCTATGTGACAGGAATTCAGTATGTCATTTAAACCTCCTAACAACTCTATATGATAAGTACTATTATTATAGATACTTTCACTTATAGGGAAGCCATGGCTGTTCCAGAAAGTTTAAGTACCTTGTCCAAATGTATACAGTAAAGATTTATAATCAGTAAGTCTATCTTCAGAATCCATGTTCTCAATCATGACAATGTATTGTAAGTACCAAATTCTTTCATAAGGGCAGCTTAATAAAAACCCACAGCAAACATGTTTGTAAGTTATAATGGTATGATGAAAGAATGCAAGAGATTGAAGATAACAAAATCATTTAAGTAACAAATTTGCTTATTTTGTTCTTTGGGCTGTAATACACAGCAGGAAACCTTTTTGATCAAGCTTCTTTATATTCATCCACATCTTATGAAAATGAAACATAAATTCAAGGGGCATATTAACACTCTTGTTCTCTTCAGTATGAGATGTGAAGATATATTATCTTTGATATGAAATGTGAAGGAAGAGGAAAACTTTAAAACTTAAAAGAAAACTTGGAGGTAATGATTAAGTCTATGAACTGTTTTTGAGTCAATTCTCCAAAAACATTCATATTTCTTAGAGCTTTGAGTTATGAAGCAAAATAATAAATATTAAGAAGCCATCATTTAATCACAAGAGAAAAATCATATAGAAGAAAAGTTATATATAAAAGCTAGGTGAAAATTCCAAGAATATTGTGAGTCATCATAATGTGCAGTGGATTAATTGTGGACTTTGGAGTTGAACAGAGCTGAGTTTGAATCCCAACTCTGGGACTTATTAGCTATGTGACCTTAGGGATGCACCTCACTATCTTTAAGCTTTGTAAAAGGTCCACTATGTGATAGACTAATTGTAATGATTAAATGAACTGAAATGCAAAGTGTCTACTAAGGCTCATGATACAGAACAGGTGTTCATTAAATGTCAAAATCCCTTTATCTTCTTTTCCTCCTGACAGTAGCAAAATAAAAAGAGGTTTATCCTGGGGACCTAAAGGGTGAAAGAAGTTTCACAGTGGAATTACTAGGTTAAAGTTTGTCAAAAATTTTAAGACGTTGAGTCAACTTTGCCAAACTACTATGTAAAAGCAGTTGAACAATGCAGGTATTACCTTTTTAATTAAGAAAACCTGATTTTACCTTGCCTATTAAAAATGTTTATGGATTTCACTTGAATCTAAAAAGACAATTAGATGAGATGTTTAGCTAGTTGTATAAACCGATACTTGAAATATGAATGTATTTCTAATTCTTAGTCATTTTTATCAGTTCCTTTTTATTCATTCTTCACCTAATGAAGCTTTTAGTACTTGAATAAAAATTTCAGATAAATTGGATTTTGGTCATTTGTGTATATTTTTAAATCAACTAGTCTAGTTGTAATGCTCCTTTCCACAAAACTGGGTCTGTGTTTCCTCCATTGTATCTACCACATGGTAGATAAAAAGATTTGCCAAGGAATTAATAAAGCAGGTTATTTGCAATTTTATGTAAACAAAAAAGGTATGGGGCCAGGCGTGGTGGCTCATGCCTTTAATTCCAGGACTTTGGAAAGCTGAGGCAGGAGAATCCATTGAACCTGAGAGGCAGAGTTTGCAGAAAGCTGAGATTGTGCCACTGCACTCTAGCCTGAGCAACAGAGCAAGACTCTGTCTCCAAAAGATAATAATAATAATTACTTAATTTTTTTAAAAAGCTATGAAAATGTAGCAATTGCCAAGGTTAGTTTAAAAACTGTCACAGTTGTAGAAATCAAGTATATATAATAGTGAAAAAAATACAGATTAGATTTGCCAGCTTTGGTGGCTCACTCCTGTAATCCCAACACTTTGGGAGGCCTAGGCAGGTGCTTAGCTTGAGCCCAGGTGTTTGAGACCAGCCTGGGCAACACGAAAAATCTCTGTCTCTACAAAAAATAAGAAAATTAGCCAGGTGTAGTGGTATGCACTTGTAGTTAGAAGTGCAGAAATAGAAGATCACTTGAGCCCAGAAAGTCAAGCCTGCAGTGAGCCAGGATTATATCACTGCACTTCAGCCTGGGTGGCAGAGTGCGATCCTATCCCAAAATATAGATAGATAGATAAATAGATAGATAGATAGATAGATAGATAGATTAGAGGTCAATGAAAGAAAAATTAGTAGTAAGTAGATAAGCAAGGTTGAATAGAGTAATGCTCATTTTGTTGTGAACACTAATTAATGAATATCTTTGAGTGTTTCATATTTTCACAACTGTATAAATTCATCCTTTTTGAACTTTATGGAGCAAAAGTGAATGTAAACACATTTGCAGGTATTCTTTACAGTTATATATACCTTTTGCTAATATGAGTAAAGATTTATGAATTTCAATTCAATAATCACTTATTGAATACCTACAATATATTGTACTAAGTCCTGTACTCATAGTGCCTTTTGCTAATATGAGTAAAGATTTATGAATTTCCATTCAATAATCACTTATTGAATACCAGCTATCTGCACTAAGTCCTGCAGATAGTTGAATAAAACATTCCCATTCAAGATGTTCACAGGCTCTAGGGAAGACTACCACACACGGCTGTAACAGAAAGCATCAGCAAGTCATGAAAAGAATGATTTAGGGGCAAAGATTATGATCAATACCAATCTGGAACAATTCCTAAAGCTTCACAGAAGAGGCAGCATTTGAGTTGGGCCATTAAGGATGGCCCACATCCTGCTAGGAAGAGCAAAAGGAAATGTGCATTCTAGGCAGATGAAGCAGAATGTTTTGTGTGTGGCCTATTTGTGTTAATCTTTCCCTATTTATTGCTAGCCCTAAGTGGCCAAGGGATCCAAACAAGCACATTTTATCATTCTTGTACAAGTTCTCATGCAAAGGAAGCACTCAGTAAATACTGTTTTTTAATATATTAATGAATAAATACACTTAAAGATACTTCTTAATGTAGGATGATAACTTTCAAATAAAAAATTATATCACATTGAGAGTTGTTTTTCTTTACCTGATAGCACCTATACAATTCAAAGGAAAATTTAAATTTTCTAAACTCTGATTAACATTTATCTCACAAAATTTTAACTTCTGTGGATTTCAGTTCTAGCACTCTGCTATTCTCTATTAATTTCTACACTTCTGTTTGCTTGTTTAAATGCATGAGTTCAAATGTATCACTTAATAACTTACTCTCTGATTTACTCCCCTGGATTTGATCAATTGATTGTATTTACTATTAATATTGTTTCTCATCTGCCTATTGGATAAGCTCTTCTTGGTTGAATAACACTCACTGAGTACCTGAATGTCTTAATTTGAACTCATCATGTTCCTTCCAACTTTTCTTGCCAATTATTCCTTTTGTGGATGCTGTGTTTACAAATAAATCCTGTGGTATATTTGACTGTCTTTTCTCCCTACCCAAATCAACAACCAACTCTAGCATAAATTCTTCTGACAACTTTCACAATTGTCAACCTTCAGTCATGAAATAAAGCACTTGGCTGATTGCCCCAAATGTTCTTCATTCATTTTTCATCTGTCTTGCAAACAATTGTTCTACCTCCTTTCTTGACATAACATAGATACTTTCATGATGATCCCTCATTTACTGATAAAGAAAATTTTATTTTATTTATTTATTTATTTATTTTATTATACTTTAAGTTCTGTGGTACATGTGCAGGATTGTGACATAGGTATACATATGCCATGGTGGTTTGCTGCATCCATCACCCCATCATCTACATTTGGTATTTCTCCTAAGGTTATCCCTCCCCAATCTCCCCACCCCCTGCTATCTCTCCCCTAACCCCCCACTCCCCAACAGGCCCCAGTGTGTGATATTCTTTTTATAAAATATCTTTAATTTCTTTCTGACTAGAAAAGCACATGATTTAACTTATAAAACAGAAAATACAGAAAATAAATTAATTAAAATTACACAAGATTTTAATTGTGTATCATCTTACAGAAAACTTCTTATTTTGTTATATATGGGATTAACATGTATACTTTTAAGAAACAAAATTGTGATTCTATTGTATAGCAAGTGTATCCAGTTCTTTCATTTAACATTTATGAAACATTTTCATATCTTATGATTACATATTCTTTAAGATTTGGTGAGTTGAATGAGTTGAATAGCATTACTTTAAGACTAATATAAGAGCAAAGTCTGAATGTCTCCAATGGGCTTCTTAGCTATGCGATCTTGGATAAGTTACTGAATATTTTTGAGCTTCAGTTTTGTCATTTGCAAAATGGAGATCTTAATAGTTGTAATGAAGATTTAATGACATGCTGCATGCAAAGTGTGCCCTGTGCATTAATAGCTAGTCTAAATGTTAGCTACAATTTCTGATTTCTTATAGCTCAATACTCTTTCTTCCTACAGCTACATCGTACTTTATTGGACTGCACCCCCAATTAGATGTATTGCTTACTAATTAAATCTTAAACCTTTTGCCTGGCTTTCAGGATTCCTTATAACCTAGCCTAACCTGACTCACTACATTTTTCACAATTTAAATTCTCTCCTCTCTGTAACAAATTTCTTTCCAGCTACTTGTGTTCAGTATGCTGATTTTCACCTTATCTCCCTTACTTGAGGCTACCTAGTGCTGCTTATGTATACAGATCATTTCAGGTAGAGGCGAATGCTGATTCCATGGGGAACTCAGCAGCTGGGTTGAGCCCTCAGAATCAGTCCAAATGAGGGCCCAAGGCTGGTTCTTTATGCCCTGCAGTAACTCATAATTGGAAGGTCTCAGTTGAGGACCATCAGCCACCAATACTCAGCTGGGAAAATGAATGGTTCAGTCCTGAAAGGGAATCTGGTGGCACACAACAATGTCCATTACACCTGCTTCATCATACTCTCCATCTTTCATTGTACTTGAATAAACCTTTTCTCAGTTGTATTGCTTAGATAGAGCTATATGCTAGATGTCAAGGCTGAAATATCTAGTGATGATAGATAATGCAATATACATTGCATTAATAGGAAAAGTACTACAGGAGCCAACCGAAAGAGCTGATGATGACCCAATCTGGAACAATGTGAAGAGCATAATAAAGTAAGGATGGATTATAATCCAAAGTATATAATATCTACCATGAGTTTATATCATTATGAATAAATAATTGAATACATAAATAAATGAGAAGAGGAGATAAATCTCTTATGCAGAAGAATTCCAAATAATTTATACAGCTACAACATCCTCAAGGAGGTAGCAAATAACTTGTTTCTTCTTAATCATGGGCTACACATAATGACTTCTTTCCCAAAAATACAGTGGAAAGCAGCAGGATGCAGACTAACTTTCCAGCAGAGAAACCTGACAAACACTATCTCAGCAAGGTCAACATCAGTAGTGATGACATATTGATATTATAGGCTCTTGCTATGATGTGATGAAAATGGCACTTTTCCTCTGTGATCTTCCTCCAAAAATCCAATAGCCACAGTCTAATTATGAGGAAAACATCAGGCAAATCCCAACTGAAGGACATTCTACAAAATACCTGTCAAACTATCAAGGTCATTAAAAACAAGGAAAGGCTAAGAAAATGTCACCACAAAGAGGAAACATGATGACTAAATGTAATATAGTATCCTAAATGACACTCTGAAATACCATAAGGACATTAGATAAAAACTAAAGAGACATGAAGTATAGGATTTAGTTGATGATAGCATATCAATATTAGTTCATTAATTGTAATAAATGTAATACTAATGTAAGATACTAATAATAGGGGAAACTGGGTATGGAACACTATAGGAACTTTCTGTGCTATCTTCTAATTTTTTTGTAAATCTAAAGCTCTTGTAAAAATTATGTTAAAAAGAAATACTATTACCATATGACCCAGCAATTCCACTTCTGGGTATATATCCAGAAGATTTGAAAGCGGGGACTTGAGGGGATATTGGTACACCCATGTTCATAGTGGTATTATTTACAATATCCAAAAGGTGGATGCAACTCAACTGTCCATTGATGGATGAATACATAAACAAAATGTAGTATATACATTGGGATATTTTTATTTAAGGCTTTATTCAGCCTGGAAAAGGAAAGAAATTCTGACACATGTCGCCACAGAGATAAACTTTTAGAACATTATGCTAAGTGAAATAAGCTAGTCACAAAAAGTCATTTACTATATGCTTCCACTTATAAACATATCTAGAGTAGTAAAATTTATAAAAAACAGACAGTATAATGGTGATTTTCAGGAGTTTTGGAGAGAGAAATGGAGGTGGTATTTTAATGGGTATGAAGTTTCAGTTTTGCAAGACAAAAAAGTTCTGGAAATTGGTTGTATAACAATATGAATATGATTAAGAATACTGAAATATATGCTTAAATATGATTAAGATGATAAATTTTATGTTTTTAACTATAATTAAAAAAATAAGTACTATTAAAATTATCATTTTTAGTCCTTTAGCCTGATGAAATTGATACTGCACAGATATGGTATATCTGTTTCTTTTCAGTTTATGATCCTCAGTACCCTATTTGGTTAATTATTCAGTGATCTAAAACAGTAATGAGGTTAAGTCAGATAATCAGTATCATCCAAAAGTATTTGCAACCAATGCTCATTCAAAAGCCCATATAAAAGTTACCTGGAAACCAGCAGGACATAATGCTCATGAGAACTCAGGGGTTGAAGGAGAGAAAAACATGGATCAGCTGCATTTTTTTGTTGTTTTTTTGTCTAAAATAAAAACTATTGAGCCGAAGTCACAGTGCTAATTATATATTAAGTGATATTTGGTTGATATCTTTTATTTCCTCTTTGCAACAAACATCCTATTGCACATACTTTACATTTCTTTCATTTAAAACCCTACAACACAATGACAGAGAATAGGGACATATTTTCTATTAGTGTCCAGTGATGTCTGGAGATATTAGCAAAGTTTTGAAGAAGATGGCATTATTATCTGTGCCACATATGGCAGTTGAGTTAATTTAAATGGCAGGTTCAGCCAACTGAGATTTGTCACTGTTTTGAGCTCCCTTTCCTTTTTCCCACTCGTTTAGATTCAGAGTGTCTTTGACATTGAAATACATTAGAGCATAATTCCTTTGGTGTTCTTTTTCTTTGAAAGCCAAACCAAACTCTTTAGAACATCACATTTCCAAAAGAAAGCTGTAAGACTTAAGAGTGTGATCACAGATACCTCTTAGGTCCCAATCTGTATTTAGTGTTAAACAAAGAAAGCAAGTTTATACTTTTGCAGATCTTCAAGGAGCATAATAACCATATATTTGGAATATCATTGTATGTGATCTTTAAATCTCAGAACAACCTGGAGATATAGGCAGGATTAATATTATTATGCCATTTGGTGAGCAAGGCTCTGTCATTTACCTCCAAGAAAGGAGATGACTCCTCAAAATCAACAGCTGAAAAATAGATGAGTTGAAACTAGAATTGAGGTCAGTACTTCTGCCTTTATTTACAATGCCCTTAGGACATCAGAAGTGAAAAAAACAGTAATCAAAGTGTTTGAAAACTAACTTAGAGTGGCTAACATAATGCTGTTGACATTTAGGGAAAAAGATGATACTTTATCTGAGAATCATAGTGAAGTATCTCCACCATATATAGTTCTTGGGTTTTATACAAATTGGAAGTTCAGTTATTGTCCCAGTGTGAAAGGTGTATGCAGGATGGATTGGAAGGGGAATGGCTCAGGCCAGGGAGACTAGTGAGAGATGGCATAACCCCGGAACAGTGGGCGGGATGGAAGAAGCTATGGCTGAGGAGAGTTGAACTAGATTTGCCCGTGAAAATGGAGTTGGAAGGAAAAGTGAATTGAAAAACATTAAAAGCCTGGAATAGATATAATTTGATGGTTTATTAGAAAGAAATAGGGAAGAGAAGACAACAGACAACATTGATCCTTGAATACATAATATAAAGCTAGACTCTTCCCTGCTCCGAATAACACTAGTATTCAGATATCTGTCCCATCTCTCTCTCTCTCTCTCTCTCTATCAGCAGAGGAATATTGACATTACTGTCCCCACATTTAGAAAAAGAAACAGATGATCTTCATAAAATGAAAGAAGCGTGGCTCTTTCGTTTTTAACATCTAAGCATTTACTATGTGTCTGCTCAAATGCGTAGACTGCCTGAGTGACAGGGCACCTGGTTAACCCGGTGATCAGTTGTGGCCGCCTCCATCAGAAGTATATATGTAAATGAAAATAACTAGGTTTTCCAGGTATTTAAAGCTAATAACTAGTTTTTAAATGGGGACCTTTGACATATAAACACCTAAAAGAATATGATCAGAAAAAAATATGCAAGTGGGTTATCTACCTATTCATAGCAAAATGTTAGGTTAGTTACCTCTTGATGGTGAGGCATTGTGCATAGACTGGATTTTACTGGATTTATTTCTCTCCAAAAATTGCAATCACTATATCTTGCGATTGAAAAAAACAATGTCCTTGCTCCTGGTATTTAAATTCAAAGATGAATGGTTGCAGGGATATGTTGCTTTTTAAATCACACATTTGAGAAAGACTATCACCTAGTGAATCTGTTTTTCAGTGGAAATGTGAAAATCTTAAATATATATGTTTATTGCTTACTCAAGAAAATTTATCCTCCTCTTGCTATCAGCTAGAGAAACTGAAAAAAAAATATGGGAAAAGGAATATAAAAGATAATGAATGTTTTTTAAAAACATACGACACTTGGTCTAAATTAGACATTTTTGTCTAAGGAACAACTTGTTCTTTTTTCCAAGAGACAAGAAACTAGAGATGTTTATCTTAATAAATCTTTTCCTGCCTTTGTTTCCTTCAGAAGTCGTGCTATACTGAAAAGACACTCAATCAAGGGAACTCTGGGAGAAGCCAGAAACCCTGTCCCAGGGACAGAAAAGAAAAAGTAAGTACATTTTTCTTCTACTGATCTTGGAACATATGGAATAACATATTGAAGATGTTCCTAAAAATATCTTTGTTGCTATAAAGCCAGATGACAGCATACAAAATGTAAGGTGGGATATCTTCCTTTTAGAAGACAATGTAGTTCAATATAAGGTTGATAGAATCTACTGTTAATTTCTAATTAATGGCAAACAATACATACTGGGACCTTGAGATACACATTTTCAACTTGTATCTGCCAGGGATAAGTGATTAGTAGAGACTGAGCTTGGTTTGATGTTTCTACTCTTAGCTGTGCCTATTTAAATAGTTCTTAGTAGAGGCAGCTAACCCATCAGAATAATGTTTTGAAATTTATAGCCTTTAAAACAGAATAGAAATTCATACTGCCTATCAGGTCTTACAAACTGACTGCTTTTCTCATTACTACCCTCCTCAGAGACCATATAATAGAATTATAATCAGTACATACAATTAAATGTTCTTGATGACACTAATAGGTAGACATACACCTCAAGTTAATACTTTTTTGAGAGACAGGTTTTTGTGTGCTGGTGATATATATGTATATAACACAAATATCTGTCCAATTTATCTATATCTATCTATCTATCTATCTATGACAGATATCTGTATATATTCATACTGGCCTGCATCAGTATTACATCCTTTGAAAATTGAGGCCATATTCATATTGCAGTCTTATTAGTATTTCATAAAAATGTTATGAGTTTGTAACACAGAAACAGAAAAACAAACACTGCATGTTCTCACTCGTAAGTGAGAGCTGAACAGGAGAACACATGGATGCAGGGAGGGGACCATCATACACCAGGGACATGTCGGGGAGTGGGAGTGTAGAGGAGAAATACCATTGGGAGAAATACCTAATGTAGATGATGGGTTGACGGGTGCAGCAAACCACCATGGCACGTGTATACCTATGTAACAAACCTGCACATTCTGCACATGTATCTCAGAACTTAAAAATGTAATATAAATAAATAAATAAATATTATTGGTCTGGTAGAAATTTTATTTGACAGCACCTCGATCCCTTAGTGCTACATTCTCCTACCTAGAGTGAGAAGCTTGCTTCACCACTGCAGCTTAGATGATGAAGCAAGAGGCAAGCTGCAGCCTGAGGGAAGGCTCCGAAGTTCTTCACACCCTCTCAGATTCCTATGAGAACACAACTCCAGAGGAGCAGGAAGGAGTGGAAGACATTACATTTGGTTTAGGCTCATTGCTTGGTCTTCTTAAAACCAGTGTACAACTTTCCTATTAACCCTCTGTGATTTTGTTTAAACATTGGCAATAGGTCCAGTTCCATGGCTCATCAGAGCATTTTTACTTTGATGTAAACATTTAAATTTATGTCTAAAAATAAAAAGTAACATGTCTTAATTGACATCTACTTTTATTATAAAGTAATTTCACACAAATAATTTTCTCAGAACCGTTTATATTTCTATGTAAACCACTAGATTCTCCATACTAGGACAAAATAAGTGGAATTATAAATATGAATTAATTTTATACTTAAGGAAAATTAAAACTAACATATAAAATAATTATTTGGTCTATATTGTGGGCTGAATATACAATGATTTATAAGCATAATCTTATTTAATTCCCACAATAACTCTGTGAAGAAGGTAAGGAAGGCATGGTTATTTCCAGTGATACAAGCATACCTTGCCAAATGCACACATTTAGCAAGTGGGTGGTGAAGTTAGGACTTGAGCCTAATTTTGTCAGATGCATAAGCCTATGTCCTTGACCAGCTTGAATAGAAAGGTTTGGCAGGAGCTAAAACACTACATTTAAATGACTAAAGTGTCTTGTTTTCATCAGCTATTTATAATCAATTATTAAAAATATACACTCTTAAGGAACAAATTATCCCTATACTCTATGAATTCTATGAAAGAGAAAACATTTTTCTGATTTATTTAATAAGAAGCACAATACTAAAAAAGTCAAAAAAGAAAACTAATAAAAGTAACACAAAAAATAAGATAATAATTTATTGAAATACTAGCTAAAGGAATGTAGATATCAATAAAATACAATAATACAACACATGGTATTTATTCTAGGAATGTGAATGTGGTTTAGTACCAGGAAACTTATTAAAGTGATTTCATTGTCATAGACCAAAGAATAAAACCAATGTTTTAACTTCCAAATAGATTTCAAATGACATTTGATAAAATGCAACTATGTTTCTTTTAAGAAAACACACATACATGTAGTATAGTAATTTAGGAATAGAGAGACACCATTAAAATATAAAAAAGTGATTTCAAGAAAGCAGGACAACCCTAATAGCTTATTACATGACCAATTTCATCACTTATAGTTAATATCATTTAACAAATTTTAACCAATGGAATTGTTTAAAATATTTGTTTTAAAAGACAAATATTTTCTGAATTCTTCTCATATATGCTAGGAACTGTTCTAAATGCTTTATAAATATTAACTCATTTAATTCTCACAACAACCCTAGGAGATATGGACTACTATCATTCTATTTGACAAATTAGGAAGCTGAGGCCAAGAAATACTAAGTAACATGGCCAAGGTCATGCAGCTAATAAGTAGCAGAGCTGAATTAAAACTCCTGTGGTTTGACCCATGAGTCTTTAATCATAAATATTATGTTATGCTGCCTCTCACAGGTTATAATAATTAGAAAAATGGTTACATCTTTTTTCCTTAAAATATATATATTTTACTAAGACATACTATGTCATAGTTAAAAATAAAGATGTAGTTCTAGTAAAGCCCAGTGATAATCCCAAGAGAATTAACTGAAGAACCATTAGAGTAATGAACTTTGTTAAGTAACTATACAAAAGATAAATGTGTAAAAATCAGTTCATTTTTCTATGGCAGCAACAAATAAAAAACATGAAAACTCATAATAGCAATTAAATATCACAAAGCTATGAATAAACTATTAAAGAAATGTGAACGACTTAAATTAAGAAAATAAAATTTATTGAGAAACACAGATAAACAATTGTCTGTTAAGTATGTTATGCAGAAAGAAAAATTAGCAGTAATGAGGCTTATGTTGTAGTCTTGGATGAGAATAATAGATGTTGTATACATGTTAGTTCCCTCAAATTATAAAGATAGTACAATTTCATTTAAAATCCCAAAACATTTTGGAGGAGAGCTTGGTAAAATGATTATTAAAATTCATCTGGAAGCATGAACAGTCTAGAAAAAGTACATTAAAAAAAGAAATATAAAACTTGCTATTTCCCAGTATTAAAGCACATTAAAAAGTTACAATTATTAAAACTGTGTGGTACTATTTACTAACATAGAAACTTAGAGAAGCCAAATCAGTTTGAGAAATCCCCAAACAGATCAAAGCACATGTAAAAGTAATGCATAAGAAAAACCACATTTCATGTTGATGAAGAAAGTAATGATCGTTCAAAAAGCACAACAGCAATAATTAGTTAATGTTAAGATAAGTTTGGAAATTTTATTTATATATTATAAAAATACATGTCAGATTGATAAAAGCAGAACAAAGGCAGACATAACTGGAGGAAAATAGAGTGGCAAATAATTTTATAATCTTGTCTAATATGATGTCTAAGACAAAAATCATAATTGGAGATTGATAGACTTGATTGTAAATATATTAAAACTTCTGTACGTATAAACTAGAGAAAAGACTCAAATAGCATGAACATAATAAGTGTTTGAAAATTGTTTTTTCCTGTTTTTTTGTATGGGAAAACAGAATTAATAAATCAGTAAGTGCTAACTAACATTTTAATATGTTGCTGTTTGAAGGCTTAGTAAAGCAGAAATTGTTCTGGGATAGTACTAATTTGGTATTTTAACTCCTGAAGGGACACAGAATTACAGAAATTTTTGTATGAAGAATACATACTACATCTTAATTAAAAATAAAGATGAAGTTCTAGTAAAGACCACTGATAATGTGGAAAAGTGAATTGTTCCACCTAATACAGTCAATTAAATTTGTCTTAGAGTATCCAAGAGAATAGAGGATTTCAACCAGACAGTTTTATAATTCTTACTTGTGCATTTTATTCAATAAAAATGAAATAATTCCATTTCTGTCTTGAATAATGCAGTAGAAAATTGCAGAGGAGTGACACAATGATACAATTTGGAGAGAAATGTTTCCTATTTTATTAAAGGAAATCTTTCTTATGATTTAAGAAAGATTGCCTCCTTCCAGAGTACCTCTGTTCTTTCAATGCTGGGAGCTCAGAGGAAGTATGAAAGGAAAATGACCAATAATTTTTTTATAGTTTTAATTTAGGTAAAATATTGAAGGTTATACCAGCCTGTACTATCACAATCAATTAACACTAACACTAACAAAATAGTAATTTTCTGTCCCGGGCCCTGTTAGCATAATTGCTAGACTCTAAGCTCCAAATATCTCATGGAAAAGACTAACCAGCGGGACCATGAACTTTCTAGACTTTCTGTTCACATCCAGGCCCTATCCCTGATCAATGCATTCACTCCTGTTCACTGCTATTCCTCCTGAGGACACTCACCCTACTTCATGCCTTCCTGCTAGCAGTCTCTCAGTTGATATGGAATCTGCTACCTCGCCTGTGTTGCCCTTTTGTTTCAGGGCTCAAATTTCTCAAAGTTCTGCATTCAGCCATTCATCTGTTGCTTTCTAACCCTGACCATTGTCCCTGTATTGAGTTTAGTACTTCAACTCTCTTTATACATCCACCTTAAAGAGTATCTTCCCTCACTTACACAAGGACTAGGACTGTTAATAAGTGGCTTTTTGCCAGGCAAGGTCTTGGTCCTAGGGTTTGGCTAACAGCCATCATCATTGCCATAAGAACTTTTAGGTATTCATGATCCCTGGCAGATTAATCCTGCTGGTTCAGGAGACATGCCTAAAAGTGCCTGAAACTAAAAAAAGACTACAGAATAGACCTTAGCTCTAATACTCTAATAACATTGACTTTTAAACATGTGTCTTTATTTGTTCATAAATATACATTTACTGGATATATTCTTTGGCCACCCCCAGAAAAAGGCCTTTAGGTAGACAAAAGAACTATATAAAATTTTTTCTTCTTCTCATGGGTAATAAAGGCAAAAGAGAAACTTAGCGATTTTGTTTTAACCAACAATAACCAAATCAAACAAGCATAACCATAAAAATAAAGAATAAATCTTGTTAATGTTCATGCTAGACAAACTATCACTTTTTGAAGACTGTCCAAACACTGTAAGCAGTGAATTCTGTAGGCAAAAATGGAAAACAAAACAACCAAAAAACAAAAGAGCAGAACACACAGACGCTCTTGTCAAGAAGAGTAAAGGGAATATATACAAAGATGAAGGTGGTCATTAACAGATCAGCACTAATTCTTAGTGATCAAAGTAATTGTCAATTAATGTTTGCAGTGTGCCAAACTCATTTCCTCATTTCTTCATTCGGCAAGCGTTCACTGAGAGTTTACCCCATTTACCCTGTGCCCTGCACTGTTATGAGATGTGGGTATCAGAGCCGAAGACACTGCAATTCTCCAGAGTGATTCTCTGTGAATCACTAGCATGGAAATTCTGAACTAGAGAAAATTGACTAGAGTGTGAGGAGACCCAAAGGGTGTTTTATCAGGAGTGGCTGATGATTTACTTTGTGGAAGTCCTAGAGATGATGTGCTTACTTTCTTCAATTATGTGAGAAATATCATGTTAAAAAAAATCTGTGCGATTGAGAAGGCAAAACTAGATTGAGTGGATGGAATTAGAAGAAACATTTTTGCTGAATCAAAGGAAAGGGTGCCTGAAATTATAACAAGCTACCTCTGATAACTAAGTTTGTTGGTTGTAAGTCGGAAGGTGAGGGGTTGGTGTTGGGGTGGGTAACTAATTCATCTCCAAAGACAAAAGTTCCAGGATCTGTTGTTGAAATCATTGATGTGGGAAGGGTTCCCCTGAAGACAATACAATATGGGACTACAAGGGTGCTTTTGAGTTAGACCTACCAGCTTTGTCACTTACTCTTAGGGTTTGACCAAACCTCTCATCTCTGATCCTTAGTGCCTACATCAGAGAAAAGGAGATGGTACATGTCACAAGACTGTGGTGAGAACAGAATAAAATAATGAGTGTAAATGAACTAATTCAAAATGGTTGCCATAGAGTGGGCACTCAATAGATGGTACTTAATACATGGGAACTAGAATGTCATCTTAGGAAACACTTGGAATCCAGATAGTTAAAATGACACCCACTAAAGTGGAAAGTTCCTCTCTCCTTATTTGGGATTCATAAAAATAAAATGTACAGTGAAAAATATTAAACATATACAACATTAGAAAACCTGCCAAGATAATTGTTCTATTTTGTTACTGTTCCTTATTATTTACCTATTCTTCGTTGCTAAAAAAAAAAAAAAATTTAGCTCAGCTTCTACTTTGTATTATTCTAAGACACCTGTACTGTCAACTTCAGTTTGTCATATCAAAGGAGATCTTGGACAACATGTTGGGACATGTTCAAAGAGAGCCTGCTTATGCAAGTTGGATGAGTTTGAAAGTTGCTAGGGTTTACTTCTAAGTATCTTGTAATCAATTCCTATTTTTCAGTCATGTTGTTAGTATCAACTGTTGCATAATTTGAACTAGCCAGCAAAGAGTCCAAAAGGACTCAGGTGGTGAACCAGAGTCAGATTATGCCAACATGAGACACATAAACCAATTAGTGATTCCCTGTAAGAACGTTACTCAATGGGCTGTGGTCCACTTCTCACATACCTACCAGCTGCAATAATGAATATTTAAATAAATAAATATTTCAATACTCTGGGCTCACTTTTCCTGGCCTATCTTTGATTAGCTTCACCTTCTCTTTGTTTTCATAGTCTGTGTTCTGTTTTTTATTTGTATAATTTATGTTATATGAATATGAATTTAAATAATGAGACCTTTAAATAATGAAGAGAAGAATAAAGAATAAAATCAATTCCCACCTCCCAGAATTGGCTCATTTTATTTTATAATGTTTGCTTAAAGCCTCCTTTATAAAGAAATAAAATACAACAGTTAGTCAAGTCTACTCTCAGAAGCTTCTATGAATTAGTGTGCATTGTTCCAGTCTATTTTATATTTTCACTCATGTATTTACAGAACCATCCCAATATTTAGTCTCGATTTGTGTTTTTCAATTTACAAAAATATCACACGTTGTTTTTGAAATATATGTAGATATATATAGTTTTCTCCCTGTGAAAGTTGTATTTCACTTGGTAAATGAAACACTTCATTCACTATTCACACCTAGCAGCTTTCCCTACTCCTAAATTGGGCCCGTGGATATCAGAATGTTATTGCCAGAAAAGTTAGAAGAAAACATCATTCTAATGTATGGCTTAAATATTGCCACTACTGGGAACTTTTGAAAATGACAAAAGCTAAACTGGGTAGTAAGTCAGGAAAATATGAATAAACTAGGATTTTCCCCAGGCAAACCGCAATGGAGGATCAGACTATCAGACTGCATATAAAGAAAAACAAAGCTGTGAAAAATGATGTGACTTTCTGGTATTAAAGCCAAATAATCAGGAGGCCATTCATCTAGGCTTGTTTCTGTTTCCAGAACCCTTGTACAAAAACTTAACTTAGAGGCATTCCTTGTTACTGATTAATTTTGAATTGAGCTTCAGCCAGTCACAGACAGCCAGCTAGCTGATTGGTTATGTAACAAGAGACCTCCCATTGAACCATACACAAATAAGGCAAATGTATAGCTGTAGCCAATAAAATAATTATTTTTACTTTGTTTCCATGTTCAGACTATAAAAGCCCACTGTTTAGGCTGCTAGAGCATAGCTCTCTGAACCTTTCTCAGTTTTGAGTGCTGTCTGATTCATTATTCATTCTTTGCTTAAATAAACTGTTAATTTTTGTCTAAAGTTGTTCTTTTAATACTGGGTTACACAGCTAGTTAATGGCGGTCCTTGAAATATCCAGCCCAAATCTCAAAATCAAAATATTGCATGGAGCAAGAGATAGAGAGATTTTCTAGTTCATTGTTCTGTTTGTTATTCTGCTGCTTATGTTTAGAAAACAGAGAACTAAGATAATGCTTTCTTAGAGCCACCTCGTTAGAAAAATGAAGTCTAATATCTTGCTTTCAAAATGGCTAACAGGATAGTTTTAATCTACCATTGTTTCTTTATGCTTGCTATCTTACGTGCCAGGTAAAGCTATTTGCTCCCTCATCTCACTCTATCCTGTTTGTTCCCCTTAGGTAGGAGAATGTGGTCTGGGAAAATCAGGTATCACTGGTAATCAGACATCATCTCTTTTGTAGTTACTGTCAGCTTAGTTTTATCCTACAGGGGTCTTGATTTCCGGCTAATGAGTGTGACATCTCTTTGAGGTTTGGGTATGCCAATGAACTGGAGACAGAAAATTGGCTCAACCAATTAAACCATAGCCTGAAACTTGCAGGTTCAATACAGGTCTGTAATTTCCTTTATCTAGGCTTAGTCTCAGGTATGCTTAATAGTAAAGATGATATTGCTATTGTATCACTATGATTCATGGTGTTAGGACAATAAATTCCTCATTACATCTTTATTTTAAACTTCTAAACTAGTATAGCTCCTAAGATTAAAAGGATTGCAGATTTTTAATTTTTTTAAAAAGCGGCAGTATTTAGGTGTACCTGTTAGGGGAGAGCACAAGCATAAGGAAAAACATTAAAGCTATACTGTTACCAGGCATTTTGAAGGGAAGGTAAAGCTTTTTCATTTTTCTAATGAGGCAGCCCTAAGACTGCATTATTTTGGTTTTCTAAGTGTTTTCTAAGCATAAGAAGTAGCATAACAAACAGAACACTGAGTAGAAAGCGTTCTATTTCTTACCCTATGTAATTGTTTGATTTTGAGATTTGAGCTGGGTATTTCAAGGACTGCCATTAACCAGCTGTGTAACCTGATTTTTACTTTAAAGTTTTACTCACTTCAAATTTGTTTTTGTTTCTCCAAAGCATTTTACACATTTATAAGAAAAATAAAATCAGCATTCTTAGAAGGCAGCTATGATCACCGCTCTACCACCAATGCCACTAAAATTAGTATTCTTGACTACCTGCTGGAAATAAAAATGTAATTGCTAAAATACTCAGTATAAGTTAAATGATATATTATAAGTAAAGATCTATCATGTGTTAAGTTTCAAGTTTCACCTAATGTTCTTAATAAAATTATGGTTATTTGAATTCTCTACAAATATGTTCAGCCTATAATATTCTAATTTACAGATGCTTGAGAACACATAATATTTTTTATTAACTTAATGTCAATATATTATCATACCTTGTAAATAGCATAGAAATTTTAACTATACTCATTTAAAAAATCAAATTTCATTGGGAGGGAAGTGTAAATGCAGTTTTTTAAACATAACATGAAAAGATTGAGGTTATAACTTTCATAAAGATGAAATCACTATTCAAAAGCTGCACATACATTTATTATTATTGTTTGTCTTAGAAGATGTATCTTTAAATTGCTGAAAGACATCATAAATATTTTCTTTTTTTTTTTTTTTTTTTTTTTTTTTGATACAGAGTCACTCTGTGGCCCAGGCTGGAGTGCAGTGGCATAATCTCGGCTCACTGCATCCTCTGCCTCCCAGGTTCAAGCGATTCTCCTGCCTCAGCCGCCTGAGTAGCTAGGATTATAGATGTATGCCACCACACCCAGCTATTTTTTGTATTTTTAGTAAAGAAGGGGTTTCACCATGTTGGTCAGGCTGGTCTTGAGCTCCTGACTTCATGATCTGCCCACCTCAGCCTCCCAAAGTGCTGGGATTACAGGCATGAGACACCACGCCCGGCATCATCATGAATATTTTCATTGCTAATTACTGTTAAAGCATTTAGTGTATGTCAGTTCTGTTTGTGTGGGTATGGTTGCTGTAGTATGGCTGAGAAAAAAAAAAAAAAAACAATGCTTCATATCAGTGAAAGCTCTTCTTTGGTTTAATTCGGGTTGTAGTTATATTGTTTTTTCATATCATGTGAGCTGATTGCAAGGGGTTAACTCAAAATGAGCCACTTCACTTAAAATTATTCTATATGTTAGTTTCTGAATTCTGTTGTCGGTATTTAAATGTATATCATAGTTGTAATTTTAGGAATACTTATTTATTTATTTATTTATTTTTTGCTGTTTTTGCTTGTGGCAATCGACTAGCCCATCACATAGAATTTCTTAGTCTTTCTAATGCTAGGTGAACATTTGAACTGACTGAAAGATTTGATGGGAAGAGCACTAGACAATAGAAGTCAAATCTCTATTCTATACCTTGCTTTTCCACTTTCTGGCTGCAGGAGTCTCAGAAGTCATTCAGAGATGCAGCACAGTGCAGGAGATCAAACCATTGATGACTGAATTTGAGTCTCACTTTTGTCATTTATTATCAGCTGTGTGACATCTGGTAAATTACTTAATCTCTCTGTCTCTGTGTTTTTATTTGCAAATGGTATTAATACTAGTACCTCTCCCTCAGAGTTATTAAGAAGATTAAAGCAGTTTATATTTGTAAAGTACTTAGAATATTGCCTGTACAACTAATTGTTTAATAACATTTTAATGTGATGTGGCCTCATTAGAACTGATGTCTACAAACAATACTTTGAATTTGAGAACTGCACCATTTTAAGTGTTTCTTGCCTTTGTGTTCAATACATCTTTAACTTATTAAACTTATCCTGGTGAAAACATTGTTCCTATGTGGAGTATTAACGATTATACAGCTAACACTAATAATTTCTTTTCTTTCTCATTTGTTTTAAATCAAGGCATATTTGCAGAACTAAAGGACTGCTTTAAAAACTAAGCAAAATATTCATGTATCTTAGCGTTGTATGGACTGTGACAACTCCTACAGCTGGGTGTGGGACTTGTTTCTGCATTAGATAGACATTTTGTTTACTTCCTAAAGAGTTAATGTCATTTATTTTATTTTTCAATTGTTTTCTTTATAAATGTTCTAATAAGTGGCAGACTATTTGGAAAGCTAAATTTGATTATCACTTTTCAGTTTTGTATTGCCAGTGAAAATATGTTGCTGTTTAGCACTTTTCTTTAGCACAGGTTGGTACATGACTTCTATCTTTTAGGGTTATCATACACACATTTTCTTTCTTAACGAATCTACAATCTGTTTTAATTTTGCTTGAAACCTGTTAAATCGGAATATTTTATAGGACAAAGAGTAGTGTAACGTTGTCAGAATAAGAGTTGGTGGTAGAGGATGGGGTTAGTTTGTTTTTTAACGACAGAGCATGGTCTCCAGTGTGAAAGAGGCCACTAGAGTTGGAACTTGTTTCCACTGATGGGAGAAAGTCCAATCAAGCTAGTGGTCTCATTATCTAGAGAGAATAATGATGTCAACAGGAGGCAGTCCTGGCAGATAGGGGGTCGGAGTCCACCAGGACCAGCAAGGTGCAGCAGATGGTGTCCCAGCAGGTGGGTGGGCTGTGGTGACACAGAGTCTGGAAACAGACAATATCCAGGCAGATAAACAGAGAGATCTGTTCACAGATTGTGGGGCCCATGGATTGGGGCTGAGGCTGGGGCCTGAAAGACAGGCCCTGGGAAAACTGGATAAACTAGTACAGAGGCCCAGCTTGTAGGGAGTAGTGAACTATGTAGGGCATTAAAGCAGGGAATCTGTTATGTGGGGCCATGGGTTAAAGGAAACTTGTGACACCCTCAGGTTTGGGGGTTATGTGGATTGGAAGGATACGAGAGCCGGGAGCTAGGAAGGTCTTTATAGATACTGACTTTGATATTCTTTAGTACAGACTCATGTGACTGTCACCTTTTGAAAATTGAAAACCTCGTGTGTTAATTACAAAATGGTGCCTTACTTTATTACTGATGAGGAAGATTAAAAGGCAGCTTTGATACAATCAGCCTTGCCTTTTTTTTTGTAAAGATTTTCGTAACCTTCAGATCAGACTTTCTGCAGTTGAAATTGCTCACATGGGGCCTAGGTGAAGTGAAGCATGAAATATGGAGGTGTTATTATTCCTTACTTTGCTTAGATTTATCCTTAGGAAGAGGTTATCTATCAAAAAAGAAAGTATACAATGAAAGAATTAGGAACTAGCTCTTTGTTTTTACTGAAGCTTGCTTGTAATAGAAGAGAAAATTATGTGGAAGTTGGTGAAATTAATTTCCTTACAGTAATATGAATGTTAACTGGCCTTTTCCCTGACAATCATTATTTGGGGGACTATCGTCTCTAGTTATATTATGTGGGAATGCCCTACATCAAATCAAGGCCTCCACTTCCAAGACTAAGAAAAAATTAAACATTGTCTCTTTTGACTGCGTCTTAGCATTTAACAGCCTTCTATTATTGATGTTAGACTTTATATGTACTTACATATTTGTAATCAGAGAAAAACAAAACCCTCAAAACAAAATCGAAGGATTCTCATGCTTTACATTTTGAATTTAAATCTTAAGTTGATCTTCACTTTTGGAAAATCTAGTTTACTATGAAGTTTCAAAGTGCTATCATTGTTTTTCCAAGTACTATTTTCAATAGAGGAAAAAAATTCATGTTTCTTTTTATTAGATTTTCTTTACAATAGTGAATCTTATCTAGAGAAACAATGCATTCATTTATTAAGTATAAGTTAAGTAATTAAAATAAAATAAATGTTTCTGTCATAATATCTAGCTTCAAATTCTCATCTGTGAGACTTTGGGGCAAGTAGTTTACTACATTGGGCTTTAGTTTCATTTCTGAATTTACATTTTCTTAAATATTGTATTTCTAGTCCACCATTTGGAATCATGATGGATGACAAATCTTTCCTTTTTTTTTTTAATGGAATTTTTCTTACTGGAAATCATTTTAATATGTTTTACTCTTATATGCCCTTGCAATCTGTATGCAGTTGTATCAGTCAGGCTTCTACCAGAGAAACAGATGAGAAACAGAGAAACAGAACCAGTAGGAGATAAACATTAAGAAACTTATTGCAAGGAATGGGTTTAAGAAATCCACAGGCTACCAGAAGGGCAGGGTGGAAACTCTGGGGCAAGAGTTCAAGCTTCAGTCCACAGGTAGAATTTCTTTTCCCTCAAGAAAACTTCAGTTCTGCTTTTAAGCCTCTTCAGTCTATTGAATCTGGACCACTAAGATATTGAGGATAATTTTCTTCACTTGAAGTCAATTGATTGCAGATATGAGTCACATTTATAAAATTCCTTCATGGCAACACATAGAGGAATGTTTGATTGATTAAAGGGGACTATAGCCTATTCAAGTTGACGCATGAAGCTGATCACCACATCACAGTCCACACTTTGTCAACTTTAGATTCATGCACATTTCCTGAAACCATATTTAGTCTTACAATAAAGAACATATCACAGTCCTTCTTCCACCTAATGCATACAGCCTTCCTGAAGCATGTTTTGCAACCCAAAACGAGCTAACCCTTTCCCTAGAAGAGGAGGCAATATCATTCACTGTTCTCCCTGACATCCTGTAGCTTAAACACTGTGATGTAAAGTTAGCTATTATTAATATATCTTACGTTAGATGACAATGACTTAAAAGAGGGAAGAAGGCCAGGCGCGGTGGCTCACGCCTGTAATCCAGCACTTTGGGAGGCTGAGGCGGGTGGATCACGAGGTCAAGAGATCGAGACCATCCTGGTCAACATGGTGAAACCCCGTCTCTACTAAAAATACAAAACATTAGCTGGGCATAGTGGCACGTGCCTGTAATCCCAGCTACTCAGGAGGCTGAGGCAGGAGAATTGCCTGAACCCAGGAGGCGGAGGTTGCGGTGAGCCGAGATCGCGCCATTGCACTCCAGCCTGAGTAACAAGAGCGAAACTCCGTCCCCCCCCAGAAAAAAAGAGGGAAGAAAGCAAAAATCTTAAATACACGTGCACACATATTTCTAACAAAGTAAGGGATACTTAAAATCTACAGTCCTTGTTTCTAGAACTGGCCATGTGGTCAATGCTGGTATTTATCATTCCCTTCTTTCATTACCCATTCCATAATTCTCTTTGCTCTTAAGCAGGCACCTCAGCTGGTCATGGTTCTTTGCCTGGTGGAGTGACCCACACCTTCATTCCTGAAGGGGCTGGGCCATTAGCAGTCCTGCCTGAATTGATTTATTGTGGTTTCACGTTGGTTTTCTTCACAGAATGTGGTACTAATAAGAGATGCTCTAAGGGATCTCCTGTGTTTTAGACATGTTCATGCTTACCTCCATTGTGTGGTATAGCCCAATCTCCCCTTGCTAATCAGGATTCACCACCTCAACCAATATAGTAACTTTGCCTGTTGATTCAGAAGTCTGTGGAGCCCAAAGTGACTGTTGGCAGCCTTAACTCCCAGTTCAGTGGAATTTTGCGTCTCCTAGTGGAAGCGTACCTCCCTTTGAAACTGTGAACTCTCCACCGGCATAAGGTTGTGGGGACACGAAGCAAAATTTCTCTAGTGGATTGCTAAGCATAATTGTGAGTGATGTCATTCTCATTTCCACCTCTTGATTATTGTATTCATGACTTGGCAGTAGGAGACCAAGAACCACATATTGAGTATATACAGATTTGGATTGAGAACGTGAACAACCTCCTAGAGAATATTTCCAGAGCCCAACAAAATACTGCCACCTACAGTCTTCAAAAGCCATTCCTCTTGCCATCTAACTCAGGATGATGGAAAACATGGTAACATCAGTGATTGAGAGTTTCTATACTTTATTTGCTGTGAAGTAAGCTCCTTGATCAGAAGCAATGCTGTGTGGATTACCATAAGCATGGATGAAGTATTCTGTAAATTCATGGAGGTTGTTATGACAGAAACTTTACATGACGGAGAGCAAATTTATATCCACAGTAAGTGTATAATTCCAGTAATAACAAAGCACCACTTGTTCCAAGATAGAAGCAGTCTCATATAATCAACCTGTCACCAGGTAGCTTGGCTAAACTCCCAGGGAATGATACCATATTGGGGGCTCAGTGTTGGTCTCAGGTGCTGGCAGATTAGGCACTCAGCAGTGGCTGAAGTCGGGTTTGCCCATCTCCAACTTCCTGTTGAGAGGAAATCCATGTTGCTGAGCCCATGCATAACCTCCATCCCTCCCCATGGCCACTGTTCACAAACCCACTGGTCAAAGCAGAAGTGGCTGGGAAAGAAGCACAGTATCCACAGAATGGGTCATCCTACCCACTTGATTATTAAAACTCTCCTCTGCTGAGGTCATCTTTTGGTGAGCATTTACATGGATATCTTTATGTTCTCGTGTTCTGTGTCCTAATAGAAAGGTCTATCTACATCCATCTTCTCAGATATCCTTGTCATCAATTTTTCAATCATCTTCCTTTTAAGTTGATGCCCATATCCAAACTGTTGACCACAGCCAATGAGTCAATATAGTATATACGTCTGGCCATTTTTCCTTCCAAGCAAAATGAACAGCCAGCTTCACTGCTCAAAGTTGTGTCCACTAGGAGGACTTCTCTTTGGCATTGTCCTTCAGAGATGTACTAGAAAGGGGCTATAGTGCAATTACTCTCCACATTCAGATGGTACTGGCATATCATGTAAAACCATCTGCAAACCATTCTGAAATCTTGTTTCCTCAGTCAGTTCATTTCAGGGAACTCCCCAGGAGACCATAGGTGTGGATTGTTTGAGAGAAGGTAATGGCAGGAGTGGGGACTATGGGCATTTGGGCTACTTCCTTACGTAAATTACTTGAGCCTGTTTCAGCCCAATCTTATATATACCACTTCCATTTGATATTGGAGTACAGCTGCACATGCCCAACATTAAAAGGCTTGGTGAGTCAGACAACAGCCATCTAATGATGGGTAGCTTAGGTTTCATAGTAACTTGGTGGCCCATGGTGAGGTGTTCAGTTTCTATAAAGGCCCAGTAGCAGACAAAAAGCTGTTTCTCAAAAGGAGAGTACCTGTCTTCAGAAGATGGCAGGGCTTTGTTCCAAAACCCTCAGAGTTTGCACTGTGATTCACCTTTAGGGACCTGCCAAAGGCTCCAACCAACATCTCTTATCTGCTACTGGCACTTCAAGCACCATCACCAGATCTGATGAATTTTATGTTCCAAATGACAAAGCAGCTTACATGGCAGCTTGGACTTATTACAGAGCCTTCCCTTATTTGGGGTCCCACCCAAAACTAGCAACTTTTTGGGTCACTCAATAAATCAGCCAGAGTAGTAGACCCAAATAAGGAATATGTTGCTTCTAAAATCCAAAGAATCCCACTTGGCATTGTGCTTCATTTTTGGTTGTATGGGGAGCCAAATGCAACAACTTAATCTTTACTTTAGAAGGGATATGTCAAACATGCCCCATACCACTAGATTCCTTCACATCTCATTTACTCGTCTACTTGGTCTGTGTAGGGCCTGCCACCTGGTCCTACACAGGCTAAGTAGACGAGTAAATGAAATGTGATGGGAATCATTACCCCTGCATCCTTCAAACCCTTAATGGTGGCATTAAGCTCTGCAATCCATCTAGGAATACAGATCTGCTTTTTATTTACTCTTTTTCTAAGTGGAGATGGTTCTGGTGATTTCTACTTGGTCTCCGTGGTTCAGTCGTTTTAGAACTCTTGTTTATACAGATTAAGAATTTAGTAGATTACC
This sequence comes from Sapajus apella, assembly GCF_009761245.1. Taxonomy (NCBI): domain Eukaryota; kingdom Metazoa; phylum Chordata; class Mammalia; order Primates; family Cebidae; genus Sapajus; species Sapajus apella. Next base: position 27,201,799 of record NW_022436946.1, on the reverse strand, counting down.
TATTTCTTTTCTAGAAACACCATGATCAACTAGCCAATTCCAAAGGTCTCCACAAGTTAGACTATTCTGATTGCTGCATTGACTTTGCTGTTCACTGTGTAACCACATCAACCTTGTCTTTGATGATTAAGGCTGCCCCATGGCCTCTGCCACCCTGGGAGCCAATTATCCCTATTGCATTTAGGTATCCCACCCAGTTCAGTGGTAGTAATTCCCACTGCAATGTCTGACCAGCAAGAAGAATGACTGCAAAGCTCTTTAAGAATGCTGGAACTCCCCTCACAAATTTATTACTCACCACCATGACTCAGACTCTCCTGGGGTATGTGAGCAGGTCTTACGTGATAAATTCATTATAATATTTCAGTCTCCCTCCCTTTTGGATACCCTCCTCTTTAGTGTACCAAGGCAGCTAGTTTTGACATTTGACTTCATTTAAAGTAGACCACCTTGTAGTCCATGTTTCAGCCAAGGAACCAAACTGTTAGAGCGTTTTCTAACCCTTTGAGCTAAAATGTTGAACCCAGAATCTCTGCTTAGAGGGCTGATATCAGTAAATTCATGCTGATTCAACTTTATGGGAATTTTACTATTGTGGAAGTCCCTCCACAGGCAGATGAGTTAAACAAGATGTGGTGGGAATCATTACGCTTGCATCCTTCAAGTCCTTGATGGTGACACTGATTTCTATAATCCCTGTAGGAATGCACTTGAAAGGAAATTATTTATGTGGTTCGACTTTATGTTCCTTCCACAATTATCCCACATACTTAATATTCATTCACATATTCCTCAGACTGTATAAATTGGAAAACTCATGAAATTCTTTTGGTATGTAGCACACTTCCTTGTGGACCACATTTTGTACCTTAATCTTTGAGGCCTGCTGAGACTTGAGTCTAGTTATAAGTCTAGAAGCAAAGAGGAGTGTCAAGGGTAGGTTTTGAGGAGAATCAGCAGGGTCTTGCAAGGCACCTAACTCAGAAGCAGCCATTACTGGTTCTTTAGGCAACCTGAAGTTAATCTCAGACAGGGGTGGAAAGATTTTTCTATTGGCAAAGAAACTCATCAGAATTTAGAGGTTTGATGTCATAAGTTTGAGTGAGATTTCCCATAAGTCCCCATTCTAATTTTCAAGATCCCGTTTCTTCTCAATCAATTCTCCTACTTTAATGGAAAAAAATGCATTTTGTGTTGTAATTCAGCAACCCACAGTATGAGTCTAGTTTTGGAATCTTAGCCCTATGGCTATAGGAGCTAAGGATTTGGTTGGGGGCAAACATGGAAGTATTCAAGTTATGCAAGCTTTAACAGGAAATTTCAAGTCCTGACTTTATCTTTTTCTTTCCATTTTCTGTAGCACAGTTAGTAGCAACCAGCCAATTTCATCATACTCTTTAGTTTGGCTAAATGTTCTAAGGTATGAAATATATGGTCACCGAAAACCTTGCCTTTTATAAATATCTGATTATGAGTATTCAGTGGTGATATTTGTGTTTCTCCATTGCCATATCATGCCATAGACTACCAGTACCCTCTTCACAACTAAAAATTGTCTTTAGTGCCTTTAAATTTAATCACATTAGAGAGCATATGCTAGGAATAGCAGAACCAAACCAATTCATATAGCTCATCCTTAAAATTCTGTTCCTATGGAACCACTCTTAGTATAAAAATCTGTATTGGTCAGTCAGGCTCTACTAGAAAAACAGAAATTGCTCTGACATAACTTTAGATGCAATTTATGAAGAATGTACACATATATATACACACACACATATATGTTGTGTACATATATGTTTGTGTGTGTGTGTGTGTGTGTGTGAGAGAGAGAGAGAGAGAGAGAGAGAGAGAGAGAAAGAGAGAGGGAGAGAGATTTATTGGAAGGAATTGAGTTATGTGATTGTGGAGGCTGGCTGGGCAAGTCTAAAATCTTTAGGACAATCCACCAGCTAGGAATTCCCTGGAGGAAACTGAAGCTGCATACAGTCCACAGGTAGAATTTATTCTTTGTCAGGGAGAGCATTCATCTGTTCTTTTGATGATTGAGTCAAATCCACCCAGATTATTGAGGATAATCTCCTTTACTTAAATTAACTGATTATAGATGTTACATATATCTACAAAATTCCTTTACCACACCACCTAGATTAATGTTTGAACATCTGGGGCCTATGGCCCAGCTAAGTTGACAATTACAGTAGTTTAACTTTGCTCCTGATGACTCAAAGTCATCCCACGTGCAGGCAGATATAGATGCAATGCCCACAAAGATTGAAACTAATTACACACACAGGCTCTAGAACTTTGTTTCTTGAAGAAGTTGTAGGTAATAGTTTCTTTTTCTTTAAAAAAAACAGAATAAAATATTGCCGCCACAAAATGCTCTTTGGTAGCATGATTTGGCTCTTCTCCCACCCTCCCCTCCCCAAGAAAGGTTTAATTGAAGTAGCCTTTTCTCAACAGATGTTTTTCACTCTTCAGGAAATTACCTGTGGTGTATATTAGCGTCTTTGAATTGACACATCCATAACACAGTGGGGTTGTCCTGATATTTGGGCCCAGGAGCCTTTTCAATTGTACTCATTTATTGTTGCCTGTGGAGGGGCTAATTCTGTGAACAGGGTTGAAATTTGGTTGTGTTTGGCTAGCCAGGAAGAATTCTAAAGTTGGACAGTTCCAGAAAACCAGTCCCTGGATAGCTGAGTTTTCTCAGTCTATTATTTAAAATGTTTAAAATGTATTTTTTAATAAATGAGGTTGACGCATGACTAGAGTGATCTCTTGGCTGAGTGAGCGGAGCACATTCCTGGGTGAACATTTGATTAGTCATCACCAAGCAAGGCGAAAGGGCTTCCTGGATTGTTTTTCCAGGTGACTAGCAAAGCTCTTGTGATTTGCTTATGTGGAATAATGGTGTGTGTTGTCCTATTCTCCTCTTTTGTATATATTCTGGTGGCCTAGAAGTAAGACATAAATTGCTCTGACAGGATTGCAGGTGTCAATCTACAGCTGTGAGAGAGATTTTTATGAAGAACCTCTAGAGTAGATTTTCTGATGTTTTATCATTCAAACCTGGTGGGGTAGGCGGAGGGCAGGGGGAATTTGATTCCAAAACATGTACTTTATTCTCTATATTAAACTCAATGCATTCTCTTTAATGTAACTTGAAGTGATTATTTGGGAAAAAAAAAAAAAAAACAAATTGGAGTTAAGGGGCTTCCTGGCCAGGGCGGTGGCTCACGCCTCTAATACCAACACTTTGGGAGGTTGAGGCAGGCAGTTTACAGGAGGTCAGGAGTTCCAGACCAGCCTGGCCAACAAGGTGAAACCCTGTCTCTACTAAAAATACAAAAATTAGCCAGGCATGGTGGCACGCTGTAGTCCCAGCTACTCGGGAGGCTGAGGCAGGAGAATGGCTTGAACCTGGGAGGCAGAGGCTGCAGTGAGCCAAGATTGTGCCATTGCACCCCAGCCTGAGCAACAGAGTAAGACTCCATCCCTCCCAAAAAAGAGAGGGGCAGGGAGCTTCCTATCAATCAGCAGTTCCCTCTTTCACTGGGTACCTTTCCCCATCTCCAATTATGGTCAGCAAGATATACACCTCATTTTATTTTAGGCCAGATAATCTTAGTCCTTGAAACCAACCTGATTCTTTCTATTGCCTCTTCTAGTCTTAAGCCCTGATTTTTATGTTCTGCTCTGGTACTAAGATGCAGTGTGAAGAATTTAGGGTTTGAAGTCAGACCAGGGTTTGGATTCTTATTAGGGGGTTAGCTGATTTCCTTATAAAGAAAATGTAGAAAATTCAGAGCATTCTGTTGGAATAAGATTGTGTTTGTATAAAGTGCATGGCACAGCATAGATGTGAAGTGTATTTTCCTCACTGCCAACCCTCCATTTCCTGAACATAAAAATATGGAAACAAATAGGATTTTTGGCGGAGATGAGAGTTGTCCTTCCTGTCATTTCTTCCAGTCATTTAATTGTGACTCCATTGCTTACATTCTAAAGGTAAATTCATATAAGTTGCCACTTACCTCTAAAATATTGTTTGGGTTAATAATGGTCATTTATTGAAAGTCTGCTATGTTCAGCGTTCTTAACCAAGGCTGAGTAGGACTATAAATATCAGCCAACGTTATTATGTAATTACAGATTTTAAGAATGTAAACCTACGTTTTGGTATTCTATCCTCAACTTTTAAAAAAACAGAGGTCAGCCTTATTCCCAGTCATCAGTTGTTACACTTTTCTGTACTGATTTACTCATAGCCTGTCTGAATATATCACACTAAATTTCGATTTCTTTTTAATTTTATAATATTTCACAATTTTGGTGTTAGAAAGAAAAATATATCTAAATACTTCAGAATTTTTCTACTGTAGGAGAAAAATATGACTCATATTAGCTCACTTTTGGTTAATTCTGCTAATATGGTTAGAAAGCTAAGTTACTTTGGCCTTCATGTCTTCTCCCCTGCATTTCAGTTCATACCCAGGGATTTTTTTGTATGTGTGTTTGTTTGTTGGTTTTTGAGACAGAACTTCACTCTTTTGCCCAGGCTGGAGTGAAGTGACGTGATCTCAGCTCACTGCAACCTCCACCCCCAGGGTTCAAGTGATTCTCCTGCCTCAGCCTCCTGAGTAGTTTAGATCCAGGGACTTTTAATTCTTATGTATAAATATTATGTAGTCTGTTTATCATTACAAAAATTAATTATTTCAATAAAAACATATTGAGGGCCTGTTGGAGCCTAAAAACATGGAACAAAAAATGAAAATGGCACCTGCTGCTATAAACAGAATATTTGTGTTCTCCTCTCCACTAAAAAATGTTTACATGTTGAAATCGTAAATACCAAGGTGATGGTCTTAGGAAGTGTAGAACCTTTGTTAGGTGATTAGGCCATGCAAGTGGAGCCCTTATGAATGGGATTAGTGCCTTTTTAAAAGAAACCCAAGAGAATTCCCTCTCTTTCCCTCATGTGAGGATACAGCAAGAATGTAGCTATTTATGAACCAGAAACCAGGCCCTCACCAGATACTGAATCTGCTAGTGCCTCCGTCTTGGACTTCTCAGCCTCCAGAACTGTGAGAAATAAATTTTTGTTATTTATAAGCTGCCCACTGTATGGGATTCTGTTGTAGCAGCCTAGATATATGAAGACACTGCCTTCATGGAGGTAATGTAGAGAAGACAAACCTAAATAAATAAACATATACATATATAGCTACTAATGGTGAGGAGAATTATGGGAAATATATATACTTCTAGAGAGAATAACCTTAATATTGATAATGCTAATAAAAATAACTTACTTTTTAAAAAATTAGATAGCCTGTATTAAGACTCTCTAATTATTGACTATTATACTCGCCTATATAAGGAAAAAAGTCATTTTAGGTTTATTCTTCTGTGTATAAAATACTGAGAGTTATTTATGTTCTGTCCAGCTCTAGAGCTTTGAAACATAAAAACTTAAAAAGATGCTTGAAATTGTCTAATTTGAGCTCAACAGTAACCATGTTATATTTTTGTATTTTTTTCTCCCCTTGATAGTTTGTTTTCTTTTCTTTCTTTCTTTCTTTCTTTTTTTTGAGATGGAGTCTCCCACTGTCACCAGGCTAGGGTGCAGTGGCGCTATCTCGGCTCACTGCAACCTCTGCCTTCCAGGGTCAAGCGATTCTCCTCCCTCAGCCTCCTGAGTAGCTGGGATCACAGGTGCGTGCCACCATGCCCAGCTAATTTTTGTATTTTTAGTAGAGATGGGGTTTCACCATGTTGGTCAGTCAGGCTAGTCTCAAACTCCTGATGTCATGATCTGCTTGCCTCAGTCTCCCAAAGTGCCGGGATTAGAAGTGTGAGACACCACACGTGACTGTAATTTATCTTTTATGGTATTGTGAGTTTTGTTTGTCATATCCAGATGAAGTATTCTTAAGAGATTCTTTTTTTTTCTTTCTAGAAAATCTTTAAGCTTAGCACTTGCAAATATTTATATATAAAAACAATTGATTACGGAACTATTGTATGCACCAGCAGAATCTGACCAGGTGACTTTTTGTCTTCATTAAATAAAAGATCTGATAAGTCCGTTACATGAAAGAATAGTGTGTTGTAGACATATCATGAAAGTTTAAATCCTCTCTCAGAGAATAATAACAATTGCATAAATCTCATTTTTTATTTTAGGTAAACTGCACACTAAGACTTTAAGCATATTGCTATACAGTTGAAAAGAATCAGCTCATGGAGAATAAGTGAACTTTTTTACTTAAGTATATTTTAAATAGAGTATTGAATTTGAGAGAAATGAAATTTGTCTGTTGAGAAATTGTCCCCATAACATCAAGCAAAGCATTTTAGCCAAACTGATGTATCACTACTGAGATTTGTCCCTTCATGCCACATGTCTGGCTGTCACTACCCCTGGCAGGATCATGTAGTTGCAGCTTTAGATCTTCAGCCAGAAGAGCTGGGAGAAGTGAGGGGACAAGAGGTTGATGGGGGTGTCAGTTGTCCAGGGAGTGGAACATGAGAGAAACAAGGGAATTCCTAAATTATAGATGTAGTACTGAGGGTGTCCAAGCAGAATTGGCTTATAGATAAAAGTCAGTAAAGGCAAGACCACCAGTGATTCCCTATGCTTGCTCTATGCACAATAGCTATATTTGCCACATACATCTCCAGGTTGTTCACCTCCTCGAAGAGGCTGTCTCTGTCTCCCCATCTAATTTAAATACCTTTGAGTTCTCTTATTATCTGATGACCTATTTTCCCCTTCAGAATTGTAAATTGTACATTATGTATTTGATTACTTTTATCTGTTCTATATTCTCCTTTAGTCTTCTTTTAAAATACATTTTATTTGAGGTTTATAATATATTGTTATGGGATATATACAGATAGTAAAATAGTTAAAATACATTTTATTTGAGGTTTATAAGATATTGTTATGGGATATACACAGATAGTAAAATAGTTAAAATAATGAAGTAGATTAACATATCTATCATCTCACATAGCTACTTCTCATTTAGTCTTTAAGGGCTTTTTACCCCAGCGATTTTCCAGTTGTTCAATAAATATTTGTTAAGTGAATGAATAATGATCAAATCTTCATGCCAGTTGCTCTTGGTGTTTCTCTTCATCCAATAGGCCTTGATTCTAAAATTGCTACTCGTGGCTACATATTCATTAGAGGCTCACATGAACATCACCAAAATGCTTGGAAATGTGCACGTTTTTTCAAAGCGGTTATTCAGTTGGTTTGCAATAGATGTTGGTGATCACCTACCCCCAAAATGCACTATTTATCCTTACCTGGTATCACAATTATGTTAGCATCATTAATTGTTTTTTATTGATGTCAATGATTGATGTAGATGATATTTTGGAGCTAACTTGGTGTTCATTTTTAGTGCAATATGTTGAATTTGATACTGAGTGGAGTTTTTGAGTGAATTACAGAAGTATTGGGATTGTCTTCAGTTTTGGGGATATCTACAATGCTTCTCCTTTTTCATCATGGTTTAGCAGGAATTGCTTGGAATCTTTCTTACACTGATGTTTCCAGAAAACTGTTGATATTTATTGCTCTTTCTTCAGCTGTGTGTTTCTAATCTTTGAAAGATATGGAAGCAATCCAATTTAAACACTGGCTTTCAGCCACATTGAGATGTACTCATAAAACCAATAAAAATTCTCTCAGTCAGTTTCACAGATGCAGGAATCATGCAGCAATTTCTTGAGCCATTAAAGAACATAACTAAATATAAGGGCTTTATCATATGTCAGATATGTTGTGGTGTGACGCTAGCCTTAAAGATAAACTCACAAATTCTAATTTTCTGCTATTGTCCTGAGTCACTGGATTAGGCGCTTTGTAGCATGTTGATTAAGGTATACACTAAAATTAAATTTACTAACCTTTTATGCAAATTCAAAGAAAAAGCTTGCTGGAACCTTAGTTTGCTAATTTAAAATAATTTAAAATATTATGTACTTTTAATCTTCTGGGAGTCTAAAATGTTTTTGTAATGACTTGGTTTTGTGCCAGTTCTAGAATAGTTAGTAGGAAATATTAGACATAGCTTATATTTGCACAAGTAGTTTGGGCCAAGTCATGTATATTATTCCTTGACAACATCAGGCACACATGATCACTAAATTAGTTACTATGTAATTACAATAATAGAATGATGTTTACTAAGTGATGAATCAGAAATGATTTACAAATTCATAAAAGTAGTGATACAACTTTTAGCTACATCTTACTCTACCACAGAGTAGGAAATGTATTGGCTTAGTTTGCTAAGTGCTTTACGATTATAATTTAAATACTGTCTCTTGAGAGGTTAATAAATCCTTTTTCCTGATATTTAACATTTCACTAATTGCCTTCATTCATTTATACTCTTATTTTTCCTGTTTTCAAGCTTGAAATTATTGTTTTCATAATGATATAATGCACAGATCACTATGGAAGTTTAACATAAACTTGGAGTTCAAGCTTGATTTTTCCTTGTTAATGGTGACCCTCTCTGGGCAGAGGTCTTTCTGAATTAAGACCAGGGGAAAGCCTTGTTTGTTGGCAAAAGCAGCCCTATCTTAGGACCACTGCTGGCTGCTGCATCCTCTTGCCTTAAATCTGAACCAGGAGTCACTAAAGAGAAGGAATCTTGGTAATGTTAAATGCTTATGTTAACAGTTGCATTTATTCATTTGTTAAGCATTCATTTGACAAATTTTTATTGAGTACCTACTTATCATCCACCAGGCACTCCTCTAAGATACTGGGAATATAGGGTTGAACAAAAAAGAATCATAGCCTAATGGAACATCCATTTTTAAAATAATATTAAACAGTATGCTTGAATTATATAATATTATTAATCAAAGCAATTCTTTTCATAAGGAATGAAAACTACACTTTACCAAATAGAAGTCATATGAACTTTTAAAATGAATAAAGACATCTATCTGCATATTATTTACATGGAAATGAATGCTTCTAACACTTTAAAATAATTTTTTTCTTGATAAAATTTAAAGCTCTCTAATTCCTATTAGAATTTTATTTACTCTATAATGGACTTAGCAAATTAATTAGGCTTTATATACACATAAGATAAACTTGAATGTATTTTTAAATGTCTATATATATAGTTCTATGTACGTGTGAATACTCTTTAGAAAGATCTTTCCAAAATTGTTGACATCTGAAAGATTCATTCCTTTCTGTGTTATTTCCCTCAGAGATTATGCAAAATTTGATTGTGCTTTTAAAGACATTGTGCATAGTTAATTTATGGATAAATCAAACTGAATATGAAATCATTTTGTAAGTCCATTTGGTTCTTACATGATCTAGCTATAGGTACTTGATTGTTTTCCCCACAAAAGCACTGAGTAAAGTTAACTTAATGAAAGAGAATATGATTTTCTTTTCATATAGTGAAAAGGCAAGAGTGAAATATGGTGAGTTCCATTGTTTGAAAGGAGAGGCAACTTCTTAAATAGCATTTATTTTTATTTTTAACTTTTATTTTAATTTCATGGGTACAAGTGCAGGTTAAAACTATAATTTAGTAACTCTCTGTTTTGAAATTTCTTTCAGTAAAGTTGCCTATGTGTATCACTAGCATTGATTTAATGAAGTAGCGAGAGGAGAATCCGAAAATTGAGAGTAAAGTAATTGAAAATCTATTAGCTGAGAGGTTCCTGTCATGCTATATTTAGAGAACACAATTAAAGGGGAAAAAAAGGTAAAAAAAAAGAAAAAAAGAAAAAAAGAAAGAAAAAGAAAAAGAAGCTTTTATGTGAAAAGACAGAGAATGACAGTGCACAATAGAAAGAGCTGCACTAAAGAAAAAGAAAAATGGAAACATTTATCCATTGCAGCATGATATTAAAATATTCTGAAAGTGCATGAAAATTAATTATCTACTTTAGTTTCCCTTTACAAATGATTTGGAAATGTCAAACAAATTTCTGGATAAATGAGAAGGCTAAGCACTGAATCATTTGCAGGTGTTTTCTGAACACAGCAGAGCCTGGCAGATTCTGACATGCATGAGACAAGCCCCACAAAATACGATGGGTTTCTCATACTCATATGCACTTCTGCTGTAGACAATATGCTCAAGAATATAGAAGCCCATGTTGCCTGTTGCTTTGAAAGATAAGATGATGTGGTGGAAGGAACACTGGGTTGAGTCTCCGGAGACCTGCATTCTAGTTACATTTTCGCTCTTCATCTCAGCAACTTGGAGACCAAGGCATACAGGATTTCAGCTCTGGAACGGAGATGAAAGAGTTAAACATATTCTCCTCTAAGATCCCTTCCAACTTGATCATGCTGTAGCCTTGTGATATGTTGTTCTCTTACAAACTAAACCGCAGATACAGTCATGTTTTCCGTGCTTGAACCTCATGGCCAAGAGGGCTTATTTTATGTTTTCAACTGTAATCAATTGAAAGTATGCAGGGCATAGATATCTTGGAATTAAATAAGCACATGATTACTTGCACTAAAAAGTTTCTGTTTCATTAAGTACAAATTCCTGATTAGAACACAAGGAGGCAGACCCCTCCCTTTGCAATTCTGTAGTCTAAAGGATTAGGCCAAAACGATTGTGTTTATTATGAAGCAACCACAGGAAAATGTTCCCAATGGAAATGTGTGATTTCTTCAAGAAAATATATTTGCAATGGGATTGTAAATACAAGAGAAAATCCAGTGATTGTTATATTTCTGCAATCAATATTACCATTCATCTCAAGACCCACCCATTTAATAAACCTTTCTATGTATAAGACACTTAAATTTATAGATTGAATATTTATACTTGGACTTTTTTAGTGTTTTAGAGGAATAATCAAAAGATAGAAAATATACATGATTAGTTAAATGTAACAAGCTGGCATCCCAATTCTACATTTGAAAAAAGAAAATAAGCTCAACTTTGGATCTGTAATCAATGTGTTCATCAAAATGCTACAAGAATAAATTGTATGGGTAAACATGATTGGCATATCACACAGTGCAATCCTCCCTCAGAGATTCACACTGAGCACTAACATCCTCTGAGTCAATTTGTTTAACTTAAAAAAAAAAACTTTATTGACTTAATTTCGTACCATAACAGCCACCCATTTAAATAGTTTATAGTATATTCACACACTGTCATGTCACCACAATCAATTTTAGGTCATTTTCATCACGCCAAAGAGAAACCTTATAAGCATTAGCTGTGACTCCCTATTGCTCTCAAAGCCTAGGGACTCCCTCACCATCCTTAGGCTACCACAAATTTTTCTTGTTTTGTAAATTTGAATATTTTGGACATTTTATATAAATTGAATCATACAACATGTGGTTCCTCTCATTTAGCATAATGTTTTCAAGGGTCATCAATGTTGTAGCAAGTATCGACCCTTCATTTCTTTTTATTGCCAAATAATATTCCATTGTAAGACTATACTACATTTTATTTATTAGCAATGATGATGTACATTTGTGTTTTTTCCACTTTTTTGGCTAATATGAGTAACATTGGTATGAATCTTCCTGTAGACATTCTTTGTGGACATATGCTTTCATTTCTCTTTGTTGTATATCTAGAAGTAGATCATATGGTAATCCAATGTTTAACAGTTTGAGGAAATGCTAAACTATTTTCTGAAGAGACTGCACCATTTTACATTCCAGCCAGCAAGGAACGAGGCCTTCAGTTTCTCTATATCCTTCTCAATACTTGTCATTTTTTTAATTATAGTAGTCCTTATGAGTGTAAAGTGGTATTTCAATATGGTTTTACCTTGCAGTTCCCTAATAGGGGATAATGATGCTGTGTATCATTTAATGTGCTTATTGGCCATTTACATACCTTCTTTGGAGAAATGTCTATTCATGTTAGCTGCCCATGTTCTAAATTGGGTTACTTATCTTTTTATTATTTAGTTGTAGTTTTATATATACTTAAGGTACAAGTCTCTTATCAGACATATGATTGCCAAGTGGTTTTTTCCAATTCTGTAGGTAGTCTTTTCACTTTCGATGGTGTCATTTGGTGCACAAAAGGTTTTTATTTTGATGAAGTTCAATTTGTCAATTTTTTTGTCACTGTGCTTTGGTGTCACATCTAAGAAATGATTGCCTAAACCAGGGTCACAAAGGTTTACTCCTATGTTTTCTTCTAAAAAGGTTTATTCCTATGTTTTCTTCTAAAAGTTTTGTACTGTTAACTCTTACAGTTAGATCTGTGGTCCATTTTTAGTTAATTTTTGTGTATTGTGTGAGTTATAGGTCCAACTTTATTCTTTTGCATCTGATATCCAATTGTCTCAGCATAACTTTTGAAAAGACAATTCTTTCTTGCACTGAATTGTCTTGGCACTTGTTGAAAATCAATTCACTATAAACATATGGATTTATTTCTGGACTTTCAATTCTGTTCCACTGATCTACCTATCTTATTACCAGTATCATACTGTCTTGGTAACTATAGCTTTGTTAGTAAATTTTGAAATCACTAAGGGTGAGTCCCCCAACTTTGTTCTTTTTCAAGGGTGTTTTGGCTGTTTTGCATTTCTTGTATTCCAATTGAAATTCAGGATTAGTATGCCAATTTCTGTAAAAAAGCAAGTTGGATTTTGATGGGGCTTGTATTTGAATCTGTAGATCACTTTGATGATATTTCCATCTTAATCATATTAAGTCTTCAGGTCCAAGATCTATTTATGAACCCTCTCTTTCATTCTTACATGGACCTATTTCAAGGTGCAGGAAAATCTTTACTGGTATTCTTCATAGCACTCTTCTTGGCAAAACTAATATTAGAAGGCACCTCTGTCAACTATGCTGATGACCCAAGGCTAAGAAGGGAACATATGGTAGACTCAGTGATATCAGGTAAGATTGATATACTGACATCAACAATATGAAATTTGTCAGCCTTAAAAACCAATAACTATATTTAGGTTAAAAATTTAACTGGAGGCGACTTCCGGGGCCCCTTCCCCCGGGACCATGGAACCTCGCCCGGGAGCTGAAGAAATTGGATATTCATTTTCTTAAAAAAAAAAAAAAAAAAAAAAAAAAAAAAAAAAAAATTTAACTGGAGAGAGGATCCAAGATGGCCGTTTAGGAACAGCTCAGGATTGCAGCTCCCAGTGAAAGCGCAGTGGGTGAGTGTATGCCGCATTTTTATTGCCCACAGACTAGGCAATTCCCAGGCGGAGGAGCCCCACAGGTCACCAGCGCGACTGTTTCGGCCAGCGCTGCGTGCCGGCCGGTGCCGCTGCTTTGCCCCACAGCTGCTTTGTCAGCGCCCAGGAGCAGCGGTTCTCCATACAAAATATACCAGTCCAGGTGCCCTTTTGGCTGGCGATTGGAGCCACGGGAAGTCACCCATTCATCTGTTTAAAAAGGGGACTGAGCAGAGAACCAGGACAGTAGATTCCAGGGGAAAAAAAAATGCGCCACAAACCTCAGTGCCGCTGTTTAAGCCAGCGCGGTGAGTGGCCACAGGGAAAAACAAACAGACCCCAGCGCCTCTTCAACAGGCAACTGGAACACTAACTTAAAAAAGGCTCTGAGGCAGGGAGCCTGGCGATCAGGCTCAGTTGGTCCCACCCCCACAAAAGAACAGCAACAGAAACTCTGGATTGAGAGTTTCACAGCAAGCGCAGCTGAACCCGGCACGGTCCAGCTCTGAGGGGGAGGGGCGTCCTCCATTACTGAGGCAGCCCACCACTCCGGAGGAAGTCAACCAATGCTGAGGCAGCCCACCGTTGCCAAGGCAACCCGCCATTGCTGAGGCAGCCCGCCATTGCCAAGGCAACCTGCCACAGCAGAGAAACTTCGCCTCAACAGAAGCGGGCCACCATCACCAATGCAGTTCTAACTACACCCATATAAACAGGACTGCAGGGAAGTTCACTCGGCAGCTGGGCGGAGCCCACAGCAGCTCAGCAAAGCCTCTACAGGCAGACAGTGACTAGGCTGCCACCTTGCTGGGCAGGGCAGCTCTGAAGGAAAAAAAAAAGAAGGCAGCAGCATAACGGAAACTCATAAATAAAGCCCTAAATCCCTGGGACAGAGCACCTGGGAACAAAAAGCAGTTTATGAGTTCTGCTGCAGCAGACCTAAACGTACCTGCCCAGCAGCTCTGAATGAACAACAGAGCTCACAGCTCACCATTTGAGCTCCTATAAAGAAGAGACCGTCTCCTCAAGCAGCTCCCTGACCCCTATATATCCAAAGAGACACCTCATAAAGGAGAGATCAGATTGACACTAGGCGGGTATCCTTCTGGGACAAAGATAGCAGAAGAAGAAGACTGGTAACAACCCTTACTGTTCAGCTGCTGCTGCAGGTGAACCCCAGACAAGCAGGGCAGGGCCTGGAGTGAACCTCAGCAGACCTACAGCAGAGGGGCCAGACTGTCAGAAGGAATACCAAGAAACAGAAATAACCTCACCATCAACAAACACAACATCAATCTGAAAGATTTGAGACCCAATCTGAAAGCCAGCAACTACAAAGTCGACAGGTGGATAAATCCTTACAGATGGGAAGAAACCAGTGCAAAAAGGATGAAAACACCCAAAACCAGAACACCTCTCCTCCTACAAGGGATCACAACTCCTCATCAGCAAGGGAACAAGGTTGGAGGGAGAACGAGTGTGATGAAATGACAGAATCAGACTTCAGAAGGTGGGTAGTAAGAAACTTCTGTGAACTTAAAGAACATGTTCTAACCAAATGCAAAGAAACTAAGAACCTTGAAAAAAGATTTGACGAAATGCTAACGAGAGTGGACAAAATAGAAAGGAATATAAGTGAATTGATGGAGCTGAAAAACAACACAAGAACTTCGTGGAGCATGCACAAGTATCAACAGCCGAATTGACCAAGCAGAAGAAAGGATATCAGAGGTCGAAGATCAACTCAATGACATAAAATGGGAAGGCAAGACTGGAGAAAAAAGGGTAAAAAGGAATGAACAAAATCTCCAAGAAATGTGGGACTATGTGAAAAGACCTAATCTACATTCGATAGGCGTACCTGAATGCGACGAAGAGAATGAATCCAAGCTGGAAAATACTCTTCAGGATATTATCCAGGAAAACTTCCCCAACCTAGCAAAGCAAGCAAACATTCAAGTCCAGGAAATACAGAGAACACCACAAAGATATTCGTCAAGAAGAGCAACACCAAGGCACGTAATCGTCAGATTTACCAGGGTTGAAATGAAGGAGAAAATACTAAGGGCAACCAGAGAGAAAGGTCGGGTTACCCACAAAGGGAAGCCCAACAGACTCACAGCAGATCTCTCAGCAGAAACCCTACAAGCCAGAAGAGAATGGGGGCCAATATTCAACATCCTTAAAGAAAAGAACTTTCAACCCAGCATCTCCTATCCAGCCAAACTAAGCTTCATAAGTGAAGGGAAAATAAAATCCTTTGGGAACATGCAAGTACTCAGAGATTTCGTCACCACCAGGCCAGTTCTACAAGAGCTCCTGAAAGAGGCTCTACACATATAAAGGAACAAGTACCAGCTCAACTAAAGGGCAAAACACCCAGCTAGCACCAAAATGGCAGTATCAAATTCGCACATAACAATATTAACCCTAAATGTAAATGGACTAAATGCCGCAATCAAAAGACACAGACTGGCAAATTGGATAAAAAGCCAAAACCCATGAGTGTGCTGTATCCAGGAAACCCATCTCACATGCAAGGATACACAAAGGCTCGAAATAAAGGGATGGAGGAAGATTTACCAAGCAAATGGAGAGCAAAAAACAGCAGGAGTTGCCATTCTCATCTCTGATAAATTAGACTTTAAAGCAACAAAGATCATAAGAGACAAAGAGGGACATTACATAATGATAAAAGGATCAATGCAACAAGAAGAGCTAACGATCCTAAATATATACGCACCCAATACAGGAGCACCCAGATACATAAGGCAAGTTCTTAATGACTTACAAAAAGACTTAGACTCCCACACAATAATAGTGGGACACTTTAACACCCCATTGTCAATATTAGACAGACCGACCAGACAGAAAATTAACAAGGATATCCAGGACTTGAACTCAGACCTGGACCAAGCAAACCTAATAGACATTTACAGAACTCTCCACCCCAAATCCACAGAATATACATTCTTCTCAGCACCACATCACACCTACTCTAAAATTGACCACATAATTGGGAGTAAATCACTCCTCAGCAAATGCAAAAGAACGGAAATCATAACAAACAGTCTCTCAGACCACAGTGCAATCAAGTTAGAACTCAGAATTCAAAAACTAACCCAGAACCGCACAGCTTCATGGAAACTGAACAACTTGCTCTTGAATGTTGACTGGATAAACAATGAAATGAAGACAGAAATAAAGATGTTCTTCGAAACCAACGGGAGAGAAGACACAACATACAAGAATCTCTGGGACACATTTAAAGCAATCTCTAGATGAAAATATATAGCAATAAGTGCCCACATGAGAAGCAAGGAGAGATCAAAAATTGACACCCTATCGTCAAAACTGAAAGAGCTAGAGGAGCAAGATCAAAAAAACTCAAAGTCTAGCAGAAGACAAGAAATAGCTAAGATCAGAGCAGAACTGAAGGAGATAGAGACACAAAAAACCCTTCAAAAAATCAATAAATCCAGGAGCTGGTTTTTTGAAAAGATCAACAAAATAGACAGACCACTAGCCAGATTAATAAAAAAGAAAAGAGAGAATAACCAAATTGATGCAATAAAAAACGATAAAGGGGATATCACCACAGATTCCACAGAAATTCAAACCATCATCAGAGATTATTACAAACAACTCTATGCACATAAACTAATAAACCTGGAAGAAATGGATAAATTCCTGGACACTTGCCTCCTCCCGAGCCTAAACCAGGAAGAAGCCGAAACCCTGAACAGACCCATAACAAGGTCCGAAGTTTAGGCAGCAATTAAGAGCTTACCACCCAAAAAAAGCCCAGGTCCAGACGGGTTCACAGCCGAATTCTACCAGACATACAAAGAGGAGCTGGTGGCATTCCTTCTGAAACTATTCCAAACAATCCAAAAAGAGGGAATTCTTCCCAAATCATTTTATGAGACCAACATCATCCTGATTCCAAAACCCGGCTGAGACTCAACAAGAAAAGAAAACTTCAGGCCAATATCCATGATGAACATAGATGCAAAAATCTTCAATGAAATACTGACAAGGCAATTGCAACAGCACATCAAAAAGCTTATCCACGAATTGCCTGAACCCAGGAGGTGGAGGTTGCGGTGAGCCGAGATCGCGCCATTGCACTCCAGCCTGGGTAACATGAGTGAAACTCCATCTCAAAAAAAATTAAAAAAAAAAGGCTGATCCACCATGATCAAGTAGGCTTCATCCCGGGGATGCAAGGCTGGTTCAACATATGCAAGTCTATAAACGTAATTCACCACATAAACAGAACCAAAGACAAAAACCACATGATTATCTCAATTGATGCAGAGAAGGCCTTTGACAAAATTCAACAGTGCTTTATGCTAAAAACCCTCAATAAGCTAGGTATTGATGGAACATATCTCAAAATAATAAAAGCTATTTATGACAAACCAACAGCCAATATCATACTGAATGGGCAAAAACGGGAAGCATTCCCCTTGAAATGTGGCACCAGACAAGGATACCCTCTCTCACCACTGCTATTCAATATAGTATTAGAAGTTCTAGCCAGAGCAATCAGTCAAGAAAAAGAAATAAAGGCATTCAAATAGGAAAGGAGGAAGTCAAATTGTGTCTATTTGCAGATGACATGATTGTATATCTAGAAGACCTCATCGCCTCAGCCCCAAATCTCCTGAAACTGATAAGCAAGTTCAGCAAAGTCTCAGGATACAATATCAATGTGCAAAAATCACATGCATTCCTATACACCAATAACAGACTTAAAGAGAGCCAAATCAAGAACAAGCTTCCATTCACAATTGCCACAAAGAGAATAAAATACCTAGGAATACAACTAACAAGGAACGTAAAGGACCTCTTCAAGGAGAACTACAAGCCACTGCTCAACAAAATAAGAGAGGACACAAACAGATGCAGAAACATTCCATGTTCATGGTTAGGAAGAATCAATATCGTGAAAATGGCCATACTGCCCAAAGTAATTTACAGATTCAATGCTATCCCCATCAAGCTACCAATGACCGTCTTCACAGAACTGGAAAAAACCACCTTAAACTTCATATGGAACCAAAAGAGAGCCTGCATAGCCAAGTCAATTCTAAGCAAAAAGAACAAAGCGGGAGGCATCACACTACTGGACTTCAAACAATACTACAAGGCTACAGTAATCAAAACAGCATGGTACTGTTACCAAAACAGAGATATAGACCAATGGAACAGAACAGAGGTCTCGGAGGCAACACAACATATCTACAACCATCTGATCTTTGACAAACCAGACAAAAACAAGCAATGGGGAAAGGATTCCCTGTTCAATAAATGGTGTTGGTAAAGCTGGCTAGCCATGTGCAGAAAGCAGAAACTGGATCCCTTCCTGACACCTTACACTAAAATTAACTCCAGATGGATTAAAGACTTAAACATAAGACCTAACACCATAAAAACCCTAGAAGGAAATCTAGGCAAAACCATTCAGGACATAGGTGTAGGCAAGGACTTCATGACCAAAACACCAAAAGCATTGACAACAAAAGCCAAAATAGACAAATGGGACCTAATCAAACTCCACAGCTTCTGCACACAAAAGAAACAGTCATTAAAGCGAATCGGCAACCAACAGAATGGGAAAAAAGTTTTGCAGTTTACCCATCTGACAAAGGGCTCATATCCAGAATTTACAGAGAACTAAAACAGATTTACAAGAAAAAAACTAACAAGCCCATTCAAAAGTGGGCAAAGGATATGAACAGACACTTTACAAAAGAAGACATACATGAGGCCAACAAACATATGAAAAAATGCTCATCATCACTGGTCATCAGAGAAATGCTAATCAAAACAACATTGAGATACCATCTCACGCCAGTTAGAATGGCGATCATTAAAAAATCTGGAGACAACAGATGCTGGAGAGGATGTGGAGAAATAGGAACACTTTTGCACTGTTGGTGGGAGTGTAAATTAGTTCAACCATTGTGGAAGACAGTGTGGCGATTCCTCAAGGACCTAGAAATAGAAATTCCATTTGACCCAGCAATCCCATTACTGGGTATATATCCAAAGGATTACAAATCGTTCTACTATAAGGACATGTGCACACGAATGTTCATTGCAGCACTGTTTACAATAGCAAAGACCTGGAACCAACCCAAATGCCCATCGACGATAGACTGGACAGGGAAAATGTGGCACATATACACCATGGAATATTATGAAGCCATCAAAAATGATGAGTTTGGGTCCTTTGTAGGGACATGGATGAACCTGGAAACCATGATTCTCAGCAAACTGACAGAAGAGCAGAAGATCAAACACCGCATGTTCTCACTCATAGGCGGGTGTTGAACAATGAGAACACATGGACACAGGGAGGGGAGCACTACACACTGGTTTCAGCTGGGGGGAAATAGGGGAGGGACGTTGGGGGGTGGGGAGCTGGGGAGAGATAGCAAGGGTAGAAATGCCAGCGGTAGGTGATGGGGAGGAAGGCAGCAAATCACACTGCCACGTGTGTACCTATGCAACAATTTTGCATGTTCTTCACATGTACCCCAAAACCTAAAATGCAATAAAATAAATAAATGGGGAAAAAATTTAACTGTTCTAGAATAGTTTGGGGGAGTTTTTAAAATTATTATGTATGGTTGATACTTATTTTAGCTCTAGAAGTGAAGACTTAGGACATGATATCTAGCTTTTTAGATACTTGAAACTTCATATATCGAAGAGGAATCAAAATGAAGCAAAAGAATAGGATGATATTACCGGGGAGAGATTCAGTCTATAAGCATGCTTTATACATTATAAGAGGCTATTCTGATATATTTATTAAAGTATAATACAAAAAATCATCTTAATAATATTAGATATTCATAATGATGACCATCAAAACTGCAGGAGACTCAGTGATCAAAAGAATACTACCTTATTCAGTATCTCCTATTTACCAAGCAGGAGAGAGAAATTGGAACATTTTAGAGACATTCTTAGCAACAAAGTTTGCAAAGGTTTTACTCTTTGCAGTAAAGAGTAAAATTGTGCAATTGAGTCCGGGTGATTATGGAGGTAATTTTATTGGCACTATGAGTATTTTTTTAGAGTTCATCAATTTTGCAGTTGATTTTCTTTTCCTTCCTTCCTTCCTTCTTTTCTTTCCTTCTTTCTTTCTTTCCTTGATTCCTTCTTTCCTTCCTTCCTTTCTTTCCTTCTTTCTTTCTTTCTCTCTTCTTTTCTCTTCATGGAGTTTCATTCTTGTTGCCTAGGCTGGAGTGCAATGACTCAATCTTGGCTCACTGCAACCTCTGCCTCCCAGGTTCAAGCAATTCTTCTGCCTCAGCCTTCTGAGTAGCTGGGATAGGCATGTCCCACCATGCCCGGTTAATTTTTTTATGTTTTTAGTAGAGACAGGGTTTCACTATGTTGGCCAGGCTGGTCTCGAACTCCTGACCTCATGTGATCCACCCACCTCAGCCTCCCAATGTGCTGGGATTACAGGGATAAGCCACTGTGCCCAGCCTCTTTCTGATTTAAAAACATAAAGCTGACGCATGGTGGAATATCTTTTCCATGAGTGAAGTGGCAACTTAAGCTAACATTGAGGTTAGTAATAACATTTCTAACAACTACATTTCTTTATGAGGTTGGTAAAATTACTACTGTCACTTTACTAATGATTAAACTGAAGTTTAGAGAGGGCATATAACTTGCCCAAAGACATAGAGCTAGTCAGCAGCGGAGCTAGCAAGACAGGAGTTTCTGATTTCTAGCTGCTGGTTGTCTGCCTTCCAAGAGAGAAGTTTGAGCAACGAATTATGTAGGTTTAGTTTAGTGGCTCAATTCTTTAGGTCTATTTCTGTTCTTTCCCTTATCCTGATTGTATTATTTCTTCTGCACTACCTTTGCCTTGAAAAACTTCATGGAAATTGCACTCTGGTGATTCTGATGCACCTCTGTTCTTTTCAGTGTGTTGGAACTTCTGGGGATGGGTAATTGTGGTGATAGCTTGATAACTGTTAATAACCACAGATCATGAGAAGACACCTGAAAGCACTAGAAACACAAGCTGTTCTAGAATACCTGGTTCACTTCAAGCCATTTAAATGTATTCTTTAATCTAAGATCTCTTAGTCTTATCCTGATTTTGCTTATCTTAGAAATTGGCTATACGTTTAGGGATGCTCTAGTTTAAAAAAGACGAATCTGAGAAAATGTGACCTGAAAGAGTCTGTTAAATTATTATGTTTCCTGGATTAACAAGGTTTATACCCATGCCCCCCCAGGAGCTGCTAAGTCTATCATCGTCCCCAGGTGGATGTCCCAAAATGGCTGCCACAAGAAAGTACCACAAACTGGATGACTTAAAACAAAGGAAATTTATTTGCTCATAGTTCTGGAGTACAGAAGCCTAAACTCAAAGTGTTGCCAGGGCCATGCTCCCTTTGAAGCCTAGAGGGCAGAATCCTTCTTTCCTCTTTCAGTTCTGATAGCTCCAGCTATCCCTCAGCCGGCAGATGTGTCCCTCCTAACTCTTCACAGGACATTCTCCCTGTGTGTCTGTCTTTACACTGTCTTCCTTCTTTATACTCTTATGCTGGAGTATAAGGACTCCAGTCATATTGGATCAAAGGCCTACCCTACTCCAGTGTGACTTCATCTTAACTTGGTTACATTTGCCAAGACCTTATTTCCAAATAAGATCATATTCACATGTACTGGGGGTTAGGACTTTAATGTATTTAGGGGAGGGGCACAATGCAACCCATAACACCATAACTGTATTTGTTTTAGGGCTGAAGCATGATTATTTCAGACCAATGCCTCAGAGAAATGTGGAGGTGGGTGGAATCATTCTACCGAAAATTAGTATTTTAACACTTAGAACATATGGCCTTTTCACCACTTCCTTCAAAAAGTGGATGTATTTTCATGAGGATGTGGATATTCTGATATCGAAGGTCTCTACAAGGTGATGTTATGTCAACTAGTACAGTGTGGTATGACAACAGTAGTACTGCAGTGTGATGAAAGCACCAGCAACTGACAAAATCCACAGACTAGCTGAAACAATCAGAGATTGATCGATGTTTGAAGCCCAGATTTCAGCAGCAGCTGCTTCATTGAGAATTAGTTTTACTGACTCACCACTGCAGGTGCCACTTTTCTCTGAGCCAGACAAATCCTGATATGAGCAAGGTACTGTTATAAGAATTATAAATTCAGCCAGTTCTGACTATCATTGGCCTAAATATGAGACTTGTAGTCATTCTTAAAGGAAGGAGATCATTTTGATACTTAAAATACATATTAAAATCATTTATTGATTTATTTATTTTAAAGACAGGGCTTTTCTGTTACCCAGGCTGGAGTGCAGTGATACGTGATCATTGCTCACTGTAACCTCAAACTCCTGGGCTCAAGCAATCCTTCTGCTTCATCCTCCCAACTAGCTGGGACTACAGGTGTATGCCATGATGTTGAACTCATTTTTCTATTTTTTTATAGAGGTAAGGTCTCACTATATTGCCAAGGATGGTCTTGAACTCCTGGGTTCAAGCAATCCTCCTGCCTTGGCCTCCCAAAGTGCTGGGATTACAGATGTAAGCCACTGTTCCTGGCCTAACATTAATATATTTTTGTCAAGTTTTTTTTTGTTTTGTTTATAGCCTACTTGCCTTTAAATTTAATGTAATGCTTTATAGTGAAGCATATCTAAATAATTCATCTTCTACAAGGCAAATATATATAATATAGTATTTAGAATTTAGTATGCCTAGTAAACATCCCTTTAGGGAAAATAAACCTTTGTAAAAAGCATATTAATACATTTGAAAATTCCAATTTGGACTTTAGTGACATCAACAGTGTTTAAATTTAGTTTGGACTAGAGTGAACGGCAGCCATGAAATGCATGGTCTGTATAGCCCAATACAGCGAACTTCTATAAAAGCTTTTCCAGTTCTAGAAAGATCATGAATTAGAAAAAAATAAGTTTTGTTGTTGTTGTTGTTCTGGTTGATCCACATACCTGGGTTAAAAAAAAAATCAAAATGAAAGCAATGATAAAAAGAAACAAGGTTAGGCTGCATAGCTTAGTAAAGATAAGTAGGAAAATCAGAAATGAATATTTCAACCTAAGTCTTTTTATTAGTGGGCAAGATATGAAACATGAATTGGCCAGTTTACTTTTGAGAGATTGTTCTTACAGATAGTACCTGAATCACTCTTGGAAAGGCTATTTAAAATTGATCTATTGCAAAGTTTTATTTCAAATTATTTTTAATCTAAAATTCAAAAGTAACAATCTGTATCTTATTTAGATAAAAGCATCTAAATCTGCAGGATGTTGACTAGTTAGCAAAGAAATATTCCTCTGAATAAGATTCTTCTAAAGCATTTCTCTGCTGTGTATGCTTTTTGTAGGGTATAGGAGAATGAAATAGCAATGACAATGTTAGGACAAAGTAGACTCAGGAGGGAGACCTTCAGCCCAAGAAATAACGAGATCAAAATCACACAGGAATTCACACAGAGTTAGTTCTGAAAGAAAACAGATGTCAGGGAAAGGAAAAAAAAAAGTTGGTTGTAAAGTCAGTTTTTAATGAGAAAAAAAATGCTACTAATATTTCTTTCTGAAATTGTAAGGATTCAGTGAGAAAATGTTTAAAGCATCTGGAAAATCATGGGCACTCCACAATATAGTTAAAATGCATTTGAAATTTTCATAAATCTTTTCTGGTCCTATGCATGTAATTGGTTATTTAGAGATAATTTGGCTATAGATGAAGCTGTTTATCCTTCACCCCCTAACCTGCCACCTCAGTAAAGGAATGACCTGCGACCTTGTGCTAGTCATTTAACCTTCTAAAGCACAGCTTTTCCTTTGGTACAAAGAATAGTCATAATAGCAACTTCTGTTTATTAAGCACCTATTACATGTTAGGAATTATGCTAAGTACTTTTCGGACGTTGTCTCATTTAATCTTCACAACATCCTGAGGTGGAAGTTTCATTTCCACAGTACAAATACGGAAGTATGAGCTGAGTTTGCCCAAGTCACATAGCTATTATATTCTAGAGCCAGTCTGTCTCCAGAGCTCGTGTGCATAGCATTATACTGTCTTTAATGTTAGTCTTTTCTAGCCTTAGCCTTTCATGACCAAACCTTTATGACCATCTGACTTCCTTTGCCCAGTGCACTCACCATCAACACTGCCTCTCAGCCAGATTCAAGCAGGTTAATCTTGCAAAATCCCTTAAATCTCTAGCAGGTTACCTATGCACAAGATGAAACTGATGTTTAAAGGGCTTATTGCTTTGTAAGGGGTCATTTAGCTAACCAAAATTATGTCAATTTAATAGCATCTTGACTGACTCAAAAGGGCACAAAATTATAATATCTACTTCAAAAACTTTTTTTAAAACTAGAGATATGTGCTAGTTTTTTTTTTTCTGAACTTCTCTCCCACCTTTCCCTTCTATATCTCTAAGAGTCTATCAAATCACTTTCTGGTAGATACGCAATATCACAGCACGTTTATTAGTATCCTTGAGCTGCCCTCATGGGCACATTTGTGTGTGCTTTTTAAATAGACTAGACTCCCCTTGACCAGGTTACTGATATTATCAAAGTAGGGATGGAACATCTGGTTTTAAACTATAACACTAAGAGGGTATCTTATAGAAACCACTTTGAAAAAATATGGGATATATCAAAAGTGACCTCTAAAGTAGAATTCATCAATTTACTTTCAGACAAAATCTGAAAAGCATATTTCTCTTTGTTGCTCCTGTGAATTGACTTAGTCAACCACTACTACTTGTATTAAGTCAGTATGGCAGGCAGACCTGGATTCATGTCTTGATCTTGGTTGGGACTGGCTCTATTATAACCTCAAGCTCCCTTAGGCATCCAATGGTACTAATATTTTCTTCTGAAATTGTTTGTAGGGATTCAGTGAGAAAATGTTTAAAGCATCTGGAAAATCATGGGCACTCCACAATTGTTTGCTCCCTTTCCTTTCAATGAGTTAGTATATTCATTTTTATATTTAACATAGTTTTCATTGGCTTTTTTTGGTGAGCCCATATATTTATAGATGCCAGATGAAAATCTGCTTCTATGTATGTAAAAATACTGTGGTTGGACTTAACTTTTTTCAATTTATTTTATAATTAACATCAATATTAACTGTGATGCCTAACAATTTTCTCTTTAACCTCAGATATACCTATTAAAAATGTTGTACGTCATATGAAAGATATATAAAGCTTATGAACTTTTTGGTTGGTGTTCAAGGATTATAATGCAGGTAAAGTAATACAAGCTAAGAAGTTTAATAGTTGTGGAAAAATTTTAATGTGACTTCCTTTATTGAGGCTTTGCAAGCAAACATTAAGAAGCAGTCAATAGTTTACCAAAAAAAAAATGTGAATATGCTGTTTTGGTGCTGTGGATTCTTTGTGGCACGGGATAAAAAAGTAAAGAGACGGTCTTCCCAGGTTGATCTGAGTGGCTTTTGAGTTATATTTAAATGCCAGGAATTCTAATACCACACAGCCCACACCTGAAAAGATATATAGACAGATAGGGTGAAACAATGGCAGTTTTGCATTTTGAATGCTGTGTCATGAAATGCAACTCCCACTTTCTACCCTGCTCCCACTTAACATATACATATCTTTCTCTTGCACAACTCAAAATAAGAAAAAAAGTTGATTTTTCCTCCTCAAGCTAATTTCTTAGTGTACAGCAACCTTCGTTCAGGTATTCTGCAACCATATGTAGAAGAAAGACCATTTTAGAGCAGACTTTCGCACCCTGATCCACAGAATTGAAAAGTATTATCTGGTCATTAAGTAAAAAAAATTACAGGGTGTAGAATCCCAAAATGTGCACCAATATTAAGAACTTAAAAGAATACTGTATGTAAGAATCAAGGATAACACTAAAAACCACCGTGAAAACTATCTTCCAAACAATTGGAAAGACTGTGGATAATGCGGTCACTATGTGAAAAGAAAAAGATTACTAACAGATTTCTCTTCAAAGAAAGAGACAGGAATATCAATTTCTCATACAAAGTGAATTAGTATGATTGACTGTTATGAAAATGTGCTGGTAAAGAATATTGGAATCTTCCCTGATATCCTTTAAGCAGCTATACTATACATTTTGCAGATTCATACTAGAGAGAAAGTAATCTTCAAAGAAGCTAAAATGGTGAGTTTTGTCAATCTGAAGTGGAGAATGGAATACAAAATGAAATCTTCGGACTTACTTCTCTCTAAAAAAGTTTCTGCTGGTTGGGTGAAGCAGGCCAGGTGGGGAAGGACTGTTGGAGGGCCTAGTATAATGTTGCCTGAATGTTCTGGAATGCTGATGACCTTCCAGGAATCACAGCACATCTCACAAGTGATACAGATTCCCAAATTCTTGCTTCTTATATGTAACAGTTGGCTTCTATGTTACCAACTTTATTAACTTCAAAGCTTAATGTGAAATTTAAACCACTGTATCTTCCAATGAAACAATAAAAATTGAGGAGGAGGATTTGTTTCAATTTGCCATTTCTACTTACAGACATCAGCCCCTGACTAAGTGTGTTGACTCAATCCTGTTATCCCAAAAGTCTGGGAGACCAAGGTAGGAGGATTGCTTGAGGCCAAGAGTTTGAGACCAGCCTGGAAAATATAGTGAGACCCCATCTCTATTTAAAAAACACAACAAAAACAAAAACAATCAGCCTCCTAGAAAGAGTGTGTGAGTAGCAAGGCACTTATGCTTCTTTGTTTTCCCTTCATTCCTGTTACCTCATTTCTTCCTCTATTGTGAGATTTTAAAAAGGGCAGAATGACATAGGTACCTGTTGGGTGTTTTTTTCTCTCTTGGAATTCTGGAAATTTAAACTAAAGAATTATTGAGATCTGGCTTATTCAGAACCATAATTAATGTCTTTCTAGTTCAAGAAACAATTGCTTTAGTTTTTCATGGGAGCTTTAAATGGATTTAAGACATTTAGCCCCCATTAGATTCCCTTTACATTTGTTTGTCAGCTTGAATGAAGGTTAACTCTATTATTCCATGATATTAATCATTAGCCCTTTCCTATGGAGGATAATAGCATTCTTTTTTTACCTTTGCTGATTACTGCTGCTCTCTCCTGCCTTCTGTGAGAATACCACATCATTCAGCTTTTGGCACTCTCTGATCTGTCTTAGTCTCAGAGTCTATTAATTTTCACATTTTTCAGCTGTATACACTATACAGAATTGCTGACATTTCTGTTTTCAAATTTTCCTTTTGTCTGAGTTCCAGGCCTATATTTTCAGCTCCCCCGTGGCTATTTTCTACCATCTGAACTTCACCCGTCTCCCTCTCACCTGTTATTTTGTTGGTTGTTCCACGATTGTCCTAGTTCCCTTGGCATAAAACCTTGGAATTGTTTGAGTTCATCATTCTCCCTCATTCAGTGCAGCCTGTCATCACATTCCATGGATTTTTCCATTTTGTATATGCGTTTATGTCCATATGCATTAGTTTCGGACATTGGTTTGGCAGTTATTGCAAAATCCAAAAATAGCAGTGGACGAAATACAATGTAAGTTTAGTTCTGTCTTATGTGCAATCCAAGCAGGTGCTATAGGGCTGGTATAGTGGCTTGACCATGTTAGGGATGCAGGCCCCTTCCATCTAGCTGCTTTGACATCTCCAGGGTATAGTGTTTGTCCACATCATGGAGCATGACTCATAACCACAGATGCAGCCCAGTTTTCAGAAAGAGCAAAAGAGGAGGGAGAGATCACATTCCCTTCTCTTTCAGTATATAACCTGGAAGTGGAATATATAACTTCTGCATATAGCCATAGTTAATGAAGAAATCCAGCTGCATGACCTAGCAGCATGGAAGGCTTAGTAATACTGTCTGTGACTATGAAACCAGCTAAGTTTCTATTTTATAGAGGGGAGAGAGGAGCAAATTGCAGCTAGCCAGCAGTATTCCCTACACTTGTCTTCCTCCACTTTTATAGCCTTCATCCCTTACTGGGTCCTTATTGCCCATTGCCACGGCTATTTCTAAAAACTTTTGCTAGATTTGCTATTTGCTTACTATCAATCCACCCATCACCCATTCTTTCTTGTAAGGAATCACATTTGTTGCTGTTGTTATTGTTAAACCTTGTCAAACCTTTGCTCAATGCCCACAGCATGAAGTCTCTATTTCAGTGTTCTTTATCATCTAGTCCTAGTATACCTGTTTCCAGACATCTTTCAACTTTTATTATTTCATTCATTCATTGTGTATATGCTGAGTGCTTACTATGTATCAGGCAGAATCATTCATTCTCCTAAGATAGTTCATTTGAGTTGGTGGGCAGGAAACATCTTCATGAATGCTCATTCTTTTTAATGTCATCATGATTCATCTCTGTGATAATTGTTTTCACCATTGAACTGCTTGAGAGGTTAAATGCATCTTCTTAAGAGTAGGCTTTTAAAACTAAGTCTTACAGTTGAAATGGTTAATTTGCTTCACACAGTCAGATGATGGTGACTAGATACATTTTAACTTTGAGGTTTTTATATATTTTAGAACTATGCCATGCCTTTAAAAAATATATTAAAAGAATACTTATTGAAGCAGCTATAACTAGATTTAGTTGCTCATTGACATTGTAAAATAGTTTAAATGAAAGCATAGGCTAGGTCTTATCTCATGTGTTATAGCTGTCTAGTTGCCTATTTGTTCCCAAGCAACTAAACCTGATCCCCAGTCTTACAGACCAAAGTATAAAACCTTTACCAGAACATGCCTTTGACTGGACTTTGTCCTCCAAACTACATTTGCTTCTCCCTCTACAGTCCTTGGTGTTTTGAGGCAGAAATTTGCATAATGTAACTATCCTGACATGATTTTTATATTTACAATTCATTTTTCAGAGAAGTCATTGAACCAGGTGAGATATATAAGGCTAAGTTATACAAATTCAGGGTTAAATCTATATTTAAAATTTTGATATTTTGTTCATCATAGATCATTGCATAAATTTTTATTTTTAAAATGTTTGGTGTTTACATGTTATTTATCTTGATTTCTGAGGTTTTGGGTACCCCCTGAAATTTTGTGCTTGAGATCTGATAGAGTCTTCTCCTTTATGCATATTATTTGCATATTAACATGGTTGGCTGATTGAGTAATTAAAACTCAAGATAGAAAACACATATTTGGAAGAAAAAATAAAATTTATTATTTTACCAAACCCTAGTACCAAAAACTACCATAAATCCTATCAGTTCATAGTTTAAGTATTTATATTTACAACTGGGGTCAGCTTGGGACATGCAGAGACACCAGTCCCTGCAACAAGGACTGATAATCCATCGAAAAGGAGGATGGACAAGCACCAAGATTAATATTTTTTGCTAGGTTATTACATCTTTCTTGAAATGCTCCTACAGTTCCATCTCCAGCCTGGTAGCCTCAGCTCTAAAGTGTCAGTGTTGACATGTAGTTTTGCCTGAGGGGAGAAGAGGAGTAGGAGGGAGGGAGAGTGGATAGAGCATCAGACTTTGAAACCCGAGGTACCCAGAGAGTTCTGCTTGTCTCCATTTTGAACATAGGCCTTCTGCTAAGGGATTAACTGAGGAAGAAAATATTCTGGCTAGGCCTGGTGGCTCACGCCTATAATCCCAGCACTTTGGGAGGGCGAGGCGGACAGATTGCCTGAGCTCAGGAGTTCGCTACTAGTCTGGGAAACACTGTGAAACCCTCTCTACTGAAACACCAGACGTAGCGGTGTGCACCTGTAGCCCCAGCTACTGGGGAGGCTGAGGCAAGAGAATTGTTTGAACTGAGGCGGAGGTTATAATTAGCTGGAGAGAGAGAGTGAGAGAGAGAGAGAGAAAACATCTAATTATACCTATTTATATTTTATTTTTACTGTATGTTAATGTGACATTTATAATAATTATAATATAGCAAATACGTTATAATAGACTATTAGTATAGAAATAATTTACAGGATAAATATTTATATATAGGAGATATGGACATACAAAAATTATTTTTGTATTTGTTAGGGGCATGTTACTCTTCTTGAAACCTTTTCAAGAATTACTGCACTTTTGTTAATAAAATATTTGATAATTGATATTTTAAAAGATGAGTAGACTCTGACAGTTTCTTAACCTTTAGTATTTTTGTGTTAAGCATATCCTCATTAAATCTGAATTTTTATGTATGTCAGTAATAAAAAAATATGGATGGAATATTTTCAAAGTCCACCATATAGGCATATTTGTATGTAACATAAACTGCAAAGAAGTGGAGAGGAAAAGAATAACTATTTCACTCCTCTTTCTTTCTTTCTTTCTTTTATTTATTTTTTTTATTTTTTATTTTTTTGGTTATATTGCAATAGACAGGGATAGGTGAATTTCTGTAAAATAAAAAAAAAATTAACCATGGAAAGGGTATAAAATTATAGGGATATTTTAAACATGCATTTTAAAAATGCAAATAGCAATGTTTAGTATTTAAGACTTTATTTATAGTTTTTACTAGACCTTTGCCAAGAACTGTGTCCAAATGGTTAAAAAAATTAGTACTACAAAACTTTGTTTCCTTCATCGTGTCATTTAGGAGTCCATATTTACATTACATTATATAAGTTTTGAAGTTTACCAGTTTTTTATCTTTTTACTACTTTCTGTATCATCATTCTTCATTTATATTTCACTTCCTCTTCTTAGTTCCTTATATTTGCTCTGGACATATAGGACTTATTGAAGGAAAAAGTCCAAGGGAAAGAATGAGGGGAAGAGCAAAGATCATTTGAGAACCTGAGTATGGGAACAAGGTTAAAATGATGTCTGCTTTTGATTTTAAAATTCTTCCAAGGTGATAAAATATGCATTCAGGCAGCGCTAAGTCTGAAAAACACCTAATGCACCTTGACATTCAACAGATATTTATTGCACTCCTCCTACCATCTGTGAGACACTGCGCTGGGGACAAGACAAATGAGTCACAGTCCGTGCCCTCAAAAGGCTTAAAAAAATGTGTTTGCAACAGGAAGGCAGACACTAATCCAAAATGTGTAATGCATGTGATAAGCACAAAGACAGATATATACCAGGATGTTTTAAAGCACACAGGGAGGAACCTGCCTAGACTGAGGGAGGCATAGAAGGCTCTGAAAAGTGTTGCCCAAGTTGACCCAGAGTAGATGAAGAAGACATACTAGCAAGGGGATGGGGAGGAGATTGAAGGCAAAGAAACTCAGCCATAGGAGCTACAGAAAGAAAGCACAGAATTCTACTGGGGGAGTGTGACTGTGGAGCTCTAGGATTCGTGCAGGTTGGGCATGAGTGAAAAGGGAGAAGTAGAGTGGGGCTAGTTCTTGGAGGGCATCATGTACCACGTGAAGGGATGTGGACTCTTGATATTGTAGGTGATAGGTAAGCTAATAAACGTTAATTATAGAATAATTATGACTATATTTACTTTGAAATAATTCCACCTGATACTTGTGTAAAGGATGAATTTGCAAGAATCACGAATGCATACAAGAAAATCATTAGGACGTTGTTGCCACAGCCCAGGAATAGTGAAAGGGAGGTTGAACTAAGGCAGGGAGAGTGTGGTGAAAGGAATTTGCAAAGTGCCTTATTGCTACCAGTGGTTAATGTGCATACTGATGGTTCATACTCCCATTACTTTTCACCCTTCTGTTCTTTTTGTTGTTGTTGTTGTTTTTTGAGATGGAGTCTTTCTCTGATGCCAACCTGGAGTGCAGTGGTGCAATCCTGGCTCACTGGAACCTCCACCTCCTGGTTCAAGCAATTCCCCTGCCTCAGGACCCCAAGTAGCTGGGACTACAGACATGTGCCACCACACCCGGCTAATTTTTTGTATTTTAGTAGAGACGGAGTTTTACCATGTTGGCCAGAATGGTCTCCATCCCCTGACCTCGTGATCCGCCTGCCTCAGCCTCCCAAAGTGCTGGGATTACAGGCATGAGCCACCGCGCCCAGCCTATTTTTCACCCGTTTTATGCCAGATGCCAAGCCCTGAAATATAAAGCCTATTCTGTGAGTAGGAATTATGCATAGGTAGATTATTTTTATTTCCAAGAGCAAGATGATTAGATTCCTTTGACATGATCCTTATGTGGGAACTGGGAATGTTGGTACAATTCTTCAGGACACTTACGAAGGGTGCACAAGATTCTCTGTAATTATATACTCAACGTGTGATGTATTTCTACAAACTTCCAAAGGTGGTATGATGCCAAGTATTCTCCTACAATTATTTTGATGTGGCTACAAATGTTTCCTGTAATGATCAGTTGTTTTTACATGATGATTTTCTCAACCTGACATTGATCCCTAACAGCATCAATGCAGCAATTATTTACTGGATTTTGTAGCTCATGATCCTAAGAACTAATAACTGTTATTTTAAATAAAGCCCTTTTGACTTTTAACAGAAAACTTTACGATTGAATTAAAGGTTCTGCTTTTCCCAAGAAAGTCAGGCAAGTCATAGTGTTTATCAGTTTTGACTAAATGTTTTAAAAAGCCAAAAAATAATTAAAATTTGATTAATTAACCGAATTGCTACCTTTTCTGGTTTTTCACAGTATTTTTTTTTTTAATTTTCAGGAAAGAAAGTTAACCAGAATTTCTTCTTAAACCTGTCTCAGAAAAAAACAACATATTTTAAGCAGAGATTTGTAAGTATCCTTTTCTTCTTTATTTAGGAAATTATATATTGATGTTGTGAAAGAAATCGTTCCTACCATAAAACACTTGACAGGAAATGGATATTTACTCTGAAGTGGTATGCAAAATTTGAATGAGAGTAATACATGTGCAAAAATCTACCACTCCTCAAACAACAAAATAAATAAACCAAAGCCTAAATTAGAAAACCGTCACCAAATCTATCTATAGCTCATAAATATTTGGTTTATTCTTTGGAAATTTCTCTTTGATGATGCCTTTTTTCCTTTTGTGAAAATATATGTATGTCCATATATTTTAGAAAGTTTGTCATATCAATGAGAAAAAAGACAAAAAGGTCCACAGGAAAAGGGAGAATCTGTATTCTGTTAAAAGTTAATATAGATTTTATATGACCACTTTTACTGAAATTTTTTAAAAAATCAAAGCTAGGTCTCATAATAGCTAAGGTCCATGCAGTTTCATAATAATTATGAAAGGCCTATTATTTATCATCCTATATCTGAAATTGATCAACTCAAGAATGAGGAATCTGGGAGACTTTTTCTTTTAATTTACCAGAGTTAAAGATAAGCACACATTTTTATGAATATTTTATTAGATTAATTTAGAAGAACTCATAAGTGAAAAAAGAAAAAAAGCAAACTTTGTCCTAAAAATGTATCTGTAGTGATAGCATTTTATGTTTTATTCCCTGAAAAAAATCTTCATGTCTAATGAAGTGTTATTGTAACACTGAAGCAAATAATCAGTATATTGAATTTAAGAACACAGAGTCAATGGTGTAAAGCAGCAGTCCCCAGCCATTTTTGGTACCAGGGACTGGCTTTACGGAAAACAATTTTTCTACAGACTTGGGGTTGGAGAGGGTAAGGACGGTTTCGAGATGATTCAAGCACATTACATTTATTGTGCATGTTATTTATGTTATTATTACATTATAATATATAATGAAATAATTATATAGTTTATCATCATATAGAATGAGTGGGAGCCCTGAGCTTGTTTTCCTGCAACTAGATGGTCCCACCTGGGGTTGATGGGAGACAGTGACAGGTCATCAGGCATTAGATTTTCATAAGAATCATACAACCTAGATCCCTCACATGTGCAGTTCACAATAGGTTCACGCTCCTATGAGAATCTAATGCCACCACTAGTCTGACAGGAGACAAAGCTCAAGTGGTAATGTGAGTGATGTGGAGTGGCTGTAAATACAGATGAAGCTTTGCTTACTCAGCTGTTGCTCACCTCCTGTTGTGTGGCCCAGTTACTAACAGGCTGTGGATTGGTACCAGGCCATGGATTGGCCTAGGGATTGGGGACCCCAGTGTAAAGAAGATCAGTAAAACAAAGTCATGCAACTAAGGTCTGGAGCTGAGTGGGCTCCTAACTAGCTGTATAAGACCTCGGACAGCACAATTCTGGGCTTCACAACTATAAATATTTGTGTTTGAGGGTTGTTGACTAAAATGATGACTACCTTAGATCATTTTATGATTCCAGGAAATCACTGAACTATTGCTGCTTAGTAAACAGTCACTTTATCTTGATTATTATATGACATTAACATTTGTGTAGCAGCTAATAAAACGAACCAACAGGAACTGAGATGTATTTTATCTTGCTTCATCAGATAAGACCTCAGCAATTGTTTAATTAAAAGGTGTATTAAGTGCTTAACTACACATTTTGCAGCAATATAGGCTGTTTCATAGCTTTGTGGCATTCGTTTTCAGTTTTAATGCATACATTTATTTATCTTGTAATTCCGGGTAAGTTGCCTGAACTTCCTAACACTTCGGTTTGTCAGTAAAATTAGGGTAACCATTCTGATATCACAGGATTGTCTTGGAGCTTAAAGGAAATGAAAAATTTAAGTATTAACAATGACATTAACCTATACTGCAATCATGATTTCCTATCTTTACTAAATTGTGTTCTAGATCATGAGGTTTTGTCCTTGTAAAGATTTTATTCGTAAACATATATACACTATATTATGGATGATATTGGTGTTTATAAAGTCACTGGAAGAATTGTTATAATGCAGATTCTTGGTCACACTTCCAGCTATTAACAAGCATCTTAGATAACTCATATGAAAGTAATTCATAAGCTACTCCTTGAGAAACACAAATTTTCCTTTAAAAATGATCGCCAAATCAAAATCAAAGGGGAGCTGTATAAAAAATACCATTTCTAGGGCTCTATCTTGGAGATCCCGATTTAGCAGCAGATCTGCAGCAAGGCCTTGGAACTTGTGTTTTCAAAAAACTGCCTCATTGCTTATGATATTTTGAAAACTCCTGCTTCACAGCTTCACTGCATCTCCAAGTTTTTGTTAAAGAAGGTTTTGGCTGTGCTGCTTACCATGTATGGATGAAGGGATGTAATCATGCCTGTGTGCTTCTGCTAGTCCAGATCAAGTAAAGAAAGAAAATGAAGAGTTTGAATGTCTGCTGTACATACATTAATGAGACTGACTGTCTTCTCACCCTTGGCTATGTAGGTACTTTACGTAAATCCCTGCATCAAGCCCATAAATTGCAGATTTCCTGAACCAGAAAACATCCTTGGAGATCACCTAGTTCAAACCTCTTATTTTGTGGAGGAGGGAATTAAATTCAGAGATTTGCCCAAGGCCCAGGAGAAAACCAGGACTAATAGTTAGATTCCTGTCCCAGGCTTAGTTTCATTTCTATCACAATTGGATGACTTTAATCCTGTCATTTTAAAAACCTGTAACATTGTGAAACCAGCTTTTCTAGCGCTGATATTGGGCTTCCAGACCATAGAAAGTGCACTTAGTTGTCCAGCTCTATGAAAGTGAGAGTGTCTTCCTTCCCAATTCCAGTTCTCCATCCTGAATTCAAAGATGCAGGAGGGCCACTGAAGGATTGCTGGTACTCACCTGGAGTGGACATCTTTTCCTATAGTTGCACCAACTTCTCTATTGCCTTCTTGGTCTTTATGTTAGCCAGAGCCAGGCCTTTTCTTAAACTCCGTATCTCCAGAAGGCAGAGCCATGATCTTAGTTTTTCTTTTTTCATACTTGCATCTTTTTCTGTGTGTTTGTGTGTGGCATGTCTTTGGTTGCCCTCATTCAGTTTTTTTTTTTCAGCTCTGGAGTGGAATTAAGTTCAACAAATAACTCAGTGGTTGTCTGTCCCAAGAACAGTCCTGGGTACCAGAGATGTAAAATGAATCCAGAGTAGTCCTTGTTTCAGAACCATTCATAACATCATGGGAAGGAGATAAGTATGAAAAATCTTGCAGGAATGTTTGCAAGTGCCACAAGAGCACAGAAGCCATGACTTCCACTGACAAGGAGAGTCAAAGAAGGCTTTGGAGAGGAAGTGACACTGGGTTTGTTGTAGGTACTAAACCCATAACCCACAATCAATGTACAACATTTTGAACACACATGAAAATAATGTTTTTAAGTCTTAACGAAGAGAGCAAATGCAATGGAGATGAATAGGCCTGACATCAGCATGA
This sequence comes from Sapajus apella, assembly GCF_009761245.1. NCBI lineage: Eukaryota > Metazoa > Chordata > Mammalia > Primates > Cebidae > Sapajus > Sapajus apella. The sequence continues at coordinate 27,165,342 of NW_022436946.1, read as the reverse complement.
TGGAGGAGGAGGGACACCACAACACATGGCAGGAGGCCTGTGTCTTCTCCTCACACCACCACCTCCAACCTGTGTGACTCTCAGCAATCCAGACTCCTGTGGCATGAAATACATGTTACAGCCAATTCTACATACTTGGGATACCATCAAGTGACAAAGTGTTATCTGTGCCAAGGCCTCAGTTTTGATTAGTTGTTGCCCAAGTGAAGAGAAGCCTTGGAAAAAGAGCAGTCCATCCAGGAGGAAGCACAAACGTGCAGCAGCCTGTGTCTGGAGGTGAAAGGGAGTATGTCTGAGAGATACAAGTCCTAAATGAAGGGTAGTTTCTTTCAACTGCTGGGCCAGAAGGGAACAGAGGAGAAGCAAGAGAGAAGCCTGGGAAGTAAGCAATGTTGATCATGAAGTGTGTTACAGGTCATGTTAAGAAATTGGGTGAGCTTTTCCTGATGTAAGAGGATGACTGAAGAGCTGAGACAGTAAGATCTGCTTGGCTGGTGATGGATGGGAGGGCAACAAAGCTGAGACAGGAAACTCAGTGAAGAGGAGCATCTAAGCTAGAGAGGCTGGTGATCTTGGATAGTGAAAGAGGTTGAGAAAGGCAACCCATCCACAGATTTAAGATCTATTTAGAGACTAGAGTTTATATGACTTGATCATGGAGGGTGAGAGAAAAGGATGTGTCCTGGGTTTCTGGGGCGGATTTACATGGTGTTCACTTGCAAGAAAATCCAAGAGGAGGAACAGGTTTCAAATGGAAGGTGTTATTTCTGAGCCAAGGTGATAAGATCAGCTGATCTGTCCTGGGGCTTTTCAATATTAACTGGCCTTCCACATGCTGAGAGAATCACGTACATTGTCACACTTCATTTTCTCAGCTGTGAGAGGTATTCTTTTGTGAACTCCAAAGAGGTAGAAGCTGAGGCTTCGAGAGCGTAAGTGCCTTGTATAAGGTCCCTTAGATAATAGGTAGAGGAGCCAAAAGTTCAGAACAGATTCTAAACCAAACCACATGTACCTTCTATTATATCACTCTGCTTTCTTTTTTCCTCTGACACATATAATTCTGTGAAAATAGGTCAATTGTAGAACACAAATAACTTGGGACTTTATGGATTGTTAAATAGAACACATGAACTCTACTTTCTATAGAAGGTTTGCTGAAAAATCAGTTCACAAAGGCTAACTGGAGAAAAGGCACACAAATTTATTTAATGTGAATGAACAGGAGCCTTCAGAATGAAGACCGAAAAATACAGAGGAAATTTTCCATTTTTATGCTTGGGTTCAAAAAACTATGGACAGCCACAGAGAAATATGATTAGACAAAACTGGTATGATCTCATGCTAATAATCTGACTGGGGAAACCCAGCAAGGCCTGTCTGTCTGGATTCTTCTGGGCTTCTCTGAGTATGCATCCCTTCCTTCTGGTTTGGGGCAGGACCTTCTCTGAAATGGAGGAGTTTGTCCAACCTACTGTTAAATGAGTTAGGTCAGATAATTTCTTTATGGCTAGTTTTTACACAGAAAAGGAGAGGGAAGATTAGAAGCATATTTTTAGGTTTTATAGCTGGCTTTGGAAAAAAGGGGTTCAAGTTTATGCAACCTGCCTTGGGGAAGAGGGATTCTAGTTTTTATAGCTAGCCTCAGGGGACAATGGGACTGCCAGACAGGAAGGCAGGCCAGGATCAGAGAAAAACTTTTGCTTCTGAGGCTGCTTCTGAAGTTTTCACTTTGAGGAATTGCTTTCTGAGCTCCAACATGTCTGAGCTACCACCATCCCTCAGTTGAAATATTGCAATTGCCTCCTGACTCATCTCTTAAACTTACTTTTCCTTTTATCCAATCCATTCAGTTTGCTGTAGCCAAAATGACCTTTTTATAATTCCATTTTGATTGTCATATTATCACTTAAAATCCTTCAATGACCTCCTGTCGCTCTTAGGATAGAATAAATTCTTAGCATGTCTAAATGCTGTGGCCTCTACTAACTGACCCACTTCATCTCGTGTTACTCTTTCCCTTCTTGCCTGTGCTCTGCCCACACTGATGTTCCTTCAGTTCCTAAAATGTACTCATCTCTCCTGCCTGAAATACTCTTTTCATACCTCAATACCAGCTAACTACTTTTCTTCCTTTACATCTCAGTTTGTACTATCAATGAGCCAGGTCCTGATACATTCATATAAATAAAACCTCGTAATTTTTTATCCAAAACTTATCGCACTTTGTAATTATATATGGATTTATGTTAATAGTTTTTATAATGTTTTTTCTCATCTACTGGCTTCCATTAAAACAATTATAAGATTGTTTGGGCAAGCATATAATTGGCACTCAATAGACACTTTTCAAATGAATTAATATATTCATAAGTGAATGAAAGTGACTTTGGATTAGCTAATTTATATTTGATCATTTGTTTGGTAAATTACTTTTTAGAATTCAGGAAAAGAGAATTTCTTTACACCTATAAACTGAGTTTTGCTCATATAAGATATTGTTTTATTATATTAAAATGATATAATATTTCCCTTGGTATTATATTGTAGTTGCATTTCCCTTTCTGAAGTCAATTTTCTTTTGCTCAATAAATGAAGATGATTCAAACAGCAGAGGGGTAATTACCTAACTGACATTTTTTGGATTAAACCAATTAAGTAAAAACAAATGGAAATGGCAACTATAAAGAATAATATATCACCATTTAGTGTACCAAGGAAGGAGAGAAATATTTCATAATTCATTTTTAAATGTCACAGCTTGATTGCACTTGCTAATTAAATGATGCTTTTCCATTCCAGCCACATTGAAAATGATTTAGAATTTTCAGGAGTGATATTTAATTTTTCCCTCTAGAATGATTTTCTACCATGGGACTACGCACCATGTAGCTTATGAGGCTTGGATTTGGCTTAGGGAAGAACGCACTTATATGTCAGCCTACAGCCTTCAAGAGGTAGTGTGCTATCGGTGCTCAATATTCACTCCAGAACTCCATTTGATCTTAGCCAAAAGGCCAAGAAACGATTGCTCCAGAACTCAAGACTGAACAACTGACTGAACTTCAGGATGGAGTCTAGCTTGAGAAATTTCTACACCCTATTTTCCAAGTATATTGCTGAGGCTTTCTGGGACTGCATGTAGACAATGATAGTTATCTAGCCTTTCAATATCTATGAACTACCTGAAAGAAATAGATTAGATAAGCACTAAACTTTTATTTTTAGCTTGAATAGTCTATAATTCTAAATGGAAGAAATGGGGAGTTAAAGGTAGGTGGAGGAAGACTTATGAGTTAGAGAGTAAAATTATAGTTGTTAAAGGACATGGTTGTGTCAGGGGGCTAACCAGTAGGGCCATGATTTATGATACAATCCAGTGTTTGCCAACATGGGGATTCTATTCTGTAGAATTATTAGAGGAGCCCACAAAGCCATGTGTCTGTGTCTAGATAAATAGTGTCACATTAATGCTACCATTATCTAAATGTACATAGATTATTTTTTCAAAATAATTTAAAGTATTTAATTCACAAAAATACATTTTCATCTGTTACATATATTCTGAATGAACAGATTATCTAAAAACTGTAGGTTTTTTAAACTTGAGGAGTCATTTTGCCTTTAAGCCTCAATAAACATAGTTGTAACTTTTATACTGCAGGATGTACCATCTTTTTTAGCATTACCCACACAGAGTGTTTCTGACAACCCTCAGATTCTATGACTCTATCCTGTGTGCTGCCCATCACCTCTCATCCGCTGCTCTGGTCTCTCTGATAGCTACTTCTGCTGTCTTCCAAAGCTTCTTGAGCCTGCTACAGTTTTCTCTGGTCTACCTACTCTTAGTATTGTTCTTGGGATTTTTCCTTGATTGTTCAAAGCAGAGACATCACTAGGATGATTATGGTGCGTAGTAAACTTTACCGAAGCCTTGAAGATAACATGAGAGAATTATACTGCAGAAATGCAAAACCTAGAATTGATTTTTCCATGTCATTACTAGAATTCATTGGTTGGGCCCATTCACAAGTGTCCCCAATTGATTGGCTGTTTCCTTACTTTGTCACCTTATTTCAAGTGTCTACTCATCTTCCACAGGCAAGTTTGATTTAATTATGTCCTGCCTCCCTGGATTCGAGTTAGTAATTATCTCTGCATATAAATAAATCAGTACACATTATGATTATTGAAATTTGGCAGTTATGGAATTTAGAGCCTGTATTGAGCTGTTCTTACATTGCTATAAATACCTGTGAATGAATAATTCATTTTAAAAAAGAGACTTAATTGCCTCACAGTTCTACAGACTGTACAGGAAGCATGGTGCTGGCATCTGCTTGGCTTCTAAAGAGGCCTCAGGAAGCTTCCAATCATGGTAGAAGGCAAAAGGGGAACAGTCATGTCCAATGGCAAAAGGGGAAGCAAGTGAGAGAGTTGAGGGGGTAGGTGCCACACTCCGGCATGACCAGATCTCGTGAGAACTTACTGTTACGAAGAAAGCACCAAGCCATAAGGAACCCACCCTTATGATCTGAACACTTTCCATGAAGTCCCACCTCTAGCATTGAGGATTACAATTCAACATGAGATTTCGGTGAGAACAAATAAACAAATTACGTCAGACCTCACTGAGTACAACTTGGAAATCACATCATTAAGGAACTTTCATCATTCAGTAAGGAACTTCTATTATTGTTCCAAATTGGGATTCTCATTTAACCAAGTCTCCTCTACCCCAACTATCTACTTCAAAGCAAGGTGGCTTTACCAATGTAGTAAATTAGTTTTTTCATAAAGTCTTAGAAGAACACAGATTGACTTCTAAGCAAGACTCAAGGTCAATAAATGGACGTGTCTTTTCCTCATAGACCTTATAATCAGAAACTTTCCTCTAAACTAACAATAAGACTATGATATGATCCAGCCATCACACTTCTGGATATTTATTCCAAATAATTTAACTCAGTATTTCAAAGAGATATTAGCACCCCCATGTTCATTACAGCACTATTCACAACAGTCAAAATGTGGAAACACTCAATTGTTCACCAATAGATGATTGAATAAAGAAAATGAATGTGGTATATTCATACCTTAAAAAAGAAGGTAATTCTATTAAGTATGACAACATGGATAAACGTTGAGGTGAAATAAGCCAGTCACAGAAAGACAGATGCTGCATGAGCTCACGTACATGAAACATTTTAAATATTCAAATTTATAGAAGCCAAGAGTGGAATGATGGTGGTTGCCAGGGGATGGCAGAACAAGGAAATAGGGTGTTACTCATCAATAGGCATAAAATTTCAGTAAAGCAAGATGAATAAGCTCTACAGATCTGCTGTACAACATTGTATCTTAGTTAACAATACTGTATTCTACACTTAAAAATTTGTTAAGCACCTATATCTCATGTAAGTGTTATGTTTATCACAATAAAATGAAATTTGGGAGGAAAAACCCTTTCCCCTAAGCACAATAAGGACCTAGCTCTCAAAGAAGGATATCAGAAAATCTACCTTTTTCTTCCATATCACCCCCCACCAGAGGCTGGGCCTTTTCCTTTACAAATCACACCACCGTGTCCACTAGTAATCTGATGTTAGAAACTGATGTTTATTCTTGAAAAAAAATGAAGGAAACCCCTGTGATCTTATAGTTTTGGCCTAGAAGTCCAGTGACATGAGCTTTGGACTGGATTTTGAAATTATTCAGATGATTAGTCATACCAGCAATCTGGTCTCCTATACACACACATCTTTGAAAATGGAGCTGTGTTTTTGTTTTTTTTTTTGTTTTGTTTTGTTTTATTAATGAGCTGATGATTAAAATTCCTTCTAGCTCAAAAATTCTCAGATATCTATAAATTACACATAGATTGTCACTAGTTTTGTTTTCTTCGTAACTGCCTTTAATAGCATTGATTAATTTGGCTTTGCATCAATTCTCTTAAGTTGTAAAATGAGAAAGCAAAACTGGATATGGTATGCTTTGGTTGAGGTCAGATATACATGTAAGTCTCTTATGCAAAATGTACATTGCAATCTTAAAAATTAGTCTTTTGAAACATTTCTGTAAATTTTTTTAAATTCAGAAAACACATCTATTAATTTGCTTCCAGCTGCTGAGCTTCATAGATTATTGAAAATGTGTTATGAAAAGTTAGTCAGTTGCCCCCCGTCATAGACAGTGATAGAATTAGGATCTGGATCTTATGTTTCCATCACCATTTTTAATTTAAGAAATGAGATCATCATGAATTAAAGGGGGGAGATTGTGCAAAAATGCACGTAACACAGAAAGGTTGCAGTTTTAAAAAGACTACAAATTCTATTGGCATGTATAATTACTACTGTGTATATAAGCAATGGAGATAAGAATGACCCAATTTCTAATTCCCAGATAAATCTGGAAGCAAGTTTTTTTTTTTAATTGTATGTTAGATTCTGGGGTACATGTGCAGATCATGCAAGATTGTTGTATAGGTACATATATGGCAAAGTGGTTTGCTGTCACCATCCCCCTCAAACCTATACCTGACATTTCTCCCCACCTTATCCCTTCCGACTCTACCTCACACTATCCCTCCACTAGCCCCCGCCAGCAGACCTCAGTGTGTGATGCTCCTCTCTCTGTGTCCATGTGTTCTCATTGTTCAACACCTGCCTATGAGTGAGAACAGGCAGTGTTTGATTTTCTGTTCTTATGTCAGTTTGCTGAGAATGATGGTTTCCAGATTCATCCATGTCCCTACAAAGGACACAAACTCATTGTTTCTTATGGCTGAATAGTATTCCGTAGTGTATATGTGCCACATTTTCTTTGTCCAGTCTATCGTTGATGGGCATTTGGGTTGGTTCCAGGACTTTGCTATTGTAAACACTGCCACAATGAACATGTGTGTGCATGTCTTTATAATAGAATGATTTATAGTCCTTTAGATATATACCCAGTAATTGGATTGCTGGATCAAATGGAATTTCTATTTCTAGATCCTTGAGGAATCGCCACACTGTCTTCCACAATAGTCGAACTAATTTACACTCCCAAGAACAGTGTAAAAGTGTTCCTGTTTCTCCACATCCTCTTTGGCATCTGTTGTCTCCAGATTTTTTAATGATCACCATTCTAACTGGCGTGAAGTGGTATCTCAATATGGTTTTGATTTGCATTTCTCTAATAATCAGTGATGATGAGCATTTCCTCATATGTTTATTGGCCTCATATATGTCTTCTTTTGAAAAGTGTCTGTTCATATCCTTCACGCACTTTTGGATGGGTTTGTTTGTTTGTTTTGTGTAAATCTGTTATAGTTCTTTGTAGATTCTGGATGTTAACCCTTTGTCGGATGGGCAGACTGCAAAAATATTTTCCCATTCTGTTGGTTGCTGGTTTGCTCTAATGACTGTTTCTTTTGCTGTACAGAAGCTCTGAAGTTTAATTAGATCCCATTTGTCTATTTTGGTTTTTGTTGCCATTGGTTTTGGTGTTTTAGTCATGAAGTCCTTGCCTATGCCTATGTCCTGGGTGGTTTTGCCTAGGTTTTATTCTAGGGTTTTTATGGTGTTAGGCCTTCTGTTTAAGTCTTTAATCCATCTGGAGTTAATTTTAGTGTAAGTTACTTTTAGTGTAAGCCAGTTTTGGCTTTCTGCACATTGCTAGCCAATTTTCCCAACACCATTTATTAAACAGGAAATCCTTTCCCCATTGCTTGTTTTTGTCAGGCTTATCAAAGACCAGATGGTTGTAGATGTGTGGTGTTGCTCTGGAGGCCTCTGTTCTGTTCCATTGGTCTTCGTCTCTGTTTTGATACCAGTACCATGCTGTTCTGATTACTGTTGCCTTGTGGTATAGCTTGGAGTCTGGCAGCGTGATGCCTCCAGGTTTGTTCTTTTTGCTTAGGATTGTCTTGGCTATGTGGGCTCTTTTTAGGTTCCATATGAAGTTTAAAGTGGTTTTTTTCCAGTTCTGTGAAGATGGTCATTGGTAGTTTGATGGGGATAGCATTAAATCTATAAATTACTTTGGGCAGTATGGCCATTTTCACAATATTGATTCTTCCTAACCATGAGCATGGAATATTTTTCCATTTGTTTGTGTCTTCTCTTATTTCTTTGAACAGTGATTTGTAGTTCTCCTTGAAGAGATCCTTTACATCCTTTGTTAGTTGTATTCTAGGTATTTTATTCTCTTTGTAGCAATTGTGAATGGCAGTTTGTTCTTGATTTGGCTCTCTTTAAGACTATTATTGGTGTATAGGAATGATTTTGATTTCTGCACATTGATTTTGTATCCTGAGACTTCACTGAAGTTGCTTATCAGCTTAAGGAGAGTTTAGTCTGAGACGATTGGGTCTTCTAAATATGCAATCATGTCGTTTGCAAATAAAGAAAATTTGATTTCCTTCTTTCCTAATTGAATACCATTTATTTCTTTTTCTTGCCTGGTTGCTCTGGCTAAAACTTCCAATCCTATATTGAATAAGAGTGGCGAGAGAGGGCACTTGTCTTGTGCCTGATTTCAAAGGGAATGCTTCCAGTTTTTGCCCATTCAGTATGATATTGGCAGTGGGTTTGTTGTAAATAGCTTTTATTATTTTGTGATACGTTCCACTGATACCTAGTTTACTGACAGTTTTTAGCATAAAAGGCTGTTGAATTTTGTTGAAGGCCTTCTCTGCATCTATTGAGATAATCATGTGGTTTTTGTCTTTGGTTCTATTTATGTGGTGGATTACGTTTATGCACTTGCATATGTTGAACCAGCCTTGAACACCCGGGATGAAGCCTACTTGATCGTGATGGATAAGCTTTTTGATGTGCTGTTGCAATCGGTTTGCCAGTGTTTTATTGAAGATTTTTGCATCTATGTTCATCACGGATATTGGCCTGAAGTTTTCTTTTTTTGTTGAATCTCTGCCAGGTTTTGATATTAGAATGATCTTGGTCTCATAAAATGAGTTGGGGAGGATTCCCTTTTTTTTGTATTGTTTGGAATAGTTTCAGAAGGATTGGTAGCAGCTACTCCTTGTACGTCTGGTGGAATTTGGCTGTGAACCCATCTGGACCTGAGCTTTTTTTGATTGGTAGGCTATTAATTGCTGCCTCAACTTCAACCCTTGTTATTGGTCTGTTCAGGGTTTCAGCTTCTTCCTGGTTTAGGCTTTGAGGGGTGCAAGTGTCCAGGAATTTATCCATTTCTTCCAGATTTACTGTTTTGTGTGCATACAGTTGTTTGTAGTAATCTCTGACAGTAGTTTGTATTTCTGTGGAATTGGTGGTGATATCCCCTTTATTGTTTTTTATTGCATCTATTTGATTCTTCTCTCTTTTCTTTTTTATTAATCTGTCTAGCAGTCTGTCTATTTTGTTGATCTTTTAAAAAGCAGCTCCTGGATTTATTGATTTTTGAAGGGTTTTTTGTGTCTCTATCTCCTTCATTTCTTCTCTGATCTCAATTATGGCAAGATTTTAAAAAAGATTAAAAGAAAGAGAAGAACCTTGGGTTTAAAAGAGTTTGCATCATGCATAAACACAGCAGCAAAATATCCATTCTATTTGACCTCAATTGGACAACTGCCTATGAAAAAAAGAAATACTCAAGGAAAATTTCTGCAGTAACTGGGCTAGCTTTTTAAAGTTAATTAATTAATTTTTATTGGCTTTTTATTTTTAATTTTTTAGAGTACATAATAGGTGTATATATTTATGGAGAACATAAGATATTTTGATACAGGCATATATCAGAGTAAATGGGGCATTCATCATCTCAAACATTTATCCTTTTGTTAAAAACTGTCTAATTACATTCTTTTAGTTTAAAATATACAGTTAAATTATTATTGACTATAGTCACCTTGTTGTGCTCTCAGGGTCTTATTCTTTCTATATTTTATTGTACTGATTAACCATTCTTTACTACCACCCCATCACCCCACAATCTCCTTCACAGACTCTGGTAACCATCTGTCTATTCTCTGTCTCCATGAATTCAATTGTTTTAATTTTAGCTCCCATAAATAACTGAGAACATACAAAGTTTGTCTTTCTATGCCTGGCTTATTTCACTTAAAATGATGTCCTCCAGTTCCGTCCATGTTGTTACAAATGATGGTATCTCATTTTTTTAATGGCTGAATAATACTCCATTGTGTATATGTACAACATTTTCTTTATTCATTCATCTGCTAATGAACTCTTAGGTTGCTCCAAATCCTAGCTATTTTGAATAATGCTGCAGTCAACATGGACATGCAGATATCTCTTTGATATACTGGTTTTCTTTCTTTGGGTTATGTACCTAGCAGTGGGATTGCTAGATTATATGGTAGCTCTGTTTTTAGTTTTGGAGGAAACTTCAAAGTATTCTCCATAGTGGATGTAATAATTTACATTCTCACCAACAATATATGAGAATTCCCTTTTCTCCACATCTTCGCCAGCGTTTGTTATTGACTGTCTTTTTGATAATAGCTATTTTAACTGCAGTAAGACGATATCTCATTGCTTTTGATATGTGTTTCTCTTATGATCAATGATATGGAGCACCTTTTCATACACTTGTTTGCCATTGCATGTCTTCTTTTGAGAAATATTTTTCAAATATTTTGCCCTTTATTTTTTATTTATTTATTTTTTGAGACAGGATCTCACTCTTTCATCCAGGCCTGAGTGCAATGGCATGATCATGGCTCACTGCAGCCTTGACTTCCTAGACTCAAGCAATCCTCCTACCTTGCCTCCAAAAGAGCTAGGGCAACAGGCATATTTCACTATGTCCAGATAACTTTTTTATTTTCTGTAAAGATGGAGTCCAAGTAGATTGTCCAGGCTGCTTTTGAACTCCTGGGCTGAAGTGATTCTCTCACCTCAGCCTCCCGAAGATGGGATTACAGATGTGAGCCACTACACCCAGCCTTTTTTTGCCTATTTTTAATATAATTATTAATTTTTTTCTATAAAGTTGTTTGAGATCCTTATATATTCAAGTTATTAATCTCTTGTCAGATTTGTAGTTTGCAAATATTTTATCCCTTTCCATGAGTTATCTCTTTACCTTGTTGATTGTTTCCTTTCCTGTGCAGAAGCTTTTTAACTTTATGTGTTCCTATCTGTCTATTTTTGCTTTGGGTGTCTGTGTTTGTGAGTTACTATGCAAGGCATTTTTGCCCATTTCAGTATCCTGGAAGGTTTTCTCAGTGTTTTCCTTTACTAGTTTAATAGTTTGAGGTCTTAGATTTAAGTCTTTAATTCATTTTTATTTGATTTTTGTGTATGGCAAGAGACAGGGGTCTAGTGAAGATGATTTTCTCTGGGGGTTTACTTTCTTACTTTGTGTGTGTGTGTGTGTGTGTGTGTGTGTGTGTGTGTGTGTGTGTGTATGTATTTGTTGTATGTCTTTTGATTCCAGGTTACCATGAGGATTCTTTCATGTTTCAGTGCAAATACAATGTATTTTTAGTAAATTTTAACCATCTAGCTCAGAAAATTCCAAGTTTTGAAGTTATTGATGAATATACCCAGTCTATAAGTCTTATAAGTGAAATAAGTAGGTTTTAAATGCATAGAAGTGAATTAGAATATGCTTTACTTACTACTTTTCTCTGTAGTTCCCTTCTATTTTTGATGAATAGCTTGGAAGTTTAGGTAGATTTGATATAAGCAGTTTTTTTGCGTGTAAGAAGAGTCAATGAGATGACAGGTAGCAGCTCTTTGCTAGACAGAAAACTAAAATATCTAAGTTTTCCTGCCTTATTTGTAATTTGCAAATAAGGGAATACTTTTGTTATTGGGGGAACATGGCATGATAGAGATTAGGGAAACTGAGGCTCAAAGAGATTAAAGAATCTGCCCAATATTACACAATTGATAGTGCTGGGAACACAAATTTCACTTTAACACCCACACTACCCTTAAAAGTAGGTGGAAGATAAAATGCTGACAATTCAGGAAAGTCTTTTTTCCCTTCTTCCTCCAAATAATGCTCCTTTTCCATTAGCTGATCTGTGGAACTGCCACCATTAATTATTTGGTTCTTTAAGGCCTTGAGGTTTCCCTTGTAGGGATTCACACAGAGCATAACCCTGTGAATTAATTATTTAAATATTTTCCAAGAGCTGGTTTGGATAGGATGGATAGGAAGAGGACATTGGAGGGTATATGCCAGGAGCAGGGGTTAAGGAGTGAGCAAGAAGAAACAGATGAAGGGAAGACATTGAAGGAGTGCAAAGCAGTTGGTCTGAGAGTCTGACAAAAAGTAGTAATTACAATCGACCAGAAGCTAGATGCACTGTTGTAATGAAAGTCCACTGTAACATGTGTTCTAAAATGACCATGCAATGTCTTCCTTACTTTGCTGTCTTCATATATTTATTCTCAGTATTCTATTCCATACAAGCTGTTTTACATCAACTGCATTTCCAAAGGTTGATTCTGATATTTTCTTTTTCATTCAGAAAGTGAACATCTATAAATGATGTCCCCAAAATCTTAGTTGAATTAAATAAGGTCTTCTTCAATGTCTTTATTTTCTTAATCCAATTTGTACATCTCTTTGAGATACCTAGAGAGATTTGAGTCAATAGCACCTAGGATGTCCTGGCTGACTCTTCCAGGCAAACAAGCTTCAGTGAACAATTCTGCAATTTTAATGTATCCATGCTTCCTTTACTCCCCACTACCCCATGCCAGTGAGGATATTTAAAATTATCTTTAATTATGCTAATTTTCAGATTATGACAAGCTAAGTCAGCTTTTTAGTGTTTCCTCAGCTATTTGAATTATCATAAATTTGTGGGAATTTTTTCATACAAAAATTCTTCAGCATCCTTAATCAAATGTCAAAAGATAATATTTGAAAGATCTGATGTGGAATGAACAACCTGGCAGGATGACTTGAAAATTTTTTCTTGGTTCAGACGTTCTGCCTAGGATGTAAATGTGTCAATGCTTAAAATGCCAACAGAACACTTTTATGAAGTTCGATAACATAAGCTTTCTATCCCCATAGACAGGATCTGCAAATGATGTGGACTACACAGTGACAGATCAATGTTAAGTTCACTTGGAAAGCACTCAGTGAATACCATCTATCTACTGTCCACCCTGAGAATCTGTTTGTTCTTGCCTCTCAGATTATAGTCTTTTGAGGTAAAACCATTGTCCACATAGAATGTTGTGTGACATCATATTAAACTGATTTAGTGGTGAACTTCAGGGTTGATTATCAGAGTGAAAGGTAAAAAACTCTAGGAGATGACTAATCTAGCCAAGGCCATCAGCATGTATCCTGACAGAGCAGATACTGAGAAAGTTAATTTTGAGATTTAAATTTTTAATTTACTAAAGGCAATTTTTAATAGGGTCTAAAATTGGATGAGTAAGTTTCCAAGGTCATGTGTATGTACTTCTACACTTTGTTAAAATCACAGTAAATAGTCCATTCGTTTGGGTATATATGCCATTAGTTCCTGAAGATACTTAATCTGGATTTATGTGGATTCCCCCACCCCCAGGAGTATTATTGGAGAAAGATGGAGAAGAATGTCACCTAACCTTTACTCCAGTTCAGTTATTCTGAAACTGCGTGACCACAGTCATCTAGGGCATCTGTAATGCATATGATGTCAGACATACTAATCAAAAATTCTAGGGGAAGGTACCTGTAATCTGTATTGCTAACAGACTTCCCAGCTGAGTATTATGAACAGGCAAGTTGGGGAAACACTGTCCTGGTTTAAATGGCATAAGATTAATTTCCAGTAAAGAGGCGTTTTATCAAAACTTGCTTTATCTCTCCCGTATTTCTCCCCATCTCCCATGTTAAGATTTGTAAAAAAATCCTAGGAAGAGCTAATTTGCTTTAAATTCACTTTTTCAGTCTCCAAGCTGGCACAGGTGAGATGAAATTTTCTCAATTTTTTTTTCTTCTCCTTCTCACAATTTAGTCAAGTGTTAAAGTGAAAAATCTTGTTCTTTGTGGAGCAGTGCATAAGAAAAAAGGGGAATTAATTTACACTGCCTGGTGTCAGGATGTAATGTGATTATGTTGGCAAAGCTATAAAAAGAAAAATATCCAAAGCTCCTAAAAAAATTCAAAGGAGGTCACTGTTAGAGCAGATGGATGGAGTGGAGTGCCTGATCATTGAACAGCTACAGAGCTAAAAGGATATTCAGGTCGAGCTATACATAACTGGGAGAAGGTTATCAAATCTTAATTATACCTTTCAAGGGGAAAGTACTGGATTTGACAGTAAGATGCATATTGATTTGCCTTACTGTATAGAAATGACTAAAAGGACTGGTAAATAGAGTGCAGTCAGCTGTCAATTATCCTGAGAAAATCTAATACAGTAGTGGGTTCCTTTGCTACATTCTTTAGGGCCTTTTCTTCTTTGTAACCAGAAAATACTCTTTCATGAAATGCAAATTTTTTTTCATATTTTAACAAGCTACAAAGATTAAGTGCATTAAAAAGTCTAAAATTAAACAAAAAAACATAGGATTATTAAACAAAAATTTATATTGATCTAAATATTTTAATGAATTCTGCCAATTGTGTGACATAAAAGATAAGCTGGGAGGCAAAACTAACACACCTTAAAAACAACAGGATATTTAATTTACACATAGGATTATACCACAAACGAGAGAAGTATTTGTTTCTATTTTATTCTGCAAAAGAATTTATGGTGGAGGGGGGTGCCAGGATGTCTGAGAGAAGCCAGCACTGGAATGCAGCTCCCAGCGAATGAGATGCAGAGGGCTTGAGGACTTCATGATTCCAAACGAGTTGCCAGGTTCGTTTCTGTAGGACTGATAGGGCTCTGAAAATAGGCCCCACCTCCACAGAACTCAAACTGAAGCCCTCGCTAGAGAGCATGGGCAAATACACCATCCTGACCCCAACCAGGAAGATCCAGCTGGGGCAGGAGAGACGCCATTGGGAAGGCGGGCCCAATCTCATCTGCAAACAAATTCCAGGGCAGGACCACCCACCCAGCAACCTGACTGAATCCTGGAGAGCCCAGCAATGCCCTCTACAGGCCAAAAAAGATACAGCTCCAACCTCAACAGAAAAAAAGTCCACTCAGCGACTCCTCCTGAAATCACCAACTTCAAAGATTAAAGGGAGATGAATCCACAAAGATGGAAAAAAAACAGCGCAAAAAGGATGAAACCATCAAAGAACAGAACACCTCTTCTCCTCCCAGGCATCACAGTCCTCACCATCAAGGGAACAAAAAAAGACAGAGAATGAATCCAACAAATTGACAGAAGCAGGCTTCAGAAAGTGGATAATAACGAACTTCTTTGAGTTAAAAGACCACGTTCTAATCCAATGCAAAGAAACTAAGAACGTTGAAAAAAGGTTAGAGGAAATGCTAACTAGAATAACCAACCAGCTTAGAGAAGAACATAAACAACTTGATGGAGCTGAAAAACACAGCATGAGAACTTCAAGAGGCATACATAAGTTTCAACAGCTGAATCAAACAAGCAGAAGAAAGGATATCAGAGATAAAAAATCAGATCAATGAAATAAAAAGAGAAGGCAAGAACAGAGAAAAAAAGAGTGAAAAAAATGAACAAAGTCTCCAAGAAATATGGGATTATGTGAAAAAACCTAATCTACACTTGAATATGATGGGGAGAATGAATCCAAGTTGGAAATCACTCTTCAAGATATTATCCAAGAGAACTTTCCCAACATAAAAAGGCAGGTCAACATTCAAATCCAGGAAATACAGAGAACACCACAAAGATATTCCTCAAGAAGAGCAACCCCAAGACACATAGTTGTCAGATTCACCAGGGTTGAAATAAAGGAAAAAATCATAAGGGCAGCCAGAGAGAAAGGTCGAGTTACCCACAAAGGAAAGACTATCTGACTCACAGCAGATATCTCAGCAGAAATCCTGCAAGGTAGAAGGGAGTGGGAGCCAATATTCAACATCCTTAAAGAAAAGAACTTTCAACCTGGAATTTCTTTTTTTTTAATTGCATTTTAGATTTTGGGGTACATTTGAAGAACATGCAAGATAGTTGCATAGGTACACACATGCCAGTGTGATTTGCTGCCTTCCTCCCCTTCACCTATATCTGGCATATCTCCCCATGCTATCTCTCCCCAACTCCCCACCCCCCCACTCTCCCTCCCCTATTTCCCCCCAACAGACTCCAGTGTGTAGTGCTCCCATCCCTGTGTCCATGTGTTCTCATTGTTCAACACCGCCTATGAGTGAGAACATGTGGTGTTTGATTTTCTGCTCTTGTGTCAGTTTGCTGAGAATGATGGTTTCCAGGTTCATCCATGTCCCTACAAAGGACACGAACTCATCATTTTTTATGGCTGTATAGTGTTCCATGGTGTATATGTGCCACATTTTCCCTGTCCAGTCTATCATCGATGGGCATTTGTCAACCCAGAATTTCATATCTGGCCAAACTAAGCTTCATAAGTGAAGGAGAAATAAAATCATTTACAGACAAGCAATTGCTAAGAGATTTCATCACTGCAAGACCTGCCTTACAGGAGCTACTGAAGGAAGTACTAAACAGGGAAAGGAAAACCAGTACCAGCCACAGCAAAAACATACCAAATGATAAAGAACAATGACGCAATGAAGAAGCCACATCAATTAATGGGCAAAACAACCAGCCAGTAAAAAAATGGCAAGATCAGATTCAAATATAACAATATTAACATTGAATATAAATGGCTTAAATGCCCCAATCAAAAGACACAGACTGGCAAACTGGATAAAAAGTCAAGACCCATTGGTGTGCTGTATTCAGGAGACCCATCTCACATGCAAAGACTCACATAGACCCAAAATAAAGGAATGGAAGAAGGTTTACCAAGCAAATGGAGAGCAAAAAAAAACAGGGGTAGCAATCCTAGTCTCTGATAAAAAGGACTTTAAATCAACAAAGATCAAAAGACAGAAAGAAGGGCATTACATAATGATAAAAGGATCAATGCAACAAGAAGAGCTAACTATCCTAAATATATATGCACCCAATGCAGGAGCACCCAGATACATAAAGCAAGTTCTTAAAGACCTACAAAGAGACTTAGACTCCCACACAATAATAGTAGGAGACTTTAACACTTCACTGACAATATCGGACAGATCAACAAGACAGAAAGTCAACAAGGAAATCCAGGACTTGAATGCAGACTTGGACCAAGCAGACCTAATAGACATTTACAGGACACTCCACCCCACATCCAAAGATTACACATTCTTCTTAGCACCACATTGCACTTACTCCAAAACTGACCTCATAATTGGAAGCAAATCACTCCTCAGCAAATGCAAAAGAATGGAAATCATAACAGTCTCTCAGACTACAGTGCAATCAAATTAGAACTCAGGATTAAGAAAAGCATTTGAAACTGCACAATCACATGGAAACTGAACAACTTGCTCCTGAATGATGAATGGATAAACAATGAAATGAAGGCAGAAATAAAAATGTTCTTTGAAACCAACGAGAATGAAGATGCAACATACCAGATCCTATGGGACGCATTTAAAGCAGTGTCTAGAGGGAAATTTATAGCAATAAATGCCTACATCAGAAACAAGGAGAGATCTAAAATCGACACCCTATCATCAAAATTGAAAGAGCTAGAGGAGCAAGATCAAAAAAACTCAAAAGCTAGCAGAAGACAAGAAATAACTAATATCAGAGCAGAACTGAAAGAGATAGAGACACAAAAAACCCTTCAAAAAATCAATAAATCCAGGAGCTGGTTTTTTGAAAAGATCAACAAAATAGACAGACTGCTAGCTAGACTAATAAAAGAGAAAAGAATTGAATAGATGCAATAAAAAACAATAAAGGGGAGATCACCACTGATTTCTCGGAAATACAAACTATCATCAGAGATTACTACAAACAACTCTATGCACATAAACCAGTAAAGCTGGAAGAAATGGATAAGTTCCTGGACACTTGCACACTCCCAAGACTAGGCCAAGAAGTCGAAACCCTGAATAGACGGATAACAAGGTCTGATGTCAAGGCAGCAATTAATAGCCTACTGACCAAAAAAGGTCCAGGTCCAGATGGGTTCACAGCCAAATTCTACCAGATGTACAAAGAGGAGCTGGTACCATTCCTGTTGAAACTATTCCAAACAATACAAAAAGAGGGAATCCTCCCTAACTCTTTCTATGAGACCAATTTCACCGTGATACCAAAATTTGGCAGAGACACAACTAAAAAAGAAAACTACAGGCCAATATCCATGATGAATATTGATGCAAAAATCTTCAATAAAATACTGACAAGCCAATTGCAGCAGCACATCAAAAAGCTTATCCACCACAATCAAGTAGGCTTCATCCTGGGGATGCAAGGCTGGTTCAACATATGCAAATCTATAAATGTAATTCACCACATAAACAGAACCAAAGACAAAAACCACATGATTATCTCAATAGATGCAGAGAAGGCCTTTGACAAAATTCAACAGCCCTTTATGCCAAAAATTCTTAATAAACTAGGTATCGATAGAATGTATCTCAAAACAAGAAGAGCTATTTACGACAACCCACAGCCAATATCATACTGAATGTGCAAAAATTAGAAGCATTCCCTTTAAAAACTAGCACTAGAAAAGGATGGCCTCTCTGACCACTCCTATTCAACATAGTATTGGAAGTTCTAACCAGAGCAATTAGGCAAGAAAAAGAAATAAAGGGCATTCAATTAGGAAAAGAAGCCGTCAAATTGTCCCTATTTGCATACAACATGATCGTATATTTAGAAGTCCCCATCATCTCAGCCCAAAACCTCCTTAAGCTGATAAGCGACTTCAGAAAAGTCTCAGGATACAAAATCAATGTGCAGAAATCACAAGCATTCCTATACACCAATAACAGACAGAGAGCCAAATCATTAGCAAAATCCCATTTACAATTGCTACAAGGAGAATAAAATACCTAGGAATACAACTAACAAAGGAGGTAAAAGATCTTTTTAAGGAAAACTACAAACAACTGATCAAAGAAATAAGAGAAGACACAAACAGATGGAAAAACATTCCATGCTCATGGTTAGGAAGAATCAATATTGTGAAAATGGCCATACTGCCCAAAGTAATTTATAGATTTGATGCTATCCCCATCAAGCTACCATTGACCTTCTTGACAGAACCAGAAAAAAAACACGTTAAACTTCATATGGAACCAAAAGAGAGCCCTCATAGCCAAGACAATCCTAAGCAAAAAGAACAAATCTGGAGGCATCACGCTACCTGACTTCAAACTATACTACAAGGCTACAGTAATCAAACCAGCATGGTACTGGTACCAAAAGAGAGATATAGACCAATGGAACAGAACAGAGGTCTTGGAAGCAATGCCACACATCTACAACTATCTGATCTTTGATAAACCAGACAAACACAAGCAATGGGGAAAGGATTCCCTGTTTAATAAACGGTGTTGGGAAAACTGGCTAGCCATATGCAGGAAGCTGAAACTGGACCCCTTCCTTACACCTTATAAAAACATTACTCCAGATAAATTAAAGATTTAAACATAAGAACTAACACCATAAAAATCCTAGAAGAAAACCTAGGCAAAGCCATTCAGGACATAGGCACAGGCAAGGACATCATGACTAAAACACCAAAAGCAATGGCAACAAAAGTCAAAATAGACAAATGGGACCTAATTAAACTTAAGAGCTTCTGTACAGCAAAAGAAACAATCATTAAATGGACAACCAATAGAATGGGAGAAAATTTTTGCAATCTACCCATCAGACAAAGGGCTAATATCCAGAATCTACACAGAGCTGAAGCAGATTTACAAGAAAAAAACAAACAAACCCATGCAAAAGTGGGCGAAGGTTATGAACAGACACCTTCCAAAAGAAGATAAATATGCGGCCAACAAACATATGAAAAATTGCTCATCATTATTGGTCATTAGAGAAATGCAATCAAAACCACATTGAGATACCATCTCATGCCAGTTAGAATGGCAATCATTAGAGAATCTGGAGACAGCAGATGCTGGAGAGGATGTGGAGAAAAAGGAACACTTTTACACTGTTGGTGGGAGTGTAAATTAGTTCAACCATTATGAAAGACAGTGTGGCAATTCCTAAGGATCTAGAAGTAGAAATTCCATTTGGCCCAGCAATCCCATTACTGGGTATATACCCAAAGGATTATAAATCATTCTATCATAAAGACACATGCACACGTATGTTAATTGCGGTGCTGTTTACAATAGCAAAGACCTGGAACCAACCCAAATGCCCATCGATGATAGACTGGGCAAAAAAAAATGTGGCACATATACACCATGGAATACTATGCAGCCATAAAAAACAATGAGTTTGTGTCCTTTGTAGAGACATGGATGAACCTAGAAACCATCATTCTCAGCAAACTGACACAAGAACAGAAAACCAAACTCTGCATGTTTTCACTCATAGGCGGGTGATGAACAATAACACTGGGCACAGGGAAGGGAACAACACTCACAGGGCTCGGTGAGGGGAGGAGGGGAGGAGAGAGGAGGGACAGCGATGGAGGCTGGGAGGATGGGGAGGGATAACACCAGGAGAAATACCTTATGTAGGCGATGGGGACGAGGAGACAGCAAACCACCATGGCATGTATGTACCTATGCAACAATCCTGCAGGATGCAGGATGTGCACATGTATCCCAGGGCCCATGTACAATAAAAAAATAAAAAAGAATTTATGGCATCTGAATGTGTGCATGTTCACAGATTACATATATTATA
Source organism: Sapajus apella (assembly GCF_009761245.1). Classification (NCBI taxonomy): domain Eukaryota; kingdom Metazoa; phylum Chordata; class Mammalia; order Primates; family Cebidae; genus Sapajus; species Sapajus apella. The sequence goes on along the minus strand of NW_022436946.1, from coordinate 27,144,562 downwards.
TACATGATTATATTATATATATATATATATTACATAATAGTAAGTATAAAGAACAAAAAGTAAATTTTATTCAAAATTATGCATATTATTCAATTGTGTGATCTTTTTAAGATTCAAAAATGAATTAAAGTTTTCATATCAGGTGAATTACTGAAAAAATATTTTGGGTTTGGTGACATCAAGGGGACAGAGGGACATTTGTCTCCTTGTTATTTAAATAGTTCTTTGAAAACTCATTAGGCTTATCAATTAAACTAGCTGCCTGGGGCTGACTACCTGGGGCCTATGGGGTGGCTGCATTTCAATGGAAAGCTTTATTCAAGATTCCACTGTGTATTCTGAGACACAACATGAGTGCCTTGGTAAGCATCTAGTGTCTAGAACTCCAAATGAAATACGAAATATCCTATTGAGGCCTTGTATTATGGCCTTAGGATATGTAGAGAAATATGTTAATTTGGTTTATATTTTGGGTATCTGTGAAACAAGAGATTCACAGAGTTCAGAGTGCAACTCATAGGCAATGGCCTAAGAGTTGTAAAAATATACATGTGAGGCCAAATGACCAGGACATCCAAGATGAATGCCTGGAGTGTGCCACTTGTGCTGACCCTTGGGTTGTGTTCCTTACCAGGAACATCGTGGTTAAGGAATTAATAGCATCAACTCTCCACTGAATTCTATCATGTATAATTGTGGCATGTCATTGGTAAAGTGTATGGCCTTATATTGCTGTGCATTCAGTTGATCCCAGGGGGCTCTCCAGATAGCCAAGGACTCTGAGAACGGGGTGACTTCCCCTAGTACCATGGGTTTTTGGCAAGAGACTGATGGTAGAGGAGGCCACCACCTTCTACAGATAGAGTATGCCAGAATGCCCAAGTTTGACTCCATCCTGTAGCAAAGAGGTCTCATAGGCATGCCAAATTCATGGGGTACTACTCCAACGCATTACAAGGCATTACAGTAGCTGGGTACAGAGGGTCACAGGCTCAAAATACAGTACAAGGCCAGGAAAGGCAGTTACTTGCATCAGAAGCCCATGGGCCACTTATGATCACCAGCAGTGGCCCACAGACTCCAGGAGGCATGAGACGAGGTTGCAGAAGCCTCTGAGGGCACTAACTGGAGTGCCTATTGATTTCATTTTGGACAGCTTCTACAGCTTTGGTTGAGGAGGTTCCCCTTTAAGATGGGCAATCCATAAGTAACACTAGTGAGATAAAAGAAATTTTGCAAAAGAATATGTTGTCTCCAGAACCCAAAAAAGACTAAAAGATGTTGGACTTGTATTAAATTTGTGGGTACTGAGAGGGTTAATAACTGTTTTTTGACAGTATCAGGGATGGAGCAGCTTTTGGTTTACCAAATAACTTTTAAGAATTTAACAGAAGTAACAAGATTTTGTAGTACGTGTGAGATAATGATCCACCCTTTTTGTGTGAGTTCCTTTGTGAGTATTTGTATGTTCTTAATGAATATGTCAAACAAATTTTCCTGGAGAAGGATGTCATCAGTGTAATATGCCTGTGTTCCTGGAGAAAGGTGGATGTCATTAAGATCTTGCCTACAAAGATTGTGTGCAGTGGCAAGGCTGCTGAGGTGTCCCTCGAGTAGCCTGGTAAAAATATATTGTGTCTCGTGGGAGGTAAAAGCAAACTGTGACTTTTAAGCTGTTGACACTGGCACCAAATGGCTTATATTAGCCTAATTTGTAGTAGCAAAATACCTATCAGTTGCTGATTGGATGGAGTCTGAAGTTTCAATACTCAGTTTGTTGGGAATAGGGGCCTGAATTGCATGGGACCATGGCATTAAGATTGCAGTAGTCTACTGTGCTGCACCATTTATTTGTTCCAAGTTTAATAACAGGCCAAATAAGCCAAATTGGGTTGTTAAATGGAGAAGCAGTGGGGATAATCACCCCTGCACTCTATAGCTGTCACATAACAAGTTTTGTTTTGTTTTTTAAATATTATTTTTACTTTTATTTATTTATTTATTTATTTTTGAGACCAAGTCTCGCTCTGTTGCCAGGCTGGAGTGCAGTGGTGCAATCTTGGCTCACTGCACCCTCTGCCTCCCGGGTTTAAGCAATTCTCCTGCCTCAGCCTCCCAAGTAGCTGGGATTACAGGCATGTGCCAGCATGCCCAGCTACACATAACAAGTTTTAATCCTCAAAGGCCCTGTTTTAAATTACATTGAGCTGTGTTAATAAGTATTTTAACTTGGGTTGGAGGCAGAAGACTCATGAGTTCCCGTTTTGTCAAGCCAATTTATAAGTGTCAAAGATTTAATCTAATTTCCATTTATTTTTCATTGGGTCAGAGCGTCCATGTCTATTGTGGGATATTTTGGGGTGATGATTGCTATGACCATGACGGGGAATTTGGGCAAGACAGTAATTCCGATGATTAAGATGAGGCTTATCTCTTTGTCCTCTTTTGTATTCCATCACTCCCCTAATATTATGGGGGATACCATGTTTAAATTAGTAAGATCCCTGGTCATAACTGTAATCTGACTCCTACTGCCAGTTGAAACCATGAAGATTTGCCAATTGGTGCATTTCTTGTTGGTGGTGGTGGTGGTGGTGGTGGTGGTTTTCCCCCTCCCCCACTATCCAGGGTTTTGTTGTTGTTCTTTGTTTCTTGCTTTGCTTTTTTTAATTCTTTTTTTTTCCCAGTGGTGGTGGTCATGGACATATTTGGTGGTGGGGTGGTGGTGAGGGATCATCTTTATGCTGATGATATTTATAAGTTTCTTCTTTCAAATTAGTATCATCAAGGTTAGGGGTTTCTCCCACAGCAATGGTTGATTTATATGGTGTAAAGACCCTGGGCTTGAGTTGGGTTTGAATTAATGGTGCCATGGGGGTACCCAGTGCCACAAGGGCAACATAGGTATTTCTCTATAACCTGGAAGATTAGGATCTTTATTGCAACAGAGACATAGTAAGCAGAGTGGTACAGGGAAAGAAAGCTAGGTTTTAATAACCCAGACTCAATAGACCAAAATTGTCTCCTGCTATCATTGCCCCACATTTTCTGTCTCATGGATGTTTTCCTCTTCTTTCCTTCTCTTTCTTTCTTTCTTTCTTTCTTTCTTTCTCTTTCTTTCTTTCTTTCTTTCTTTCTTTCTTTCTTTCTTTCTTT
>NW_022436946.1:27095127-27141396 GCF_009761245.1 Sapajus apella | reverse complement strand
TTCTTTCTTTCTTTCTTTCTTTCTTTCTTTCTTTCTTTCTTTCTTTCCTTCCTTCCTTCCTGCTTGCTTGCTCTTTCTTTCTTTCTTTGTTTCTTTCTCTGCACAAATTCCTTGAGAATATTTTGAGTTTGTAGCTAGGTGAAATTGGAGCTTTCAGTTTGTTTCTGTACAGGTGCAGAGCTTCTGGGTACATATGGGGAAACATTCAGGAGCTTAGTGGCCTTTCTCAGAAGTGGCTGCCCCTTCCTCCAGGGAGTGTGAGTCAATCTCTCCAAGGTTGAGGTCTATATCCAGTAAAGTCATTAGTCTATGGCTCAGATAGGGCTAGCAGGTCCACAATTGCAGGATTGGCCATTTGGTTTGCTGGTAGGCAGCAGTGCTGAGCCCAGGCATATTGGCTATGGGTTTTGCATTGGGAGATCATTTGAGTACCAAATGCTCCTTCTTCTCCCCACCCTTTTCTTTTTTCATTAGCACCTGTGCCACAGGCTACCATGGATGTGCACCTCAATACCCTTCGGAGTCAGGAGAGCAAAAGCAACAGCAGCTCCGGAAGCAGCAGCAGAGACCAGAAAGGTCACTACCTTTGCATGAACAACAATCACAACTAGGATACCATGCTCCATTCTCCATGGGGTGTCACCTTCCTTCCCACAAACCTCACACAGGGCTGTCTCTGTGCCTGTCCCATGGGTGTACCATTACAAGCAATGTCTGTATTGCTGACCCAAGCAGGCAGTGACATTCACCAGGCTAGACATGGTGACCAGAGAGCTCTAGCCTGAGCTCTGGTAAGCAGGACTGAAGAACTGACCGGTTAAGGCACTGTTTTCTCATTGCATTTATAAGCTGACGCCTCAGAGATCACCTGCCAAACACAGGCTGAACCTGACAGCATGTCATACCAGGGTATAGTTAACAACCATTTTCATCTTGGGGACAAGAGCATTGTAGAGTAAAAAGAGATGGCATACTACAGTGCCACATAGGCCATAGCTCAAGCCCATCAGCAATTAGCAGTTCTGTCTCATGTAGCCTTGCCATACCTCAGAACCAACTAGCCAAAGAACAATTAATTTTAGCTGAGTAGGTGCCTTCAGAAATGGCTGGGCATGTCACATGGTTCATAACACCAGTGGATTGTATTGCTTTCTGTCCAACCCATCAGTGAAGGAAAGATTCCTGTCCTGGAGATTCAGAGATGCCAAGACACCCAACAAACACCCAACATTGGACAAATGAGATCCACAGCAGTTTACTGGTCACACATACTCACCTCCCAAGGAGAGGAGCACTGCAGGCCACAGAGGAGCACATGGGGGTTGTAACCAGGAATAGTGTGAACAACCAGGGGCTGTGGGAATAACAGTAACAAGAGGGCGTGGCACCCCTGGGTTCCCACAAGAGGACATGACGGGCTTGTTTGAATAATTCTGTGGGCTTTCAGGGAACTGAAACCTATTACTCAGGGATAAGCAGGAACTGTGCTGGGTCCCTCTGACAAAGAGGGTTGTTTGACTAGGATATCTCATCCACTGGAATAAAATGGGAAGAAAAACTTGTGATAAGGCCACTCAAAACCTTCCCAATCTTACCAGATGTTGGAGCAGCATATAATATTGAGCCTTAATTTCAGGCCGTATAGCATGTGGAGGAATGAATCGTACAGATGATCATGAAATGTTTGAAATTTTACCCCAGAGAGAATAAGCTTTAATGTGGAAGTGAATGATTTTACTTTGAATCACAAGGTTGTTTTCTACTATGAAGGAAAAATGGGGACCTGTGTGTTAAAATAAGTTGTTAAAGAATAATGTGGTTACATTATTACATATCTGGGTTTTTCGTTGTTTTGTTTTTTGTTTTATTGTGATGGAATAACATGTATATCTTGCTATTGTTTGAATAATAAATAATTGGAACTAAGCTAGAACTTACTTTTCTGACATTGTGGAAAAATTAATGTCTTTAAAAACCACAAAAACCTAATACACAGCTATTTAAAATGCAGAGTAAAATATTTTGAAAACTTCTTAAAAATGATTGTCTGTGTTGGCAAATATATAAGAGAATTCTTTATGAGCCCAGAACAATGAGAAATCACAAATCTGGAGAGGCAGGTGAGTGTTATATCCAGAGGCTGATCTGGGTTCACTGGTAATTCACAACTTCCATTTTAAAGTGCCATGTTCTAGAGACAAGAGAAGAAACCTAGGTGAAAAATCAGTTTAGGTAACCAGAATAAGACTTGGATTTTTAAAAGTGACGTGCTCAGTAATATGACAAAACCCTAACCTCCAAGGAAGACAGTAAGGAGACTTGGCAGTCTTGACTTTGCCTTGGATGGAAAGGGGGAAAAGGCTCTCTTAATAACTTATGAACAAAAATGAAACCTCACATTAAGTGTGCAAATTTGCAACTGTGTAGTCTGTTATCTGGACAAAAGCCATGTTGAGAATATAAGGCTAACCAATCTGGTAGTACCCCAGACGCCCAGCAGAGGCAAATTCAGAGCTTAGGTAGAGGAAAATATTTTAACCCCATTTAACCCAGGTCTCACATAATTTTAAGAAAAAAGGTGGTTTGTTTTTGTTTTTTTGAGATGGAGTCTTACTCTGTTCCAGGCTGGAGTGCAGTGGCATGATCTTGGCTCACTGCAACCTCCACTTCCTGGGTTCAAGTGATTCTTCTGCCTCAGTCTCCTTAGTGTTCGGGATACAGGTGCACACCACCACACCCAGCTAATTTTTATATTTTTAGTAGAGACAAGGTTTGACCATGTTGCCTAGGCTAATCTGGAACTCCTGACCTCAGATGATCTGCCTGCCTTGGCCTCCCAAAGTGCTGAGATTATAGGTATAAACCATTGCACCCAACCTTAAGGAAAAAGTTTTTTAAAATCTGATCTCAGAACCCCGTGAAAGCAACCAAGGAAATAAGCCTCCATGAGAAAGATTCCACAAAAACAGTAAGCAATAGGATCAGAGTATAAATAATTTAGATATTGGAATTTTTCATAGAGAATTTTTTTCACTATTTGAGAAGAATATATTTTATTTTTAGTACTGTGGCATAATATGTAACTTTTTATAATAATAACTGTATATATGATGTAGCATAGGTCTTAATTGTATCATTGATCACGGTTATATGTTAAAATAGTTAACATTTTTATGCCGTAACATGAAACATGATGTCATGCACTTTTTCCGCCATTATTCATTTGGAATATATTCTACAACATGACCCAAAACATAAGAACTTGTGACTTATAACTTTTGTCTAAAGCCATAATTGTGCAATAATTTGCTACAGAAAGATTCAATTGACTTCTCTTATGAAACAAGTTTCACTGTATCAGTTCTATTGTTCTGTAAAATATCCTTTAAGTAATATAACATTTTAATGCATTGTGTATAATGTACACACGCATATTGTCTATGTACTGAACACATATTGTATATGATACTGTTATTTCTGTTTGTGAAAAATTTTTATAGCTTTACTATATTTGAGAAGAATAAGGATATTTCTTTTTATTTTTTATTTATTTTAAACTTACCGAATTTTAATGGGAAAATGCTTATGTCATATGTTAAGCAAACACAGCAGGAAACAGTACAGTATTTTGAAAACTATTTAAAACCCACACAAAAAAAAAAAGACTGGAAGAAGACAGTTGCTGTTGCATGATGAGATTATGGTTTTTATTTCAATGATTAAAACATTCCTTTATTAGTTTTACTATGAGGAAAAAATATGTAAGTATAAATGACTAAGTAATAAGATACTGTAATACAATGAACTAGACTTTAAAAAAAGCAAAGCAGATTGTCTAGAAATAAAAATATAATAATTGGAAATAAAAACAGTCTGTGGATTATGCAGCTGATTAGACACACCTGAAGAGAGAATAGTTAACTAGAAGATCTGAAGGCATTATGCAGAATGCAGCACAGAGAGATAAAGAGATGAAAAATATGAAGGAAAAATTGAGAGACATCATCAATAGAATGAGAGTGCCTATTTCCTATGTTTAGCCTTCCCAAGGAAATAATAAAGGATACAGGATAAATATTCAAGAGATAATGCCTGACCACTTTCCAGAATTGATGAAAGTCTCAAATTCAGAAATCCTAACAAATCTTAAAAAGGATAAACAACACCAAAAAGATAAACCCTTAAAACAAGCCAGAAAAAAAAGCTCTACATAAGAATGGCAATTGCATCATAAGTGCATTAGTCAGGTTCTTCAGAGAAACAGAACCTACATATAGATATATATTTTTATATATATATATATAAATAAAAATATATATCTACATATAGATATAGTATATCTTCATATTTCCTTGGGAAGTATAAATATATATATATATATTTATATACAAGTATATATATATTTATATATAAGTATATATATATGTGTGTGTGTGTGTGTGTATATATATATATATATATATATATATATGTCTACATATATAGATAGATAGAGAGAGAAATTGGTTCGTGCAATTATGGAGTCTGAGAAGTTATAAGACTTTGGCGGCCGGGCACGGTGGCTCAAGCCTGTAATCCCAGCACTTTGGGAGGCCGAGGCGGGTGGATCACTAGGTCAAGAGATCGAGACCATCCTGGTCAACATGGTGAAACCCCGTCTCTACTAAAAATACAAAAAATTAGCTGGGCATGGTGATGCGTGCCTGTAATCCCAGCTACTCAGGAGGCTGAGGCAGGAGAATTGCCTGAACCCAGGAGGCGGAGGTTGCGATGAGCCGAGATCGCGCCATTGCACTCCAGCCTGGGTAACATGGGTGAAACTCTGTCTCAAAAAAAAAAAAAAGACTTTGGCAAGCTGGAGACTCAGGAGGGCTGATAGTATGGTCTCATAACCAGGAGACCCATTGTTGTCCATTCCAGTCCAAGTCTGAGTTTAAGGTAGAAGATTAAAGACTGGAGACAGCTTGAAGACAGTCAGGCAGAGAAAGCAAATTCTCCTTCTATCTTTTTGTTCCATTCAGGATTTCAATGCATGGGATGTGGCCCATTCATATTGAGGAGGGCAATGTGTTTTATGCAGTCCACTGATTCAGATGTTTCATATTTGCAAACACCCTCACAGACACATCCTGAGTAATGGGTAACCAAGTATCTGAGCACCTTGTAGCTCAGTCAAGTTGACATGTAAAATTAGCCATCACAATCAGCAAACTTCTTAACAGCAAAAACAGAATAATGTGGAATAATATTGTGAGGTGCTTTCATCCTAAAATAGTATATTTGTAAGAATGAGGATGAAAATAGATTTTTCAGACATCAAAAAACTGTTGTTTCATAGTTCCCAAAGGAATTTCAAAGGCTGAACTCCAGGGGAAAAGGTGAATTATTTCAGAGGAATTGGAAAATGAAAAAAATGTGGAAATATAATGCCATTATATTGAAAACTAATTCTTAAATACTTACTAATTATTTGGATATGTAGTGTCATCATAGGGAGCTTGCTTTCAGTTGATGAAATAAAAACTCTGTGTGTGTGTGTGTGTGTGTGTGTGTGTGTGTGTGTGTGTGTGTGTGTTTAGAGAGATTAAATATAGCAGACTTGATCATTGAATCAGATGGAGGCTCATGCTTGAAATCCCAGTACCTTGGGAGGCCAAAAAGGGAGGATCACCTGAAGCCAGAAGTTTAAGACAAGCCTTGAACTCTACAAAAATTTTAAAAATTAAGCAAGTGTGGTGCTGCCCAACTGTAGTTCTAGCTACTCGGGAGGCAAACAGGACATTGCTTTTAGCTCAGACAGTTGAGGATGCAGTGAGTTGTGATCATGTCACTGCACTGCAGCCTAGGAAACAGAAGGAGACCCTTTCTAAAAATAAAATCTACCAGAAAGACATGATAGCCAAAAGCCATCTATTTAATAATCCTTATAATTTTTATCACAAATTATTATAAACAAAATCTGTCATTCCCATGAGCAAAAATTTTTCCACTAATATCTAATTTTGTGGTGCCTTTGTGAATCCTCCAAGATCATCATGGTTCAATGACCACATTAATAATCAAAACCTTTTTCACAAATCAATGGACAATAAGTGTATTTGTCTATTTGTAGAGCACCTATTTTACTTTTTTATTCTACTTGCCGACCCTTGAGGAATACCACACAGAATTAATAAGTAAGACTTTGTGAGTCATGAAGTCTGATAGTGTAAGTCCTTTACCTTTTCCTTTCGTTTTGAAATAAGAAGCTATTCTCAGTCTGCTGCATTTACATATGAATTTTTGAAATCAGCTTATTACTCCCATTATGGTAGATTTGCTTTAAAAAAAAAAAACTTCCCTGGCCGGGCGCAGTGGCTCACGCCTGTAATCCCAGCACTTTGGGAGGCCGAGGAGGGTGGATCACGAGGTCAAGAGATCGAGACCATCCTGGTCAACATGGTGAAACCCTGTCTCTACTAAATATACAAAAAATTAGCTGGGCATGGTGGCACGTGCCTGTAATCCCAGGTACTCGGCAGGCTGAGGCAGGAGAATTGCCTGAACCCAGGAGGCGGAGGTTGCCGTGAGCCGAGATCGCGCCATTGCACTCCAGCCTGGGTAACAAGAGCGAAACTCCGTCTCAAAAAAAAAAAAAAGACTTCCCCTTTTAATATGCTTTAATGGTTCTCCTTGACACCAGACTCTATTTTCAGAAAATGCATCTTATACACATTTGCTATGTGATTTAGAAATTTTCATGATTCCCTGGTGCTTAAAGGTTATGTTTACATATTTTAATGACATTTATTTTATTTGCAACTATGTTATGACTATGCTCCAACTCATTTTTCCAACTCCATGTGACATAACACTCCATGACAGTGAAATGTTTCCTTTTCTCTTATTTGGAACTTGCTTTTTACACTCCCCTATTTTAGCATACAGATATTTCTCTGGCTTGGTAAGCCTTTACATTCCCTTTCTACCTGTGTGGATTCCTCCCAAATTTTAAGGCTCTGTATGTGTTCTATAGCCTTTGTGAAGTATTCCTTAATCACCCCAAAATTAAACAACCATTTGTCTTTTACATTTCTACAGCAATTTTATTTATAACACTTATTTGAATATATCATATATTTACTTCTATTTTTACATTTCCTTTAATATGCATCTATTCAATCTGTAAAATGAGTTCACACACTCTTTCAGGGTGGGGACCATATATTAAGCTTCTTCGTGTGTCCCTACTGTTTCTACACAATGCTTAGTCTTATTTGTAACTGTTTCCCCATAGTCTTGCACTGAATGATGTATATAGTAGATTCTTAACAATATTTGATTGAATGAAGACTGAGACTGTGCTCAATAAATGTTTGCTGAGGTGTAATTGAAGGGGAAAATAATGAGTCGTCAGATGAAACGGGTTCCAATCTTGTCTCTGACACTTGCTAGCTAGGTTTCACCAAACAATTTTATTTCTATGTCCTCAATTTCCTCGCCTTTAAAATGAAGATAATAGTGATTAACCCACAGTATAGAATCACATGAACAAATTCAGTGCTTTAAAACAATGCATGCTTACCACGTGTATGCCATTTTTTGTATTATAAAAATCTTCATTACAGAACATTTGGAAAAATTAAAATTCAAAGATGAAAATAGAAATCATTTATAATAACATCACACAAAGAAAGTATTATAATTTCAGTGTATTTCCATTAAAATGTTTTTCTATACATGTATTTTAAAACTAATATATGCATAGTGGTTTTAAAGTTTTAAAATTTATTTTTTAAATATTTTGGATATTTTCATGGCCTCATTTGTCTATTATCATATAGTACTGAAGGACAATAGTAACATAATTTTGTACAAAAAGTTTTTACACAAGTTAAATGTATCGGCCAGGCACAGTGGCCCACACCTGAAATCCCAGCACTTTGGGAGGCCAAGGCGGGCAGATCACAAGGTCAGGAGATGGAGACCATCCTGGCTAGCACAGTGAAAACTCATCACTATTAAAAATACAAAAAATTATCCAGGCGCGATGGCACACACCTGTAGTCCCAACTACTGGCGGGGCTGAGGCAGGAGAATCAAAAACAAAAGCTCTGCTTTGTGGAGCTCACTTTGTACTGAAGGGAGACAGACAATAAGTAACAACTGCAATCATAAGCCAATGAGAATACATGTTAGAAGCTAATGAGTGCTAAGAGAAAGTAAGAGGAATCAAGCTGGAGGGAGGAGATGCAATTTTAAACAAGGTGGTTAAGGCAAGTGCCACTGAGAAAGCGGGACTCTCACCGTGTTATCTTTTGTGACTCTTTTTCCTCTGCCGTACTATCTCATTTTAATATTACTCAGATTAAGAATTTTTTTTAGGCATCATGAAGAAATCAGGAATTTCAATCCCATTTTAACCATTGGAGAGAACACTTAAACATGGTTTGTGTACGAAAGTACGTGAAAATTTCATTTTTAGGGAGAAGTCCTCTTATTGGCAGTGTAGGGGAGATATGGTTTTCTGTGACTGCTGACTTGTATGGTTCAGATGTTGCTTTGTGTGTTGGGAAGCAGATTCTAAATGATTTTTTAAATGCCTTTGTAAACAGTATCCACTTTCTGGAAATGTCTCAGAGTTAATTTTTTTTTTTTTGACATGAAGTCTCCCCCTGTTGCCCAGGCTGGAGTGTAGTGGCACGATCTCGGGTCACAGCAACCTCCTCCTCCTGGGTTCAAGTGATTCTGGCTCAGCCTCCTGAGTAACTGGAATTACATGCGGCCACCACCACTCCAGGCTAATTTTTGCATTTTTAGTTCAGACTGAGTTTCACCATGTTGGCCAGGCTGGTCTCAAACTCCTGACCTGAGGTGATCTGTCCACCCCAGCCTCCCAAAGTCCTGGGATTACAGGCATGAGCTATTGCTTCCAGCTGCATTAATCACTTTCTGGGGTCTTTATAGTCCAACATCAGAGGCTGTCTTTAGAGCCATGTCAACACTGTTGCTTAAAAGAATAACTGGTATGAAAAAGGAAGATGGCCGTTTAAGAACAGCTCAGGATTGCAGCTCCCAGTGAAAGCGCAGAGGGTGAGTGGACGCCGCATTTTTATTGCCCACAGATTAGGAAATTCCCAGGCGGAGGAGCTACACAGGTCACCAGCGTGGCTGTTTCGGCCAGCGCAGCTGTGCCGCCCAGCGCCGCTGCTTTGCCCCACATGGCTGCTTTGTCGGCACCCTGGAGCAGCGGTTCTCTGTACGAAATACACCGGTCTGGGTGCCCATCTGGCTGGCGATTGGAGCCACGGGAAATTGCCCATTTGTCTGTTTAAAAAGGGGACTGAGCAGGGAACCAGGACAGTAGATTCCAGGGGGGAAAAAAAAAAGTGCCACAAACCTCAGTGCCGCTGTTTAAGCCAGCACAGTGAGTGGCCGCAGGGGAAAACAAACAGACCCTGGTGCCTCTTCAACAGGCGACTGGAACACCAACTTAAAAAAGGCTCTGAGGCAGGGAGCCAGGCGATCAGGCTTGGCTGGTCTCACCCCCACAAAAGAACAGCAATCAGAAACTCTGGATTGAGAGTTTCACAGCAAGCGCAGCTGAACCCGGGACGGTCCAGCTCTAAGGGGGAGGGGCGTCCACCATTACCGAAGCAGCCCACCACGACGGAGGTTGTCAGACAATGCTGAGGCAGCCCACCGCTGCCAAGGCAACCCGCCATTGCTGAGGCAGCCCACCGTTGCCAAGGCAACCCGCCACAGCAGAGAGACTCTGTCTCAACAGAGGCGGGCCACCATTGCCAAAGCAGTTCTAACTACACCCATATAAACAGGACTGCAGGGAAGTTCACTCGGCAGCTGGGCGGAGCCCATAGCAGCTCAGCAAAGCCTCTACAGGCAGACAGTGACTAGGCTGCCTCCTTGCTGGGCAGGGCAGCTCTGAAGGAAAAAAAAAAAAAAGAAGGCAGCAGCATAACGGAAACTCATAAATAAAGCCCTAAAACCCTGGGACAGAGCACCTGGGAACAAAAAGCAGTTTATGAGTTCTGCTGCAGCAGACCTAAACGTACCTGCCCAGCAGCTCTGAATGAACAACAGAGCTCACAGCTCACCATTTGAGCTCCTATAAAGAAGAGACCGTCTCCTCAAGCAGCTCCCTGACCCCTATATATCCAAAGAGACACCTCATAAAGGAGAGATCAGATTGACACTAGGCAGGTATCCTTCTGGGACAAAGATAGCAGAAGAAGAAGACTGGTAACAACCCTTACTGTTCAGCTGCTGCTGCAGGTGAACCCCAGGCAAGCAGGGCAGGGCCTGGAGTGAACCTCAGCAGACCTACAGCAGAGGGGCCAGACTGTCAGAAGGAAAACCAAGAAACAGAAATAATCCCATCATCAACAAACAAAACATCAATCTGAAAGATTTGAGACCCAATCTGAAAGCCAGCAACTACAAAGTCGACAGGTGGATAAATCCTTAAAGATGGGAAGAAACAGTGCAAAAAGGATGAAAACACTCAAAACCAGAACACTTCTCCTCCTACAAGGGATCCCAACTCCTCATCAGCAAGGGAACAAGGTTGGAGGGAGAACGAGTGTGATGAAATGACAGAATCAGACTTCAGAAGGTAGTAAGAAGCTTCTGTGAACTTAAAGAACGTGTTCTAATCAAATGCAAAGAAACTAAGAACCTTGAAAAAAGATTTGATGAAATGCTAACGAGAATGGACAAAATAGAAAGGAATATAAGTGAATTAATGGAGCTGAAAAACACAACACAAGATCTTCGTGAAGTATCAACAGCCGAATTGACCAAGCAGAAGAAAGGATATCAGAGGTCGAAGATCAACTCAATGAAATAAAACGGGAAGGCAAGACTGGAGAAAAAAGGGTAAAAAGGAATGAACAAAATCTCCAAGAAACGTGGGACTATGTGAAAAGACCTTATCTACGTTTGATAGGCGTACCTGAATGCAACGAAGAGAATGAATCCAAGCTGGAAAATACTCTTCAGGATATTATCCAGGAAAACCTTCCCAACCTAGCAAGGCAGGCAAACATTCAAGTCCAGGAAATACAGAGAACACCACAAAGATATTCGTCAAGAAGAGCAACCCCAAGGCACATAATCGTCAGATTCACCAGGGTCGAAATGAAGGAGAAAATACTAAGGGCAGCCAGAGAGAAAGGTTGGGTTACCCATAAAGGGAAGCCCATCAGACTCACAGCAGATCTCTCAGCAGAAACCCTACAAGCCAGAAGAGAATGGGGGCCAATATTCAACATCCTTAAAGAAAAGAACTTTCAACCCAGCATCTCCTATCCAGCCAAACTAAGCTTGATAAGTGAAGGGAAAATAAAATCCTTTGGGAACATGCAAGTACTCAGAGATTTCATCACCACCAGGCCAGCTCTACAAGAGCTCCTGAAAGAGGCTCTACACATATAAAGGAACAACAAGTACCAGCTCAACTAAAGGGCAAAACACCCAGCTAGCACCAAAATGGCAGTATCAAATTCACACATAACAATATTAACCCTAAATGTAAATGGACTAAATGCCGCAATCAAAAGACACAGACGGGCAAATTGGATTAAAAGCCAAAACCCATCAGTGTGCTGTATCCAGGAAACCCATCTCACATGCAAGGATACACAAAGGCTCAAAATAAAGGGATGGAGGAAGATTTACCAAGCAAATGGAGAGCAAAAAAAAGCAGGAGTGGCAATTCTCATCTCTGATAAATTAGACTTTAAAGCAACAAAGATCATAAGAGACAAAGAGGGACATTACATAATGGTAAAAGGGTCAATGCAACAAGAAGAGCTAACGATCCTAAATACATACGCATCCAATACAGGAGGACCCAGATACATAAGGCAAGTTCTTAATGACTTACAAAGAGGCTTAGACTCCCACACAATAATAGTGGGAGACTTTAACACCCCATTGTCAATATTAGACAGATCAACCAGACAGAAAATCAACAAGGATATCCAGGACTTGAACTCAGACCTGGACCAAGCAAACCTAATAGACATTTACAGAACTCTCCAACCCAAATCCACAGAATATACATTCTTCTCAGCACCACATCACACCTACTCTAAAATTGACCACATAATTGGGAGTAAATCACTCCTCAGCAAATGCAAAAGAACGGAAATCGCAACAAACAGTCTCTCAGACCACAGTGCAATCAAGTTAGAACTCAGAATTCAAAAACTAACCCAGAACTGCACAGCTTCATGGAAACTGAACAACTTGCTCTTGAATGTTGACTGGATAAACAATGAAATGAAGACAGAAATAAAGATGTTCTTCGAAACCAACGGGAGAGAAGACACAACATACCAGAATCTCTGGGACACATTTAAAGCAATCTCTAGAGGAAAATATATAGCAATAAGTGCCCACATGAGAAGCAAGGAGAGATCAAAAATTGACACCCTATCATCAAAACTGAAAGAGCTAGAGGAGCAAGATCAAAAAACCTCAAAGTCTAGCAGAAGACAAGAAATAGCTAAGATCAGAGCAGAACTGAAGGAGATAGAGACACAAAAAAACCCTTCAAAAAATCAATAAATCCAAGAGCTGGTTTTTTGAAAAGATCAACAAAATAGACAGACGACTAGCCAGATTAATAAAAAAGAAAAGAGAGAATAACCAAATTGATGCAATAAAAAACGATAAAGGGGATATCACCAAAGATTCCACAGAAATTGAAACCATCATCAGAGATTATTACAAACAACTCTATGCACATAAACTAATAAACCTGGAAGAAATGGATAAATTCCTGGACACTTGCGTCCTCCTGAGCCTAAACCAGGAAGAAGCCGAAACCCTGAAGAGACCCATAACAAGGTCTGAAGTTGAGGCAGCAATTAAGAGCTTACCACCCGAAAAAAGCCCAGGTCCAGACGGGTTCACAGCCGAATTCTACCAGACATACAAAGAGGAGCTGGTGGCATTCCTTCTGAAACTATTCCAAACAATCCAAAAAGAGGGAATTCTTCCCAAATCATTTTATGAGACCAACATCACCCTGATTCCAAAACCCGGCTGAGACTCAACAAGAAAAGAAAACTTCAGGCCAATATCCATGATGAACTTACATGCAAAAATCTTCAATAAAATACTGACAAGCCAATTGCAGCAGCACATCAAAAAGCTTATCCACCATGATCAAGTAGGCTTCATCCTGGGGATGCAAGGCTGGTTCAACATAAGCAAGTCTATAAACGTAATTCACCACACAAACAGACCCAAAGACAAAAATCACATGATTATCTCAATTGATGCAGAGAAGGCCTTTGACAAAATTCAACAGCCCTTTATGCTAAAAACCCTCAATAAGCTAGGTATTGATGGAACGTATCTCAAAATAATAAAAGCTATTTATGACAAACCAACAGCCAACATCATACTGAATGGGCAAAAACTGGAAGCATTCCCCTTGAAATGTGGCACCAGACAAGGATGCCCTCTCTCACCACTGCTATTCAATATAGTATTAGAAGTTCTAGCCAGAGCAAACAGGCAAGAAAAAGAAATAAAGGGCATTCAAATAGGAAAGGAGGAAGTCAAACTCTCTCTATTTGCATACGACATGATTGTATATCTAGAAGACAACATCGTCTCAGCCCCAAATCTCCTGAAACTGATAAGCAAGTTCAGCAAAGTCTCAGGATACAAAATCGATGTGCAAAAATCACATGCATTCCTATGCACCAATAACAGACTTAAAGAGAGCCAAATCAAGAACAAACTTCCATTCACAATGCCACAAAGAGAATAAAATACCTAGGAATACAACTAACAAGGAACGTAAAGGACCTCTTCAAGGAGAACTACAAGCCACTGCTCAACGAAATAAGAGAGGACGCAAACAGGTGGAGAAACATTCCATGTTCATGGTTAGGAAGAATCAATATCGTGAAAATGGCCATGCTGCCCAAAGTAATTTACAGATTCAATGCTATCCCCATCAAGCTACCAATGACCTTCTTCACAGAACTGGAAAAAACCACCTTAAACTTCATATGGAACCAAAAGAGAGCCCGCATAGCCAAGTCAATTCTAAGCAAAAAGAACAAAGCGGGAGGCATCACACTACCGGACTTCAAACTATACTACAAGGCTACAGTAATCAAAACAGCATGGTACTGGTACCAAAACAGAGATGTAGACCAATGGAACAGAACAGAGGTCTCGGAGGCAACACAACATATCTACAACCATCTGATCTTTGACAAACCAGACAAAAACAAGCAATGGGGAAAGGATTCCCTGTTCAATAAATGGTGTTGGGAAAGCTGCTAGCCATGTGCAGAAAGCAGAAACTGGACCCCTTCCTGACACCTTACACTAAAATTAACTCCAGAAGGATTAAAGACTTAAACATAAGACCTAACACCATAAAAACCCTAGAAGAAATTTTAGGCAAAACCATTCAGGACATAGGTGTAGGCAAGGACTTCATGACCAAAACACCAAAAGCATTGACAACAAAAGCCAAAATAGACAAATGGGACCTAATCAAACTCCACAGCTTCTGCACAGCAAAAGAAACAGTCATTAGAGTGAATCGGCAACCAACAGAATGGGAAAAAATTTTTGCAGTTTACCCATCTGACAAAGGGCTGATATCCAGAATTTACAAAGAACTAAAACAGATTTATAAGAAAAAAACTAACAAGCGCCTTCAAAAGTGGGCAAAGGATATGAACAGACACTTTACAAAAGAAGACATACATGAGGCCAACAAACATATGAAAAAATGCTCATCATCACTGGTCATCAGAGGAATGCAAATTAAAACAACATTGAGATACCATCTCACTCCAGTTAGAATGGTGATCATTAAAAAATCTGGAGACAACAGATGCTGGAGAGGATGTGGAGAAATAGGAACACTTTTGCACTGTTGGTGGGAGTGTAAATTAGTTCAACCATTGTGGAAGACAGTGTGGTGATTCCTCAAGGACCTAGAAATAGAAATTCCATTTGACCCAGCAATCCCATTACTGGGTATATATCCAAAGGATTACAAATTGTTCTACTATAAGGGCACGTGCACACGAATGTTCATTGCAGCACTGTTTACAATAGCAAAGACCTGGAACCAGCCCAAATGCCCATTGACGATAGACTGGACAGGGAAAATGTGGCACATATACACCTTGGAATATTATGCAGCCATCAAAAACGATGAGTTTGGGTCCTTTGTAGGGACATGGATGAACCTGGAAACCATCATTCTCAGCAAACTGACAGAAGAGCAGAAGATCAAACACCACATGTTCTCACTCATAGGCGGGTGTTGAACAATGAGAACACATGGACACAGGGAGGGGAGCACTACACACTGGGTTCAGTTGGGGGGAAATAGGGGAGGGACGGTGGGGGGTGCGGAGCTGGGGAGAGATAGCAAGGGGAGAAATGCCAGATGTAGGTGATGGGGAGGAAGGCAGCAAATCACACTGCCACATGTGTACCTATGCAACAATTTTGCATGTTCTTCACATGTACCCCAAAACCTAAAATGCAATAAAATAAATAAATGGGGAAAAAAAAGAATAACTGGTATTCATAATGATAGTTTCATAGTGCCTATAAATTTATATGACAGATATCTAAATAAATTTCATTTGTGTAGTTGTTAACCAAGCACAGTTATAGTATTAGTTCATTTGAGTCCAGAGTAGTAAAATAGATAATATATATCCTACTTTTTATAAACGTAGAGTGTTATCAAGAAGCTAGATGTTTTTCTGGAAGTTGGAAGTCCAAGCTTCAATTTCAGGAATGTTCACTTCTAGGCAACCACACTTTCCATTGCTCCATATAGACTGTGTAACAAACAAGGGGACTAAATCGGGACAGTCACTTTGAGAGTGTATTAATGCAGTTCAGTAATGCTCAAAGCTCTGCTTTGAAATCATCATTTAAAATAGTTTTCTTTTGAATATGTGCCAATCTAAATTACCTAAGAAGGTTTTGAAAAGTAGCTGAGGTCATTCTTAGTACAAAGAGATGGGTGATCAAATGGGACAAATTTTTTTAATTAAAAACAGTTTACTATAAAATATGTTATACTTTAAATCGAACATGTTACCACTATTTGATACATGAGTATAAAATGAGTTGCAATGATGGAGTCATAAAAACAGTTTCAGAAGTAGAATATATGGCGGTAAAGTAATTGCTTTAATAGGTGATACACGTTTCCATCTATAAATTTTGGTGTGTTAGTAAAAATAGTTCTATTATTTGGTATCCCACTGCATTTTCCCTTTGAAAGACAAGTAAGTATATATTACTTATAAATGCTTTCTGAAATGAAAGCATAAAGTGTCCATGCTTAGCCAGGTGTGGTAGCTAATGCCTGTAATCCCAACACTTTGGGAGACTGAATCAGGCATATTGCTTGAGCCCAGGAGTTCAAGACCACCCTGGAAAACATGACAAAACCCTGTCTCTACAAAAAATAAAAATAAAATTAGCCAGGCATGATGGTGGTGCCTTGTAGTCCCAAGTACTTGAGAGGCTAAAGTGGGAGGATTGCTTAACCCAAGGAGACTGAGGCTGCACTCCAGCTGGGTGACACAGTGAGACCCTGTCTTAAACAAATAAAGTGTCCGTGCTTAAACAACTGCTTTAAGTTAACTCTATATTGAAAGAGCAATTATGGGGTGATTTTTTCATAGATAATGTCACTCTCTGTAACAATTGTAGGAAAAGAAAGTAAGTCTAGGGGATAAAAGGCTTCATTTCTCCTGTTGTTGAGAATAAAAATGGTAAAAGGAAATTTATTAAAGCTATAGGAACTGATCTGATTTAAGTGTCAGAGGACCACATTTATATTCAAGGGAAAATTGATAAAGTATAATTGACATCAGGTTGACAAATTTATTCAATTTAATGTCTATGAATCTCTTACAGAGAAAAAGCCCTGTGCCAGAATCGTAGAACCATCGTGTGTCCTAGAGGAGGGCGATTCTGTACTTGGTTTTTGCATCAGCTGCAGCTTTACCTTCAGCAAATTCATATTTACTACGCACAGCAAAAGCCATTGTATTTGCCATTAGTCTACAGCCTGACTCCAAGGCTATTTAGATGTTAACATAACAAAATCTATTTTAATATTTAATAACAGAACTTTAAGTCTTATTTTATTCTTTATTTACTTTCAGTCCTTATTATAAATATTAACAATAAAAGGACGTTCATTATCAGCTCCTATTAATTCAACATTGATTTATTGATTGTGTTAAGCAGGAATGGTCCAGTCCCTCTACTAAGCAGAGGGATAGAAAGCCATTTCTATTGTGACCACGTTGGTAAGAATTAACTTCCCCTTCTCTTCTTCCTACTGATGTCATAAACAGTCATTTGACATTTTAAAACCATATATCTCATTGAAAAGGGAACTGTTATTTTAGGCCTTGCATGTAAACCCCCTAGACAGACTGGCTGGGTTCCCTCTTTGTAGGGAAGGGTACAAGCAGACCACAAGAACTTCAAAATTACGTTATTTTCCCACTAGTGCAAATTCAGTGCTGTGGATTTTGTGTACTAGGAGTGTATTTGTGCTCCTTTTGAAATCTAAGAATACTTTGTACAGTAGTAGTTGGAAAAGCAACTAAATGAGAAATGGATGGTCTGAGATCAACCCCTCACTGGAATTTGCTTATTTTCTGGGGTTCCATTAAATGCTATGATCCCTGTGAAGCCTGGCCTCGTTTTCTATTCTGGAATTAATAGAAATAATTAATTTCTCCTCTGCTCTTGTGGTAATGGTGCCTTGCATGCAGCCTTCACAGACTGCCAGTTAAGGCATGGGAAGACCTTGTTTATTGTGCCAAGTTCTACAGTGTCTAGCTTGGGGCTTTGTAGAGTTGGTGTTACATAAATGCTTTCTGAATTGAACCCTAACTTCTTTAAGCAGGCCCCAGTGCCTTAATAAAATAAGAACCAAGAATATTTGAGTCACTGATTCAAAAGAATAATGTGAAACAAATGACAGTGAAGGAGTGTAGGTATGGCTTAAGGTAAAGTGGAAAAAAAGAATGAGAAGGGTTTCTTCTAATCCGTGCAAATCCTTTCAATTCTGAACACTCTGAAGCTAGAAATAAAGGCTAAACTATGTAAAATGTAGGCAGGAGGGATGCTCTGCTATGGTTATAACCACCTAGACTTATACTCATGTAAAGGAAAAGTAAAAATACCACTCTTTATTGTGGATACCACCCACTATACATAGCGCGCACACACACACACACACACTCACACACACACCCCACAGAAACAGACACGCCCCACTCAAGATAATGTATTTAAAAAGAAACCTATTTAATTTTTAGAAAGACTTTTTGGTGTACGGTGAATTTTCATTTTAATTTTTTTCCCTGTAGATAGCTGGTTTAGTTTTTGTTTTTTGTTACAGAAAGCAGCAAGAGGAATCATGGTCATGGAGGAAAGAGTACCATCTAAACTTAGGAAAGAATTTGACACAAATTAGCTATGTTATGTTGATGCATCACTTAAGTATCAGGATTTGGAAGTTTGGACTATATCATCTTTTCAAACATAATATCCTGCAATGATGTGAGAAATTTAGTAGTCCTTTTGGGAAGCTGCAAGTGGTTGGGAGAAGCCCAACTAACTCCCTACCCTTTATCAAGGGTATATATTGGAGATATATATATGGAGGCTATTTAGTTTCTTTCTAGCACAAAACTAAAAAGAATAAGATAACCGGTTAAATCTGCCTCCCCGAAACACAGACACATACTCAAGGCGGCTACATAGTTTTTGCAGTTAATCTATTTAGTTATTAACATTCGTGCATATTATTGTTGTAAGTGGCCCTATGTTAGTATAAGAAGTAACATTGTGCTGGAAAGGTATTCAGTTTTGTGCTTTATCTGGAAAATTCTGAAAAATTAATTTGACTTTGTATTTTGAATTTTATACCTTTAAGCTGTCAAAAATTCTCTGTTATAAAAATAACTTCCATGTACCTACCAATGTATATTGAAGGATCTGTCTATGCAATTATCAAGCAAGAACATAAGCTTTAAAAAATGTGTGTGTCAACAAACAAAAGGTAGCGTTCCCTTTGACTTGCACTAGAGGCATGGAAATACCATCTACAGAAAAATGTCAAAAGCAGAAAGGTTTCAAAGTTTACAAAATAATTATACATGTCTACATTTCATGTAAGTTTTATTTAGCTCAAAATGATCTTGCTGCTTAAGTGAATAGGAGATATATAAAGGATTCACATTTTAGGAATGGGTAATTTTACTTTATTTCCAAATAATAGGATTTGAGGTCAAGAAAGATAACTGGAAAGATCAAACTATGTCTCATCTCACCAGACGGTGGGTTACTCTTTTTAACTTGTGGGCCAAGAACAAGATTTTGCACTCAATAATTTAGTGGGAACTCAAGAAATGACTGAGTGAATAAATAATGATCTGTTTTTGCTGGCACATAAAGAAGTAATTCTAGTTCTTTCACCTTGTTTGGAAGAGGTTTGTATGTTTCAAAATCATAAAAATAAATCATAAAAAATAAAAGATCTGTAGGCAGAGAACTGAAAACATCTAGCATAAGATATTAGGATACTGAGAGCTGGAGAGAGGCAGATAAAGCAGTTGTTTACCAGTAGAGACCAGTGTCAGTCTGTCTGTCCATTTGTCTGTCTCTCCCTCTCTCTCAGTCTTTGGCCAGGAAAAGCACTGACATTTTTTCCAAAATGCATGTTTTTACTTCTTTGTTATTCTGTGTTTTTTCAGAAAGTCTGACTCATACCTCCAGAGAACTAATTTAGTGAGCAGGAAATTTATTTGAAGTCTTAGGTATAAAATGAGCAGTGGTTTCACTATGGAAGATAGGGTGAGTGATATGTATCCAGAGATGAGAAAAGAAGGTATCTATCATTTTGCAATCTTGGCTTTAAGAAAGAGTTTGCACAAACTTCTGTTTGTTTATAATCATGCTTCTAACATACTAACATCCTCTTTTCTTAGCAGGCTCTTTGGAGCCCAGCGGGTTCTGACTGGTGATTTTTTAGTATGCCTTTAGTGCTCCATTTAGCTTGAACATCTTCTCCTCTTGAGTTGTGCTGGTGTTGCATTTTCAATATTTCAGAAACTCTAAAGGTGCCGGCATGTATATGACTGTGTAATAGTCTTTTGTCAAGCAGCCTGAAAACTGTATATTTTCAGTAGAGATAGAAGTGTGTTCCAGGCAATGTAAAATGCATTACCTTGCTGTGGGATTGCAAGAACTTCTGTGAAATCTCCAAATGTCTAAACTGCTCCAGCTCCTGCCTAAGTAGCCACAGTTGACAAAGCAGCACTGACCTAGAGTCCTTTGTTAATTCTATGGAAGAAAAAAGAGGAAGAGTTGCTAGTGAGTCAGCTGCTTTGGTTAGCAAACATAAACATGATTAGCTTTTTAAGCTCAGAAAATTAAAAGAACCTCAAATTAATCTGTCATTTTTCACTGCAGTATTTCCTTATCTTTCTATGGGCTATATATTTTAAATGTCAAAGGAATTGAAAGAGAGCAATTGTCTCTTTTCTGTATGTATATCACACCTTTTTTAAAAAAAATCAAGCATATGCAATCAGTCTTGTATAGAAAATTAACAACAGACAAATAAGATGTTTATTGGGGAAAGGAGAAGCTTTCACTTAAGGATATGCTATTATTTGGTTAAATTGTTAAAGTGTTACTTTTAGAGCCTTTCTGTGCTAAAATATCTATTCATAATTTTTCTAGGTGGATGTTTCAATTTTTTTTAATTACAACGGTAATACATGCTCATTAGTACAAGTCAAAACATGTAAAGAGGTATTGAAAAAAGGTTAATACTTTTCTTGTTCTCCCTTCCCAATTAGGATTTTTATTATTTGTATAAAGTTGAAATTTTATTGTATTCATAATTTTCTCCCCTTTTCCCCCACACTATAAATGTTAATTTTTAAACTTGCTTTACTTCAGTGTGTCACTGGATCTAATACATTCTTTAAAATTGTGGTATAACATTCCATAGTATAATATACATAGTTTATTCATATTTTTTTTATGGGCTTTCAGGTTATCTCCAGTGGTATAATAAATCTGTGTGCTTTGGAGTTTAAAGAGCCCAGCTAACAGTCAGTCACCTTGTGGATCCAAATGTTCTTGCCACCAATTTCTAGGCCATTGACACGTTTGGTCAGGAAAATAGCTTTTCTGTTTCGGAAGTGCTATCTTCCACATCGCTGTGAGGCTGGGGGGATTAGCTGTTTTTTCTACCCGTGACAAAAAATTGGTCAGTCAATATAAGCAGCAGACTCTGAAAGGAAGATGGCACCAAATGTGAGTTTGCCATGGCCAAGTACAGCCCCTAAGTAAAGCAGTTTTGTTACTTAGCCTCTTTATATGGCCAATTCTGGTTTTGGTCTTAAAATAGTAGTTAATGAATATTACTTTAACAAACTTATAGACAGTTTTGTGATTCTTTTATTTTCCAGCATCAATCTACAAAAAAGGACTAAGTCAGAAAGTGTATATCTGAAATAATAATATAAAGGCAAAAGCAAAAACTTCTAAAGTAGCAGGCAGCGAGCAGCAAAATGATCTTGAAATAAACATGAAACCCAGAATTTCTTTTCCATGTTGAAGCACTCCAAGGGCTGCTTTTTAGAAGCTCTTTTTTAACAGACGTTGGGTTTACTTGAGGGTTGAGGGTGGAATGAGGGAGAGCTGCAGAAAAGATGACTATTGGGTACTGGGCTTAATACTTGGGTGATGAAATAATCTAAGTATTAAGATTATTAAGAAATAATAATTAAGAAATAATCTTAATACTTGGGTGATGAAATAACAAATCCCCTGACACAAGTTTACATGTGTAACAAACCTTCACATGTACCTGTCTCAGATCAGAACATATCAAAATACGCAGCTCTTTCTGGGGAAACGTCTTTGAGATAAAGTAGAATTTCTTATTTCTAAGAAGTAGGAACAGAGTGTTTTGTTTGGTCCCTACAAATTATAGTTATCTGGTTTCAGCCTGAACAAGCACCACAAGCAAACACTGGCAGGCAGAGTCTCTACAGGAGTGGTCAAACAAGTCAGTTTTCATTTCCTTCCAAGCCCTAGTTTGGCTGATCCATCCATAGAAAAGCAGAACAAAAGGCAAGGGATTACTGCACCCTTAAGCATCCAAGTGGCTCATTCAGCTCAGAGCTTATTTTTAGCAATCTGTCTCACACTGAGGACTTCCTGTTCTATTCAGTGAATGTGCAAATGGATGCTCCAGGACTATAGCAGTAGACATTGATGAAGGTTGTGATCAGTGATTAGACTCTCAGGACTGTTATGTTTTTGATCTAGCCATGCCTTTTAACCACTGTGGTGAACATTTAGCTCTGAATAGGCTCATTTTCTTCTTCATGTGCGCATTCTATTCGTAGATGTTGCTATGAGGACAGATTCATCAAAAATGACTGATGTGGAACCTGGGGTCACCAATTTTGCATCTTCAGCAAGGGCAGGCCGCCGGAATGCCTTACCAGACATCCAGAGTCCAGCTGCCATAGGCGGAACCTCAGATTTGCCCCTCAAACTGGAGGCTCTCTCTGTGAAGGAAGGTAATACTCAATACCCTCTTAAAATTAACAGCATTGTCACTTCTTAACCAATCCTTTCTCTGGAACAGTCTTTTTTTTATCTAGTTAAAAGTGCTCAGTTTCCTTATTTGTTTCTTTAAACCTCTCAGGTTTTGTTTAAGGCTTAGTAGATTTTTCAGCCTTTTCCAAGTCAAATATTTCATCTTTTTGTCTCATGCTGTGTATATGGAAACTGAAGTTTTACTTATTCATTTCATGTGTATTGTCATGCACAAGGCTAGTAATTGGGAATACAAAGGTGAATACATGTGATCTTTCTCTCAAAGAGCTTTCAATTTTATTGAGAAGTATTCACAAATAAAATAATTTTTCTTCTGCCATCCATTGTCAAATCACTTTGGAAGCTTCTGCTTCACTGTAGTATGCTACAAGCCCTTTAATTCTCATATCTAGGAAGAAGCTTACTATCAAGTAGGGATGAAATTCTTTCAAGAGAGTTTTTGTATAAAAGGTGAACATTCTTCAGTCAGTGAAAAAAGATGGCATTAAGGGAAATTTAGAGCTGTCAAACCATGAAGGGAAATCTTAGGTCTTTCTCTCCATTGTTTACATATAGTTTATATAGCTTCCAGAATTTAGTCTCCTGAAAATGAATATAAAGTGTTAAAAGGGGTCTTTCATTTAAAAACCTTCATGGAGATTAAAAAACAAAAACAAAAACAAAAACCCTGAATCAAAGTTAAAAAATACACTCAGAAAGATTAAAGATAATTTTAATTCCAAACCATTAGCAAACTACTCATGTTTTGTGCCCCATTTTTTACACTCTCAGGTGTACTCTAGTATTTGTTTGGGAATTTACTCTTGGTGACAGTGAAGCAAGTGAGAACAAGAGGCTGCTCACATCTAGCCCATTTCCGGTAGCCCAAGAAGGAGGCTCTTGGCTTTTTGCTTCAGGAGGCTATTTGCTACCTGGTAGAGTTACAAATGTTCCTTGTTCAATCGTTATGAAATAGTTATAGAGGCCGGGGTGGCTCACGCCTGTAATCCCAACACTTTGGGAGGCCAAGGTGGGCAGATTGCCTGAGGTCAGGAGTTCAAGGCCAGCCTGAACAACATGGAGAAACCCCGTCTCCACTAAAAATACAAAATTAGCCAGGCATGGTGGCACATGCCTGTAATCCCTGCTACTCAGGAGACTGAGGCAGGAGAATCGCTTGAACCCGGAAGACAGAGGTTGCAGTGAGCCAAGATCACACCATTGCACTCCAGCTTGGGCAACAAGAGTGAAACTGCCTCTCAAAAAAAAAGAAAAATATCCTTGTAGGTCAGGGACTATGACCAGATCCTGCAGTTCCATGAGTATCTCAACTTTTTCCAAAGGCCACTTTTTCTCATATGTGACACTATAGGTGAGAGTAAAAAAGCATACACATCAACATAAAATATTATAAGAAGAAAGAAAAGATGGAAAAGATGAAGGGAAGAAAAGAAATAAAAATGTGTGTAATATTTTTGGCCTTTTAAGTTTGAAAATGTCATGTGACCATAAGAACATGATGTTGCTGTTGAAGAGTCCATCCTAAACTAGTGAGGGAGAAAAGGCAATCACTTGTTAGTATAAAAGCCTATTTAAACTTTATACATCTTCAGCACACACAAAACCTTAATGCTTACTGACATTACTTAATTAAGCAAAAGAGAGCAAATACACTGTGGGAGAGTCAGCAGTGTCCTCTATTTTGTTTTGGTCACTAGAGAGACTAGGATCTGAAAGAATATGTTCCTGTTTTTATATTTTTCTTCAAATTGTTTTGAAATAAGTCAAATGGATCAGTTAAAATCAAAATGTTAAAAATGAATTCACATATAACACCAGATGCTAAAGATTACATAAAAGAATGAAGGCATGATGTAAAGTGAAATAGGCCAGGCACAGAAAGGCAAATACCACCTGATCTCCCTCGTGGAATCTAAAAGAGTCAATCTGCTAGAAACAGAGAGTAGAATGGTAGCTACTAGGAAAATTAGGAAGATGATGATCAAAAGATATAAAATTACAATTAGACAGGAGAAATAAGTTCAAAGGATCTATTGTAGCAACATGGTGACTATAGTTAATAACAATGTATTGTATACTTGAAGATTGCCAAAACAGTAGATTTTGAGTGTTCTTACCACACATACACATACATATACATATACATGTGTAAGTTTGTGAGGTAATGGATATGTTAATTAGATTGATTTAGCCACTCCTCACTGTATGCATATATCAAAACATCATGTCGCACCACAACATAAATATATATAATTTTATTTATCAATGAAAAGTTAAAGATTAGAAAAAAATACACAAAAGGAAATAGGCTTACATAGGTAGATGACATATATAATATTTTATTAACGAAGTTATAAGTAGTTTGAAAACTTATCTTTTTCTCATTAGCTAAGCATAGATATTATTATGAATTTTTAAATGAATTGTTTCCAATTGCTAATGAAAACTGAAAGCTGGGGTCTGTCTCAGATATTATGGTTTCAATAATTTTTTCACTTAAAAATACAAATTCTGAGGTGAGGGAGATCTGCAGATTTCCCTCAGATCTATTCTCTTTTGTTTTTGTTTTTAATTTTTAAATAAATATTATTAATATTATAAAAACTAATATTTATTTAAAAATATTAATTTTTTAAAAACATTATTATGTGACAGGAAATCCAGGATTTCAGTTGTCTTGCATCCTGCATGAAATTAACCTGAGATTTTCTCAGTTCATAATCTGTCTTAATCTATCCCTCATAAATTGATAACCACGATAAGAAGGACAACGATATTTGATGACATATGAACAAGAGGTGACAGAGGGTGGCATCATGGGAAGAAGAAAGGTCTGTGGATTTGAGATATGCTCTATAGGCAGAATCAATAGGGCTTGCTAATGAATTGGGTGTGGCAGAGGTGAGGAAGAGAATTGGAGGATAACTCCTAGAGCAGCCGGGCAGGTGCTGATGCCATACACTGAGAAGGGTTAGCCTAGAGGACAGGCAATTTTGAGAGTTGGAAGAGTAAAGATTTCTGTCTTCAGAATGCCTATGAGACATCTAAATGGACATGTCAATGAAGCAATTGGATATAAAGGTCTAGTGGACCAGAAAGAAAAACATTCAGAATGTTTGAGTGTTTTTTATTTTTGTTTTTGTTTTTTGAGATGGCGTTTCACTCATGTCACCCAGGCTGGAGTGCAATGGCACAATCTCGGCTAATGCAACCTCTGCCTCCCAGTTTCAATCGATTGTCCTGCCTCAGCCTCCCAAGTAACTGGGATTACAGGCACCCACCACCACGCCCGGCTAATATTTGTATTGTTAGTAGAGATGGGGTTTCACCACGTTGGCCAGGCTGGTCTGGAACTCCTAACTTCAGGCCTCCCAAAATGTTGGGATTATAGTCATGAGCCACTGAGCCTGGCCTTGAGTGTATATTCTTAAAACATATTTTATATGACTGAGGAGAAACAGTGCAAATGAAATTCTCCCCTGACAAGCAACATGAATAGATTACCTTTTCAGCACAAATGGAAACACAGAATGTGAAAAGGAAAGGGAGCCTTAAAATGTCCCCACTCTTTTGATTTATAGATGTTACCATAACTAAGCCCCAAGCAGGTTAAGTGATTTGCTCAAGCTCACAAAAATTAAGTGATAATAGAATCTCTGGTTCCAAAGCCTTAGTCTTTCCCATTATACCAACTTTTCTCAATAAATGTTTCACAGGAATTCTTCTGGGTGTTAATGTGTTACATACAAAAAGGGTGTTGTGGTCAAATAAGTTTGGAATTGGTGGTTTAAACATAATTGGCTTTTTACACTTCTCAGAATGTTTCCTTTTTAGACAAGGACTTCTGAGAACCTTTGTTACAGAGACTTTAAAGTAATAGTGTGTCTATACCCTTCTATAAATAGAACATACAGCATTTCTTTCTCTCATTTATTTGACCATCCCTGAAGAAATATCTTGCAGAATTATTGTTCTGTGAGGCACTCTGAAAATGTGACAAGGAGTAGAAAAGGTAGTTGATACAAAGAAGAGCAGAACACCAGGATGGAAATAGAAAATGTAAAAAAAAATAGACTATTCTATGTGATTTATATTAATGAAAAGCCTGATTTAGTAAACAGCTAAAGTATGTTACCTAAAAGATATATAATAAGGATCTGAATGTAATGTTTATATAAATGTTACCGTGTGTGTGTGTGTGTGTGTGTGTGTGTGTGTGTGTGTGTGTGCGCGCGCATGCGTGTATGAGAAATGTTTTTTCAAGCTAGGCTTCTAGAGAACAAATCAAGCCAGATAATCTAGGACTCAACGTTTTCTTACTTTCCCAAGAGTTCTTATTATGATCAAAAAAGTGAGATAAGTAACTGTTCAAAAAAGCTTATTCACATTTGAAATGACACGAACCGGATTGAAAGGAAAGTTTGATGTTTCTCTCAGAGAAATTATGTTGAAGGAATATGTTGAAAATATATTCAATTACATTGAAACACTTGACATGTGCAGAAGGTTGAAGAATAACAGTAATGTTGATCAGAAAGTACCTAATATATGAAAAAGAGTTTTCCTTTCATTAACATCACATTACAAAGTTGACAGCAATCATAACCTCTTGAGCAGTTTATTGTTTCCTTGCATCTGAAATAATCTTTCAACATATTTCTAACCACTTTCACATTACAAAGCAAAAAATGAGACTACAAGAGGTATTTTAAATCATGTTTTATATTTTAGTTAATAATCCCAAGCAAGATACTAGATTGACAACAGATGATATCTTGTTAGTTTTCATCTAATTATTATCTTGAATTCTTACTTCATTTCATAGAAAGATAACAAGTTAAGGGGATTTCATATCATCATCTGCTCATTAGACCAACTTAGAGATAGCAGATATAGCAACTCTTCTCTGAAAGCTAGAAACCTTTATGTGTAGTTTGCTTAGAATCAGTGTGGCAAGTGCAGCTTCAATTACTGTAGACATAATTTAGTGCTTTATATTTCATACTGTTATAGAGTACCATTTTCTATTAAGCTTGTTTTTCTAAGAGAGTTCTTTCAAAACACTTATTAAGCATCTGCCATGTTAATTAGAAGACAACCAGTTATGATCACTAGAGTACAAATTCCGCCTTGATCCCAATTCTCCCTCCAACTACTGCCCTCCGTTTCTGTTTCATAACAAAATTCCTTGACAGAGTTACCTGCTTCTGTGGCTCCAAATCCTCTGCATCCCATTCTTTTTGCCTAATAAGATTTTCACCTCACCACATCACTCCACTGCTGTTTCAAGATCACAATACACTGTCTCTGCCAAAATCAGTGGTTCATTCTTAGTCCTCATCTTGCTTGATCTCTTAGTCATAGATGATTGTCATTCTTTCCTGTAATATTTATCTTCCCTTGGCTTTCCGGACACTTCACTCATCTGGTTTTCTTCGTGCTTCCCTGGCTGCTCCTCCTTGAGCTTCTCTTTCCTCATCTGCCCTAAATCTTAGTAAATTGGAGATTATCAGAATTCAGTCTTTGGACATAATCTCTATCAACACTCCTTCATCTGTGATGTAATCTGAGTTCATTGGCTTGATGATCGTGCTTTTGATGACTTACAAATTTGTATCTCCAACCTGGGGCTCCCCTGAGCTGCACACTCATATACTAACTGCCTAGTTGGCATCTCTGCTTGGATATCTAAAGGAATCTCAGGCTTAATGGGTATAAAAGCAAACTCCAGATAGTCTCCTGGTGACAGCTCCTTCTGCATTTTCCCCACCTCTGCAAATCATAATTCCAGTTAAGAAAGTTATAGCCGAAAACATTGGAATCATCCTTATCTCCCCTCTTTTTCTCATATTCTCCATCCCATCTATAAGCGAATACTGTCCGCTCTACCTTCAAAAGAGGTCCATAAATTTGCCATTTTTCACCCACAAGATCTAGTTTTTTTGGTACCTCTATGACTCCATTTTCCATTCCAATTTTCTTTACCATTGTCCTCCCACTTGCAAATCTTTCCTGCATATTACTGTCTTGGTTTTGCTTTTCTCTGCGCTTGGAATGCTCTTCTCCCTGCTCCCTATATAGAATTCTGCTTCACCTTCTCAGGCTTTATTCAAATACCCCCTTCTCAGTGAGGCATTCCCAGCTAACTCTGTCTAGAATTGCATCCTCCAGGCCCCAAGACTTCTTGAAAATTTCCATTTTCCACTCCTGCTTTAATTTCTTCATTAGCCCTTTTTACTTCTTATTGAGCACACATTTTATTTATTTTATTATCCATATTTCTCATCAAGTATTCTTTGAGAGCCTGGATTTATGTTTTGTTCATTGCCTTGTATATAGTACATGTTTAATAAATATTTGATGAATGAAAGTTGAAGACCTGAATAGAATCCATCAGATTTCAAAGATGCCATTTATGACGTGGTAGGAACAATTCTGGAAGAATAGTAGACCTAAATAGTTTTACTTAAAAATGGAGACAGCAAAAGAGGGGTACTTTTTAAAGGATAAAAGAGAAGATAGTATGTAGAAGACTTACAGTTGAAAGAAGATCTTAGTTAATTTAAAGATGGTAGTGACTTGAGGGAATGATGGAGCCAGGAGAAAGTCAGATAAAATGGAGAGCAGCAGATGATTATTAGAGTCAGCCTCCTGATGAAGAAAAACGGATAGGATGAGGAATCATGAAGGCCTTAGACTGGATAGCAGGAGCAACAGCAGGAGCCAGCTCCAGAATTGTGCAACCAGGGTGGTTGCATAAGGCTTCTTGCTTAGAAGAGATTTGCACTTGGTTTACTGTTCTACTGTTGCTGTCTTGAAATTTTTCATAAGTTTTTGAACAAGGATACTGCATTTTCATTTTGCACCGGGCACCAACAAATTACCTACCCAGTGCTGACAAGTGCACCTTCCATTGTAATAACAGGAAGGGCAGAAAGAATAAGCACAGATCACAGGGAGTTTTAGACATTTAATGGCAGGAAGTTGAGGGAGCTCCTGTCTGATAGCTTTGATTATTTTGTCTATGAAGTGGAAAGTGACAAAGAGCAAAGGGAGTAAAAAGTGTCAAGAAGCTGGAGAGAGTGCAATCCTGCATAGGAAGTTGGCTAAGGACATGGACCGCAGAGTCAGTTGGTCTAAGCTCAAGTCGTGACTGTCACTCACTAGCTCTCTGACTTTGGACAAGTCACTTAATCTGCTTGTGTTTCTGTTTAGTAATCTGTAAATGGAGGTTCTGAGAATACCCTAGAAGACTGCCTGGCACTTAATAACTATGTAGAATAGGAGAAAGTTGATGAGGAGAAAGATTCCCAAACCTACTCATATCTCTCTTCTGTGTGTAGTTTCCATATCTGAATTGAGGGCAAAAGAGGGAGGGTGGACAAAGGGAAAACCAACAGTTTTATTCCAATATAATATAAAATAAATTTCAATATATTCTACATATAAATGGAAAATTAATTTTTTTCAGATGTAAAGGAGAAAGATGAAGAAACAACACAAGACCAATTGAAAAAGCCTCAAAATGAAGGAAAATGAAAGCTCATAATCTATCAAGAGTGCTGAATTTCCGCATGTTGAAAGACTTAGTGGTTCCGTTTTCCTGAGTTATTTAATCTGGTGGTAAATATGATAACATTGCATCCCTAAGCAGCATGTGTATATTAGATAATTGTGTTGCGAAACTGCTCACTTGGATTGCAATGATGATGTCCAATGTAGGGTATTAAAAGACAGGTTACTTCCAAATCGCACCAAAGGAAAAGGTCAAGAATAATACATGATCACGCAAATACATACCTTTGTCTCCAAAGCCAACAAAAATCACTGTTCTCTTTTGCATTTATTTAGCCTGATGTATGTTTAATTCAAGTTTTACAGTGATGGGCAAATCATTTCCTGGTAAATGTAAATCGAACACCATTGATTTAAAACTTCATGGAATTTGTAGAAAATTATGTGCTTTTTTTTTTTACTATTTGGTGAACAATAGTCAAAATTCACGTGGATAGAGTGTGTTTAGTTTTAGCCAAAAATACTCCAGATTTTTTCCCATACCTCAAAAGAGATTTGGAAAAATTATAAAAGTTTGATAATAGAAACGTCTTTAGAATGCTTTTGTCTGATATATTTTGCTTCTAGTATGTGCCTACTGTGATTTTTTCATGCGGGAAATGCAAAATTTGTAACAAAATGATTATATGGAACATCTCCATTAAATGAATTTTACTATATTCCTTAACTTTGGTGTGTTTATGTGTGTGTGTGTTTTACTTTAATATGAATTATACAAAATATTAGTTCGTTTACACTCTTTTTTCTTATTCTTAGGGCTTTTGTGTATGTCTGACTTGTTTCTAAAATAACTTCCTCAGGAATGCAGACCTTAATTTTTACATATTTTTTAAGTAGCTACATAGCAGTAGGCACTTATGCATTTAGTCAATTACATTGGTGGAAATAGTAAATTACATCCTTTAAATATATATCTAATTATATATTTTAAAATGAGCAAAAATACAACCAAAGTGTTAGTAAATTTTCATTAGACATTTTAGAAAAACAATAGAATTTTGAAGTTCTATAAATGTCAGTGATGAATTTATATTCATTTCCAGAAATATATGCATGCAGTAATATTGTATTTGACTGTTGACTTAGGCCACGCCTGTTTACAGTAACCAAATAAACTCTTTCATTATTAAAGAGATTTGTTACTGACACAAATCTCCTTCATTTTATCTTCAGAAGTATGCTGGGTAAAACATGGGTGACACATTTTAAAGAACAAAGTTAGTCTTTGCAATATAAATCGCCTCCTACTTATTATTTTAATGTCAATACAAGAACCTGATTGCTTTAAGTTTTCAAATATCATTTTTTTCTTTATTAATCAAAAGTAATATTTTAAGTGTAGCACTAACTTAATATTCAATAAAATTTATCACAGCCGTTAAAATTATATTTCTAAAAGTTATTTAATGACATGAGCTTAGGTGATCAGAATAAAGAGGGGTTAGAGAGGAACTGTGGTTTCCACCATGGCTGGGGAAGCAATTTCGCCCCCTAGAGGCCATTTGGTAACGCCTGAAGACATTTTTGGCTGCCACAACTGGAGGTGGAAAGCAAGGGAGAAAAGGTGCTACTGTAATGTAGTGGGCAGAGGCCAGGGATACCGCTAAACTGCTAAGCATCTTACCACCCTACAGGGCAGCCCTGACAGCAAGGATTATCCGGCCGTGTGTGTCAACAATGCTGAGGCTGAGAAACTCTGGAGTAGAGTTAAACTGTTAAGCATGTGGGCTTTAAATTCAGATTACCTGGGTTTGAATTCTAGCTCTGCTACTCAGCAGCTGTGTGATCCCGGGCAACTTACATCATGTCTCTAAGTCTCAGTTTTCTCCTCTGTGGAATGGTTTTAATAATAGTGCATACTTTATAGGGTGGGTGGAGGCAGTAAATGAGATAGTATATGCAGATTGAATCATGCCTGGTAAAGAATATTCAATAAATATTAGCTATCATCATCACCGTTGTCATATTTATTCAAGATGCTCTTGCCAATACTCTGGTAATGGAGGTGGTAGGAAGCTCTATTTGTCTTCTGTCCTTCTCTGCGATTTTGCAAACATCCGCAATGCTTGGTGCTGGGAAAAGACAGGATGGTAGAAATAGATAATTCATGGTAATTACCACAAGAATGCCAATTCAATCATGCTAATGGGTGAGTGATAGGTGATGAGTATTGCTATTTAACAATGAGTCTACTCACTAGTGTTTTGTGACAGTTAGTGAAAAAAAATAGAATCCTGAGTCAATATTTAAATGAGTAATTTGTTCTATGAAAATGTAGAAGAAAAAATTAATATAGCTGTTGGGTCATAG
Source organism: Sapajus apella (assembly GCF_009761245.1). Taxonomy (NCBI): domain Eukaryota; kingdom Metazoa; phylum Chordata; class Mammalia; order Primates; family Cebidae; genus Sapajus; species Sapajus apella. The sequence goes on along the minus strand of NW_022436946.1, from coordinate 27,108,828 downwards.
TTTTTGACAGTATTTTTCTCATTTAGAAACCAAAAGTAAAGCCATGTCCCTCCTCATTATTTCCGGCTGTGACATATATTCTGAATGATACATATTCTAAATCACTTATTCACTACAATGCACACACAAATGTCCATTATTTTGTATCACCCACTATTTTGTATTTTATATTACCTGATACAGGCTTGTTAACTGAGAATATCTGCTAGCTAAAAGGGTTTATTTTTACCGAGATGGAGCCCAGACAAAGGAAAATGAGAGGTCAGTAGTAGTTTAAAGATGACACTGAATTTGTCTACTAAGTTTTTTAAAAATCAAGCTATTTTGAGGAACCCATGGTATTTTGTCATAGCAAGTTGACACTTTTACCAAAGCTATTCAGTTGGGACTCATTAAAGAAAGTTTCCTTGCCCATTTTGCCATTGTCTTGTACAAGGCACTTGCTTTAGTCAATAGCTGTAAAGTCTTAACACTATGGGATAATCAGGCTAAAAGGTGACAATGAAGCTATAAAGCAGCTGTCTGAAAACTTAACTCTGTACGAAGGAGAAAGAACAAAAAGAATCCATTCTGTGTCATGTACCCAGAGATATTTTGTGATCTGTGTAGAAAAGATTTGAACCTTAAAATTAGTGAGTAGAAAAGGAGGTGTCCTTCTTAGAAAATAAACCATTAGTTTTGCTCAGGTTTGCTCAGGTGGGTTGACAACTTGGGCAGATGTTTGGCAAGGGACGAGGATAGAAAGGAGCAAGAGGAAAATGAAAATTCTGGTGTTCTATGCCACTGTGTAATGACTATAGTTAATAATATATAATTCAAAATAGCTAGAAGAGACTGGGTACAGTGATTCACACCTGTAATCCCAGCACTTTGGGAGGCCAAGGTGAGTGGATCACTTGAAGTCAAGAGTTCAAGACCAGCCTGGCCAACATGGTGAAACCCCTTCTCTACTAAACCCCATCTCTACTAAAAATACAAAAATTAGCTAGATATATATGGAAAAAAAATTAGCCTGCTGTGGTGGTGGGTGCCTGTTGTCCCAGCTACTCAGGAGGCTGATGCAGGAGAATCATTTGAACCCAGGACGCAGAGATTGCAATGGGGTGAGATCATGCAACTGTACTCCAGCCTGGGCAACATAGCAAGACTCTGTCTCAAAAATCAAAATCAAAAGCAAAATAATAAAATAGCTAGAAGGAGGACATTGAGCATTCTCAACACAAAGAGAATGACAAATGTTCGAGATGAGTATGCAAATTACCATGAGTTGATCACTCTAAATTGCATGTGTCTAAATATCACTATGTACCCGTGGAGCCTGACTCAAGTTCGAAGTACAGCTCTGCCATTTGTTCTCATGAGTTTGGTTATTTCATTCTTTGTGCTTCAATTTCTTCGTTGTGCAAAATGATAAATTACTGTGAGGATTAAGGGAGTGAATACTGGGAATTGATAAGGACAGTGCCTAGCATACTAGTAAAAGCTAGTATTATTATCATTTGCCAGAACATAAAGGGTAATCAAGACTTTAAGCTGAATATTCTAGTCCTGTTGATTTTGTCCAATGTTACTTGCCAGAATAGATTTCCTTCTATTCCTCTGCTGTCTTTTCTTTCCCTTAGCAAAACCTTCGTGGCTAAAAACAGGATTGATGAGTGGGTCCCTTTTTTTTTTTTTTTTTTTTTTTTTTTCAGAGTTATTGAGAGCACTCTCAGAACATTAAAAATCTGCAGCTAATGCAGCCATCAAAAACGATGAGTTTGGGTCCTTTGTAGGGACATGGATGAATCTGGAAACCATCATTGTCAGCAAATTGACACAAGAGCAGAAGATCAGACACCTCATGTTCTCACTCATAGGTGGGTGTTGAACAATGAGAACACATGGACACAGGGAGGGGAGCACTACACACTGGGTTCAGTTGGGGGGAAATAGGGGAGGGACGGTGAGGGGTGGGGAGTTGGGGAGAGAGAGCAAGGGGAGAGATGCCAGATGTAGGTGATGGGGAGGAAGGCAGCAAATCACACTGCCACGTGTGTTCCTATGCAACAATCTTGCATGTTCTTTACATGTACCCCAAAACCTAAAATGCAATAAAAAAAATAAATGGAAAAAAAAAATCTGCAGCTAGTTAAAAACGGAAGCATTGGCTCAAACAAAGGGCTGGGGCAATTTTGTTGTTACTTGTTAAAATCCTAGAATGGATTTCTTAATGGGCACACATCAATAGAAATAATTATTATCATAGCTAAATTTCAAGTGACTGGTGATTACTTAGCACATAGTAGATCCTTTTGAATCTTCATAAAAAATAATCATATAAAATAGTTGTTAATGTTTCTCATTTTACAGATGAAGAAAATGGATTCAGAGAGTACCTTTGAGAGTTCATACAAGAAAGTGCAAAATGATTTAGGACAGGGCTGTCAGAGATTAGATGTGCATAGCCTCTCTTGCACCAAAAGTTCCCTCTTCCCCAAACCAGCTCATCCATTAACATATTAAATTTGTCTGAATTTACTCAATATTCTTAGGGAAATTTAAAAGTTGTGTAGGAAGAATAACGTATGAGCCCACATGAGCACTGATATCTCAGTACAGCAACTTTATTTATTTATTTGGCTTTATTCTTTCACCACCTCATATTTTGCCTCATTCCAGAAATGATTTTATATGGCAAGCTGTTGGTACTGTTGTCATTTAATTTGCCATTGTCTGGTAGGGCCCTGAGGGAGCGCAAAGTTGGGGAGAAGCCTTGGGTTCTTTGGGGTGAGAAGTAGTAACTGGAAGAGAGGCAGAGGAGAATGCCTGAACCGAAAAGAAGAGCAGCACCATCCCCACCCTTGACTAGGTTCATACTCAACTTGGGGCTAACCACGGTTATGAAGAGGGCACACGGACATTCTGAGACGCAAAATGTATCTGGCATGAACTAACTATGAACATTTTAAGAGTAGGGCCACATAGGTAAGTGAAATCATCCCACTTGTTCCTCAGCAATAAATTTCAGAGGCTGAATTATTTTTGGCCATACCGATGGCGGAGAAGGTCCAAAGTGCTAGCTGGGTTGCTGCAGAGACCTCAGGGAACCATAAGAAAGCCAGAAATTAACATGTATATATATATATATATTTTTTTTTGCCCCATCTTAGAGTCTGTGGAATTGACTCTGGAATTGAGTTCTCGGTTCTCATAGTGCTTTAGACATAACTGGTATTTGAATAGTCCTGCTTTATAATAAATTTGTCACCTAAATTGAATTTCCATTAGTGGAAGGGATTTACTTTTTACATATTTCCTTTCTTTGATATAAAATTGTAGAGAACAATAGAAGAAAAAGCATGGGGCTATCGTCAATAAATGTGGATTTCGTTCCAGGATTTTGACCTAATTTGACCTATATTGACTATGTGCCTTTGGGTAAATTATTTTCACCCTAGGCAGTCCTTCTTATCTGAGAGAATTACTCAAAATTGACACTAGGTGGTGCTCTGCTCCCACTTGCGCTACAAAAAATTTAAGGCCTGCCTGAGGTTTTCAGTTTGTTTTACCAATTCAGCTACACGTGTTGGTCAAGATTATTGCAAAAACAAAACAACAGCAACCAAAACTGCGGTATTTCAAATATAATTTTTTTCAATAGACATGGTAAAGAAAATTATAATAGTGTGCTAATCTGTGGCTACTGATTTTTTAGGATACCTTATGTTCTTAGGTACCAAAGAAGGTGTTCTAACACATCTTAACGATATACTTCTCCCAAAGGAAAATAAATCATTATATTAAAAAGGTACCTGCACCGGTATGTTTGTCATAGCACTATTCATATTAGCCAAAATGTGAAATCAACCTCTGTCCATCCATAGATGACTGGAAAAGCAAATGTGGTACCACACAATGGAATACTACTTAGCCATAAAAAGAATACAGTCATTTCTTTTGCAGCAACATGCCTGGAACTGGAGGCTATCAGAAAGCTTCTGAGTTATTTTACTGAAGTACAGCATGTTCTCACTCGTAAGTGGGAACCAAATAATGCATACATACAGACATAGAAAGCGGAATAATAGACACTGGAGACTTGGAAGTGGGTGGGAATGAGATGAGAAATTACCTATTGGGTACAATGTACACTGTTCAGGTGATGGCTACACTGAAAACCCAGACTTCACCTCTAGGCAATATATCCATATAACAAGACAATACATGCACCCCCCCTAAATCTATAAAAATAAAAAAAAATACACTTCTTAAGAATTATAGGGGAGAAAGAGGAGGAATAGTATTAGGACAAATACCTAATGCACACAGGGCTTAAAACCTAGATGACGGGTTGATGGGTGCAGCAAACCACCATAGCACATGTATACACACCTTTGTAACAAATCTGCACATTCTGCACATGCATCCCAGAACTTAAAGTATAATTTTAAAAAGCTAAAAATAAGTGAATATAAAGTCTATCACTTTTTCCGACATGTAACAGAGTTCCTTTTTCTGTGTAACAGGATCATCAGGATCTTTTTAAAAAAAAATTAAAGTAACAATACACAAACTTTTAATTCATTAAAATCAAATTATAAACAATCCTGAGTTCTCTACAAGCCTAGATTCAAAATAGACCTTTGATGTCTTTCAAGTTTAAAGCACTGTTTTCAATTGTGACTTTTAGATTTGGAAAAGCCCCTGGCAGTTTGAGTTCAAATAAATGCTATTTGAATGCGTGGCTTTATTCTTGATTTAATTCAAAATATCTTCTATTGCTTAATAGTTCTCCTGCCAATTAGAAGAAAGATGGGTTTCTCCTGAGTGGAGGAATTGGGGTTAACAAGATAATTATTCCTGGTCTTCCAAGAGCAGGAAGGAAAATAGGGAGAATGTTTTCCACAAATCCCACTGTGTGTTGTGTGGGAAAGTTGACTGCACAAAGGGGACGCTGGCCAAGTAGTCTTGGCAAGGCTCTATTAGTGTGAAAGATTCTGAGCACAGCTTCTGGTATTTCTGGAGTGCTTTCACTCTACAAGAAGATGTACATTCAGTGACAGGCCACCTGTGGGTGGTTAGCAAGGAGAAGGGACAGTTTAGTAATAACTAAACCTTAGTATGTTTTAAAACTGTTCTCAGTGCTTTACAAGATTATTCAATTCTCACATAGGCCAACATATGAAAAATAGACCCTCTAAATTCTTTCTAAGGTCACATTAGTAAATGGTAAAGCCAAGCTTCAAACCAAAGCAAGTTAGTCCCAGAATCCATGCTTTTAATAACTAAACTACATTATCTCCCCAAATAAGAGCAAACACACAGCGATACTGTTCTAAGTGCTTTATCCATATTAACTCTTTTAATTTTCACAACATGACACAGGATTTATTCTTGTTATTTTACAGCTGAGGAAACTGAAGCACAGATTAGTTAAAAGGTTAAGATGATAATTAATATTGAGGGTGTGCTTAAAGACAAGACTGCCTCTTCTTAGAGTCTGAAGGGCACTCAGCAGGTGCAAAATTCAGCTCTGATCCCCCCACCACCTTCTCCTTTCCCTTGGGCTCCTCCCACATGGGTAGATCCTCGCTGCACAGCCTCTAAGGCTTTGGTCTAAGCATAGGGTTAACCTTTGGTTCCTGGTGCCTGCTGTCATAGTTCAGATTTAAAAAAAAAAAAAAAAGACACTACTTGGTTCATGCCTGTAATCCCAGCACTTTGGGAGGCTGAGGCGGGTGGATCACGAGGTCAAGAGATTGAGACCATCCTGGTCAACATGGTGAAACCCCTTCTCTACCAAAAATACAAAAATTAGCTGGGCTTGGTGGTACATGCCTGTAATCCCAGCTACTCAGGAGGCTGAGGCAGGAGACTTGCCTGAACCCAGGAGGCAGAGGTTGCGGTGAGTTGAGACAGCGCCATTGCACTCCAGCCTGGGTAACAAGAGGGAAACTCCGTCTCGAGAAAAAAAAAAAAAAAAAGACACTACATATAGAGGAAGAACACGACACACTTCCTCTGCACTGAGCTCTACACCTTGAGAGGTACTGCATTAGCAACAAGGTTCTGAGGCAACTTCACAGACACCTCCTGCTTCCCAGCACCAGCCTGCCCTCCATGGGTGGCGCCATCTTCCTAAGTCTTCCCTTTTAACACCACAGCCAAGAGGGCCTTGGGTCTCCTCCCCAGGTGCTTGTCCTTTACTGGTAATTAACAAAATGAATGGTCTCACTCTTCTGATGAGAACATCTGCTTCCCTACAGCAATGAAAGTTTAGGTGGTTGGCCAGGAGAGGGATACGTAGACCCAAGGATACCTTATAAGTTACTTTACCTATTAACATAAAATGAGGTCTAGTGGCTGGATGATTGTGTCATCAAGAGTGACAGAAAATCCAAAAGAAAAAGAAAGAGTGGTTCTCTTCCATTCACAGTTCTTTTGAATACAAATGTTCTTTGATTTCTTGGAACTTCAGTTTTCTTACGTGTAATATGAGATTATTGAAAAGTCCCCTAAATTCTAGCTAATTCTCAGTCTCTGAATTTTGGACTCATTTTACGAGATATTTTGAGACAATAAAAATCAGCAATAATATATGTATTTTAACTTGCAACCAAATTAATATTCCCTTTTCAAATTTGTTTTCTATTTTTCTGTGTTTACTTAGTTTTCAAGCTGAAAGAAAACAGACTATATTATGCATACAGTATTTACAACGGCACATTCAACAACTGAGTTACTTCATTTCTTCGTATTAATTGAAGAAATGATAAGAATCCCTACAGAAAGTAATGCTATGTTCATTTACTCAATTACCTTGATACGTTTCTATTGAATGCCTTCCTGAAGCCGTCCTCAAACAGTGAGGGGAGCCTCACTGTTTCTCCAAGGTATGGAAATAGGCAGCTCCGCACTGCCACATGTCTGACTAGGTTACATGCGTCCTAAACCATGTTATCCTGAGCAGCGAGCAATCCCATCTGACTGGCTGGGAATCAAGAGGTGTACTCCCTTTCTTAAGATTTTTGCCCCTTGAAATAATCTTCCGAGGTTCTGGGAAGATGGCGAAGGTCTCAGAGCTTTACGATGTCACTTGGGAAGAAATGCGAGATAAAATGAGAAAATGGAGAGAAGAAAACTCACGAAATAGTGAGCAAATTGTGGAAGTTGGAGAAGAATTAATTAATGAATATGCTTCTAAGCTTGGAGATGATATTTAGATCATATATGAACAGGTGATGATTGCTGCACTAGACTATGGTCGGGATGACTTGGCATTGTTTTGTCTTCAAGAGCTAAGAAGACAGTTCCCTGGCAGTCACAGAGTCAAGCGATTAACAGGCATGAGATTTGAAGCCATGGAAAGATATGATGATGCTATACAGCTATATGATAGGATTTTACAAGAAGATCCAACTAACACTGCTGCAAGAAAGCGTAAGATTGCCATTCGAAAAGCCCAGGGGAAAAATGTGGAGGCCATCCGGGAACTGAATGAGTATCTGGAACAATTTGTTGGAGACCAAGAAGCCTGGCATGAACTTGCAGAACTTTATATCAATGAACATGACTATGCAAAAAAAGGCTTTTGTTTAGAGGAACTAATGATGACTAATCCACACAACCACTTATACTGTCAGCAGTATGCTGAAGTTAAATATACCCAAGGTGGACTTGAAAACCTCGAACTTTCAAGAAAGTATTTTGCACAGGCATTGAAACTGAACAACAGAAATATGAGAGCTTTGTTTGGGCTTTATATGTCGGCAAGTCATATTGCTTCTAATCCAAAAGCAAGTGCAAAAACGAAAAAGGACAACATGAAATACGCTAGTTGGGCAGCTAGTCAAATAAACAGAGCTTATCAGTTTGCAGGTAGAAGTAAGAAGGAAACCAAATATTCTCTTAAGGCAGTCGAAGACATGTTGGAAACATTACAGATCACCCAGTCTTAAGGTTTCAAAAACTCTGACATTAGATTTCAAAACTGCACAATTGAACTTATTGGCCTGTAACTTACTTACTAAATGCCCAGTGCTATTTATATGCTACAGTAATTTTCTGTTAAGAAGGCAGTTGTAAAGAATGTGTTTATATAAACCTAAAAATGCCTTTTACTGCCAAGTGGGAAGATGGGGGAAATCCATGGAATAGAGATTTAAGACTTACTGATTGCACATCAGTCTCTTCATATCACACAAACACACACACACACACACACACACACATATATATAAACCTAATGTAGAATAACCTTGTTAAATAAACCGTGATGATTTATTAAAAATAATAATAATAATAATCTTCCTTTTTCTTCTCACACCAAATCTCTATTCTTAGATGCTTCCGGAGCTTCCATATTTGAGTTTTTCTAGCAGTAATGGCCAGAGAGAAAGGAGAGGAAGGGAACCCACCAGTGGCTGTCTTTCTGCTGCCTGAGTACAGGTATGTACAACGATGACCGGGGACATGGTACGTGGAAACACATGATGAGAGTGAGCCATGCCAAGTGGGGGCCTGAGTGAGGGCCACTTCCGGGTGTGGTCACAGAGGGAAGATGACTTTGCGTTTTAAAGACAGAGAGACCGGCAGGAAAAGGGAGAGTACTTCACATGAGGAGATGCTGAGAGAAGGCAGAAGTGCACGCAGGTATTTCAGGAGAAGCAGTCTGGGGTGGTTGGAACTGAGGCACGGAGAGAAGTGGTGAGAGATAAGAAAAACAGGATTGAAAATGAGGCTCAGAGCAGATTCTAGAGACCCAGGAATGGCAGTCTAAGGCCACTCCTGCAGGCAACAGGGAAGAGGGAAGACTTTTTTTTTTTTTTTTTTTTTGAGTAGTAAACAAATGGGGCGAATGCTACCAAACCTTAGTATTTTTCTTAAGTTATATAAAAGAAATTATTTTCTATTTTATTGTTAGCCAATAAACGGGACTGAGTGGCAACAAACAAAAACTAGCCTACTCCGTCAAAAAGGTCTCCACATCAGAGAACAAGACCTGGAAACTGTACGAAGCCTCCATCCACGCAGACGACTGCTCAGCGTTCAAATACTCCCCTCCCAGAACATTTGATGTGTTTCTTGCATATCTGACTTACCCTGCTGGCCATCTACTGACAAAAGCGATCCCTCCCCAGATGAAAATTTCTCTGGTCCTTTCTCTTTATTTGTTTTCGGTGTTAAGAAACAGCATTTCGCCGGGCACGGTGGCTCACGCCTATAATCCCAGCACTTTGGGAGGCCGAGGCGGGTGGATCACGAGGTCAAGAGATCGAGACCATCCTGGTCAACATGGTGAAACCCCCGTCTCTACTAAAAATACAAAAACATCAGCTGGGCATGGTGGCGCGTGCCTGTAGTCCTGGCTACTCAGGAGGCTGAGGCAGGAGAATTGCCTGAACCTGGGAGGCGGAGGTTGCGGTGAGCCGAGATCGCGCCATTGCACTCCAGCCTGGGTAATAAGAGCGAAACTCCGTCTCAAAAAAAAAAAAAAAAAACAAAAAAAAAAACAAAATTTCAAATTCCCTCAGCCCTCCGAGAAATTAGGCAGATGTGTGAATTAGATTCTGAAGCACTGAGACTTCTGAGACTTCTGCATCTTAATAAGCTGGGACACAACCATGCCCTGGAAGCAGCAGTGAACAGAATTTCCACATTCACCAATGTGGAATGTTGAATTTCTGCAAATGTTGATTTTCTGCAAAGGAACAAAACCGTAACCAGATGGTAGTTGACAGGGCAACTTTAAAGACAAGTATTTGTTGTGATCTCATTCCTAAGGGAAAGAGAGTTAGATAATTAATAGAAGGAAAGAACAGGAGAGAAAGGCAAGAGGAAGAGAAATACTAAAGAAAATGTATAAAGAGAAATGTGAGGAGAAATGGATACTGAAAAAAAGGGGGGAAATTAGCCAGTTCTAGAAAAACAGAAAATGAGATGAAATGAAATATAACTGCACATTTTTCACTAAGTGGTTGCCTAGGAAACAACTAGTTGGTTCTCCCTGTACTGAATAATTGTTGAGAAACACACTGGATTTAGGCTTTCTTGGTTTTACTGGTATCAACCAGGAAACTTAGGTTTCAGGCATAGTTATGAGCACCATATTTTCTGTATCATGCTTCTAACAACAGAAGTAGTCCATTTCCAAAACGTTGGAGGGTAATAGAGGAATTGTAAGATTGAAACCTACGAACACAGGCAGGGTGAGACTTGAAAATCAGATTGTCCTAGGATGACACATTAGTGTGTGTAACACTAAGTAACAAACCATGGAAAAGTCAATTAGGAAAGCAGCTGAAGGCCCATTTGGCAATGTGAGATCATCTTTATATTTTGCCAGGTATTCTGCTGAAAACCAGTTTTCCATATAAAGAACTTGGTGCACTTAAAGTCATATAGTGTGGAGGCAAAGTTTCACGTTACAAACCAATTCCTTATCTTCCATCAGCGTACACCCCCATGCATTCTATTATCACTGTTTTCCTTTTAATCAAATAATTATAAAGAACAAAGAACATTAAAACATGCTTCACGGCTCCCATTTGAATTTGTCTTTCCTACATTTTACTGAATTTTGCAGAAAATGTTTATCTACATTGTTTTAATAAACCCATCTCTCTAAAGTTGTGTCTCCTGTATTTCTTGGGCTGAATTCTCAGCGTGTGCGTGCGTGCAGACATGCATGCATGTGTGCCTGCGTTTGTGTACACGTGCGCACACATATGCACTTAGAGAATTGTGAGAGGGGTGGGGGAAACAGGTGTGGGAGGGACTATTTTTCATAATGAGTCATGCTACCTTTTTCCTAAACAAAAGCAGGAGTATAGAGCATAAGAACATTTGCTGTTGTTTGGAAATAGACTGGTTATTTCATCTTGTTTTTTCTTCACATTAACATAGAGAAGTTTTCTATAAATTTGTAAGGTCGTACATATCCTATCTTCTGAGACAGAAGGAACCCTAGATTGTAAATATTTCAATTTTAGACAAATTGGAAAGGCATAACAAAACAAGTAAGAAATTACCTCAGGCTCCTGAAAAATGTTTAAATTTTATCCTTGGAATTCATTTTGCCAAACATTTACTCATACTTGTATGACATTGCCTTGTCACTTTCGCTTATTATAGAAAAAAATAAAATCTGAGTTCATAACAGGACCAGCAGCAAAGCAACCATGACATTCAACCCTCGGCCACCTGTTTGCGGGTCAAGATTGTTTGGGCGGGTTGTTATTCTGGTCGTATTTATATATTTTCCTGGTTAAAAAAAAATACTAGGAAAAAAAAAGTCAGGCATAATAAGTACCGTATCTCTGCATATTTCACAACATTTAGACATAGTTCATGTATGTATATATTCTTTCTTCTACATCTTGTTTTACTGAGGAAGACAGCCACATATCTTAATTCTAAGTAAATCTCACGAAATGGCAAAAAATTTAATTCAAGAATACTGATTATTATAAAACAAATAATTGCAGAAGTGCCAAAAAAATTTGATATTATAATGTGAGTATAGTATATATCTTACCTACTCCCTCTCAAGCTATACTCAGAGATTAGCAATTAGCTGAATGTATGTCCCTAACTCTCCTCAAACATATGAAAAAATTGGCTCAGAGATATTTTAAAATTCTTCTCTGAAAAAAAGTCTGTAGGTTTTGCTATTCAGAAATTCCTTATATAAAAATGAAGAAAAGATAAAACTTGGGGAAAATAGTTACAATTGCATAGATAATATGAATGGATACAAATAAAACAATAAGAAAAGTATTACTATTCAAATTTAAAAATAAATAAAAGACAATTCCAGAAAGAAGTTCACGAAGGAAGAAAAACATATGTAATAAAAATGTGGGCTGGGCGCGGTGGCTCAAGCCTGTAATCCCAGCACTTTGGGAGGCCGAGGCGGGTGGATCACGAGGTCAAGAGATCGAGACCATCCTGGTCAACATGGTGAAACCCCGTCTCTACTAAAAATACAAAAACAATTAGCTGGGCATGGTGGCGCGTGCCTGTAATCCCAGCTGCTGGGGAGGCTGAGGCAGGAGAATTGCCTGAACCCAGGAGGCGGAGGTTGCGGGGAGGCGGAGGTTGCGGTGAGCCGAGATCGCGCCATTGCACTCCAGTCTGGGTGACAAGAGCGAAGCTCCATCTCAAAAAAAAAATAATAATAATAATAATAAAAATGTGAACAAATACAAGTTGTTTTTGTTTTGTTTTTTAAACTATTTCATTAACCAAAATCAAGTAGTATGGTACAGTGGTTAAGAAGATGAACTCTGGAGACAGACAAATCTGACTGGCATTGCTATTCAACTTTTATAGGTTGTGGGGCTTTGGGCAAGTCTGCACTTTCCTACAAGAAATTGGAAACAATAATGTCTGTCTGATAGTGTGATTAACGAAGACTTAAGTGAGATGACTGTAATGTAGCACAGTGCCTACTATATATTGAGACGAATTTTAATGAATTCTTGCCATTCATGCAGGTGGAAATATAAAATGGTACAGATATTTAATAAGCATCTGGATAATGTATCGATAAAATATTAAGTCGTCTTTAACATGCTTCAAATAGTTTTTAATAACAGAAAAATGGACCTAGCAACCACAGTTTGGGAACCACAATGAATTAAATGTTCTTATATTTTCCTGTAGTCAAGGCTGTCAACTTTTAACCTGTCTTGAATCAGTATCTTATTGTATAAGAATATGTGTATGTATAAACAAAACGGCAACACCAAAAAAAAACACTAAACAATTAAAACTCGTCAACGTCTGGCAAAGGAGGTGTTTTATCACTGTTGTAAATCTGTATCTAACTTTAAAAGTTTGAAAATGAGATTGTATATATGGAAGTGAAGAAATTTATTTCACGTATGTTCTCTAGAGGTATATTAATTTTAAAACAACTTTTGGTAATGCCCACAGGTCTCCAAAATTTCGAGTTTTATATTTTTAAAAACTCAGTATCTGCAAGTTTATACTTAAATTCAGTAAACTTCTTAATTTGTAAATATACCGACATTTTCTACTAGTCAGGTAACTGAATGATTCAACCATATTGTTCACTTGTTATATAAGTATTATTATATTATAGAATTATGAACTTATCGCCAATTTCGATTATAAGGTTCTTGAAAGATTCTTCTAGCTTGTTTATATATTTACAATACATCTATAGCTAATGATAGACTGCTTAATCTCTAAGAAATACAGATATTAGGCGTAAAACATATTTTAAACTATGAAAACATCTTTTCCATTTGATGAATTATGCACAGCAAAACAAACTTGCCATGTAACAATAAATACTCATATAAGTACTATTTATACTGATAATCATTTATCATTTCTCTCTATATATATCATATAGTATCTTACAGAATATTTTGACAATATATACTGAATAAAACATTTCCAGTAAGATTTACAAAGTCTAAGTCAGATAATAAGTTTGTAATTTTTGAGGAGGATAACAGCATTTTAAAAAAAAAGCTAGCGCCGGGCGCGGTGGCTCAAGCCTGTAATCCCAGCACTTTGGGAGGCCGAGGCGGGTGGATCACGAGGTCAAGAGATCGAGACCATCCTGGTCAACACAGTGAGACCCCGTCTCTACTAAAACTACAAAAAATTAGCTGGGCATGGTGGCGCGTGCCTGTAATCCCAGCTACTCAGGAGGCTGAGGCAGGAGAATTGCCTGAACCCAGG